>NC_083417.1:47013555-47365222 GCF_020745735.1 Hemiscyllium ocellatum
CACTCTTGCTCCTCCTCCAACCACACAGTGTTGGCTGGGACCAGGATGGTGGTGGGAATGGTGAGCAGAGTCCGAGTGTCAGCTGACCAGCTGTAGTGTGGGCTGGTAGGACCATAGTTACTTTGTATCATCTAAGTTTATCCATACTGACCAAGTTTGTTGGAGGTTATAATCACTGTCATGATTCAACATGCTGAGAGGAAAGGGCATACAGTAGAACTTTCTGTTAACGGAAGGAAATCAGGGTAGCTGAAGCCTTAAATATTTTTTATACATACACATAATACAGAAAAATGCTACATTTAATTTTGACAGATGTTTTCAGGAAACAAATTATATTTTTCTTAGTTACACATATAATTATTCCTGGAAAATAAGCATTAATAATTCATCTGTTTATACAAGGTATGCATTTAATACTTGCAGTGAATATGTAACAAAATATTGAACATGGGAGATTTATTTGTATAACTCCCCCCCCGATAAAACCAAGTACGTAACTAATTATGTAAGTACATCATTTAATAGTAGATAATAGAAAAGTAGCCTCTAAAAATCTAAAAGCAGTCCTCAAAATAAACTCAAGAGGAATCTTCATGAAAATAATTTTCATCCCTGACCTGACCTCCCCCAAAGATGTCCTGGGATCATACCAAATAGGCACCTTGCCTCCCCAAAGAACTCTGCAATATTTACCAGGTTGAAACTGCAAAAACTGTGTTTCCTACTTCTTGTTCATGCTAATCAGACATAACTGGAGGCAGCTACTGCTTTATATAGAAAGTTGCCTCTGTGACGTATGGATGTGTGATTTGGAATCTGTCTCCATATTCTCCCCCACTGAGAAAATTATAGGTGCTTTTTTGGGGTTGGGACTTCCAAATTTTGACCTCTGCCATCATCTTCACAATGACATTACAAAAAATCAGATGAAGATTTGGAAGAGGAAACTCAGAAGCCTGGATTTTTGTGTATGCCATGGAGATTTCACTCACCAAGTGGAAGTTAGCTTAATGATAGGCTTCCAATTGGGCAGAAAGCACAATTGTGCAGTCTGACTTCAATTCCAGAGCTTGAAACAGAGTAGTGGTGGTGGTGTACAGCTGTGATTCCCAACACTGGGAATTTTGAATGGGGAGGGGGGTATATCTTGGATTCATTGTTGGGGGAATGTGGTGATGTAGTAAGATACAATTCTGTTCCTCTTCACTCACAAGCATCAGGGGAAAGGCACAACTTAGTGCAAATCTGTCATCACCTTATTGAATTGCCAGATTTCTTGACGGCTGGGAAACTCAGTTGCCCATAGTAAAACCTACAACACATTCTTACAAACGTTTTGGGACTTGTATCAAAACTGAGACAGAATCACAGAATCAGAATTTGGGCTCGAAAGAGATTTACCAGGATGTTGCCGGGAATAGAATGTTTGAGTTATAAGAAGAGGCTGGATAGGCTGGGACTTCTTTCACTGGAGCTTAGGAAGTTGAGAAGTGCCCTTATAGAGATTCATAAAATAAAGAGGGGGGTAGATAAAGTGAATGGCAAGTGTCTTTTCACTAGGATTGAGGATTTCAAGTCTCGAGGGTATTTTTCTAAGGTGAGACAAGAAATATTTGAAATGATATTGAGGCAATGTTTTTATACAGAGAGTGGTTTGTGTGTGGAATGAACCTCTGGAGGAAGTGGTGGATGTGGGTATGGTTACTACTTTTAAGAGACATTTAGATCAATAGATGAAAAATAAATATTTGGAGGGACATAAGCCAAGTGCAGGGAGGTGGGACAAATTTAGTTTGGGATTATGGTCAGCATGGAATGGTTGGACTGAAAGGTCTAATTCCGTGCGGTATGACACTATAACTGTTAAAGTGCATAAAGAGACCACTCAGCCCATCGAGTCTGCACTGATCCTCTATCCCACCCAGATCCTCTAGATGAAAGGTGTTTTGCCTCAAAGAGTTGAAAGAGGTGGCTAGAAAGACAGTGAATGCATTGGTCTTTATCTTTTAAAACTTTACAGATTATGGAAAGGGTCCTGAGGATTGCAAAGTAGCAAATATAACCCAATGATTTAACAAGTGAAGAAAAGGGAGAATGAAGATCTGCAGCCCTATTTGTTGGATTCCACTAGTGGGGAAACACTAACATCTATTGCAAAGGATGTTACAACTGGACATGTAGAACAGAATGGACTGGGCCAGTACGGATTTATAAAAGGGAAATATGTTTCACAAATTTTAAGTTTTTTGAGGACATTACTTGTAGCATCCTCAAAGGGGAACCAATGGATGCGATGTATTTGAATTTTCAGAAGGCTTTTCATAAGGATGTCAGTAGTAAAATCAGAGCATACGGGATGAGGGGGTTACATATTTGTATGGATTGAGAATTGCTTCAAGACACAAATTAGACATAATTGGAGCATTCTCAAGGATGACAGGCTGTTATTAATGGATTACCAGAAGGGCCAGTGCTAGGTCCAAAGCCATATACAATCTACATAAATTGTTTGGAGGACCCATTGTGATATTGCTAAATTTGCTAATGCTAACTAATTGCATGGGAACATAGTTGAGTAGGACTCAAGGAGACTTTAAGAGGCCTTGCAAAGCCTAATTAAATGGGTTAGAATGGCATATTGAATACAAGTGCAAAGTTACTCATTCTGGCATGATAAAAAAGAATATTTTTAAAATGGTGAGAGTTTGGAAAATGTGAATGACTGTAGGGATCAATAGGAAGTCAAGTGGAATATTGGCCTTTATTGTGTTGCAGTTGTACAGAGCTTTGCTGAGATTTCACCAGGAGTAGAGTGTACAGTTTTGGTCCTCTCAATTGCTCTGGAAAAGATGATGGCGAGCTTGCTGCTTGAACTGCTGCAGTCCTTTGGGGTGCTGTTAGGAGTTTGAGGATTCTGCCCCAATGATAGTGAAGGAATGGTGATAAGGTTCCAAGCCAAGAATGTGCATGGCTTGGAAGGGAAAATGAAGATGGTGGTGCTCCCAAGCATCTATTGCTGCTGCCCTTCTAGGTGGTAGAAATTATGGAATTGGAAGGCATTGTCAGAGGATCCTTGGTGCCTCTTTTTGTTGGTAGACAGCTCTGCTACTGTGTTTGGTGGTTAAGGGACTGAATATTGAAGATGGTGGATAGGATGGTTTGTCCTGGATGATGCCAAGCTTTGGGTGTTGTTGCAACTGCACTTGACCTGGCATGTGGAGAGCATTCATCACATTCCTGATTTGCGCCTTATAATTGGAAGTCAGATTTTGAGAAGTCAGAGGTGAGTTACACACTGCAGAATTCCTATCCTCTTTGCCATAGCTCCTTATTGTATTCACAGTGAAATGGCACCTTAATGTCACAGGCTGTCATTCTCATCTCATCTCAAGAGTTAGCCATATTTGCACTGAGGCTGCAATGAGGTCCTGGCACTCAGTGCCTCTGGCAGGATCTAAACTGAGTACCAGTGAGCAGCATATTCCTTTTTGGCAAACCCTTAAATTATTTTGCTGATGATTGAGAATAATCTTACAGGACGGTGATTGGCTGGATTGGATTTATCCTGTTTTTTTGTACACAGGACAGAATAGCCATTTTCAGATGAATACAAGTGTGTAACTATATTCAAACAGCCTGGCTAAAGGTTCTGGAACATAAGTAATCAATCTGAATGCCGAATGAATTACCTTTACCGTATCCAGTGTTTTCAGCTGTTTCTTGATATCACATGGAGTGAATCAACTTGGTTGAAGACTGGCATCTGTGATATTGATGACCTCAGTCTTGTCAGTATTGTAAATCAATAGTAGATGTGTTTAATTTATAGCATATATCTATCTCCAGTGTCTGAAAATACTTATGAGCATCTCATGTAAATACAGTGCGCAATGTAACTGACATCCACTGTTTGATCTGTCTAAGGCACAAATCACACTAACTGCTCTGATAAATCTGAAAAGCAGCAAGTAGTAATAAACTGTAGTTGCATCCACAGTATTAAATCATTATGATAACAATGACAATTTCAGAGAAAATCATTTCAGTTTTATTCAATGTAATTTTATTCAGCATTTTTTAAATGATAAATCATTGATCATGGATCAGAATGCTCCACACGATCAGGAAGGAGAGATGACATCCAAAGTAAGATACAGCTCGAGTATATATTTTGAGAAATTTGGAGGCAATGGGAGGGATTCATTGTAAAGAGGAAGTAGTGCACTTTGCTTGCTATTTTGTGGCTCATAGTTGTGAGATTTGTTTTAACAAGATAAATCGAATCCTCGGAACAACACAAAAAAGTGATGTCAGTAGTAAACTGTAAGTTGCTGATTGCTACTAATTTGACCATCATTTATCAGTTTGAAGGTAAATAGGGGAAATATTTACAGGCTACAAACTAAAATACCAGTATGAGTAGTTGGAAATACATGGTAAAATTGGGCAGAGTCAGCATAGCTTCATCAAGGGGAAGTAATGCCTGAAAATCTTTTAAAATTCTTTGAGCAGATAATGAGAAAGTTAGACAAAGCAGAATCAGTGGACATGATGTATTTAGACTTCCAAAAGGCCTTTGACAAGGCTAGGAGAGTGGGCAAAGAAGTGGCAGATGGAGCACATTGTGGCAAAGTGCAAGGTTATGGATTTTGGTAGGAGGAATAGAGATGTAGACTATTTTCTAAACAGGGAAAGGCTTTGGAAATCTAAAGTGTAAAGGGACTTGAGAGTCCTAGTCAAGGATACTCTTAAGGTTAACATGCAAGTTCAGTTGGCAGATAGGAAAGGGAGATAGAATACAAGAGCAGGAACATATGCTGAGGCTGTATAAAGCTCCGATTAGACTGCATCTGAAATTTTGCAAGTAGTTTTGTGGCCTGTATCTAAGGAAAGATGTGCGAGCATTGGATGGGGTCAGAAGAGGTTTACCAGAATGATCCCAGGGATTAAGGGCTTATAATAGGAGGAACATTTGAGCACTCCGGGTCTGTACTCAATGGAGCTTAAAAGGACGGGGTTGGGTGGGGGCGGGGAGGGGGAATTCTGATTGAAACTTACGGAATAATGAGAGGCCTGGAGAGAGTGGATGTGGAGAAAATATTTCCACTAGTAGATAGGCTAGGGTCCAAGAGCACTGCTTCAGAATGAAGGGATGACCCTGTAAAACTGAGATGAGGAGGAATTTCTTCAGTCAGAGTGTGGTTAACTATGGAACTCATCGCTGCAGAGGTTTGAGGAGAGTGAGTCACTGAGTGTATTTGAGAGAGCGAGTCACTGAGTATACTTCAGACAGCGATGGATAGGTTCTTGATTATTAAGGGGATCAGAGGTTATAAGAAGAAGGCAGGAAATAGGGTTGAGAAACATATCAGCCATGATCAAATGGCAGAGCAGACTCAATAGGCCGAATGACCTATTTCTGCTCCTCATTCTTATGTTCCTATCTCATGGACTTCTTACAGAATCACAGAATTGTTATGGTGCAAAAAGATGTTCATTGTATTTGCATTGGCTCTCTGGATGAGCTTTATTACTTAATACCATTCTGCTGCCTTTTCTCCATAACCCTGAATATTGTTTTATTTAAATTATTTTCAGATGCTCTCTGGAATAGCTCAATAGAACCTCCCTCCACCACATTTCCATCACTGTAATCCAGATCCTAATCACTTGCTGTGTGAAAAAGATATTTTCTCAGTTCACATTTGCTTCTTTTGCAAATCAGCTTACATCTACGACCTATCATCCTCAATCCTAGGGAATAATTTCTTCCTATCTACCCTATCCTGCCCCCTCGTGATTTAGAACCTTCTTAGCCTTTTCCCTCTATGGAGAACAGTTCCAACTCTCCCAATCTGTCATTGTAACTGAAATTTCTAATTCCTGGAACCATTTTTGTAAACCTCTTCTGCACTTTCTCCAATGTGTTCACATCCTTTCTAAAGTGCGGTGCCCAGAACTGCACACAACACTCTCAGTGAGGCCTAACTCATGTTTTATACAAGTCCAGCATTATCTGCTTACCTCTGTACTCAATGCTCTTAACTAAGAAAGGTGGGAGAGAGAAAGCAGGAAATTATAGACCAATTAGTCTGACCTCAGTGGTGGGAAAGATGCTGGAGTCTATTATAAAGGATGAAATTACGACACATCTGGGTAGTAGTAACAGGATAGGTCAGAGTCAGCATGGATTTATGAAGGGGAAATCATGCTTGACTAATCTTCTGGAATTTTTTGAGGATGTAACTCTGAAGATGGACGAGGGAGGTCCAGTAGATGTAGTGTACCTGGACTTTCAGAAAGCTTTTGATAAAGTCCCATATAGGAGATTAGTGAGCAAAATTAGGGCGCATGGTATTGGGGGCAAAGTACTAACTTGGATTGAAAGTTGGTTGGCTGATAGGAAACAAAGAGTAGTGATAACCAGCTCCATTTCGGAATGGCAGGCAGTGACCAGTAGAGTACCGCAGCGTTTTATAATATATGTTAATGATATAGAAGATGGTATTAGTAGTAACATTAGCAAATTTGCTGATGATACTAAGCTGGGTGGCAGGGTGAAATGTGAGGAGATTACAGGGTGACCTGGACAGGTTAGGTGAGTGGTCAGATGCAGTTTAATGTGGATAAAAGTATGGTTATCCACTTTGGTGGCAAGAACAGGAAGGCAAATTACTACCTAAATGGAATCAATTTAGGTAAAGGGGCAGAACAAAGAGATCTGGGTGTTCTTGTACACCAGTCAATAAAGATCAGCATGCAGGTACAACAGGTAGTGAAAAAGGCTAATATTATGCTGGTCTTCATAACAAGAGGGATCGAGTTTAGAAGCAAATAGGTTCTTCTGCAGCTGTACAGGGCCCTGGTGAGACCACATCTGGAGTACTGTGTGCAGTTCTGGTCTCCAAATTTGAGGAAAGACATTCTGGCTATTGAGGGAGTGCAGCGGAGGTTCACGAGGTCAATTCCTGGAATGGCGGGACTACCTTACGCTGTAAGACTGGAGCGACTGGGCTTGTATACCATTGAGTTTAGAAGACTGAGAGGGGATCTGATTGAGACATATAAGATTATTAAAGGATTGGACACTTTGGAGGCAGGAAACATGTTTCTGCTGATGGATGAGTGCTGAACCAGAGGACACAGCTTAAAAATACGGGTAGACTATTTAGGACAGAGATGAGGAGAAACTTCTTCACCCAGAGAGTGGTGACTATGTGGAATGCTCTGCCCCAGGGGGCAGTGGAGGCCCAGTCTCTGGATTCATTTAAGAAAGAGTTGGATAGCGTTCTCAAGGATAGTGGAATCAAGGGTTATGGAGATAAGGCAGGAACAGGATACTGATTAAGGATGATCAGCCATGATCATATTGAATGGTGGTGCAGGCTCGAAGGGCAGAATGGCTATTGTCTATTGTCTAATAGGTCCAGGATACTGTATGCTATTTTAAACTGCTCACTCTATCTCTAGAGTGACTATCTCTTGTTTGGGTTTGTTTCTGAGGAATCAACGACTGTGTTTATTGGGTACCTGTTTTTCCTGAAAACATTGTATAAATAGTTTTCATCTGATTTTTGTAGTTCTTGGGTGCTGCAGTGTGAAGTAGCCCGTTGAAATAATGTTAACAAAAACGGGTACCCAATAAACATAACCTGCCGATTCCTCAGAAACAAACCCAAACAAGTGGATAAAACGTAACCAAAAACTATCGCCACATCAAAGACCTATCAGAAATGACTTCCAGACTACTCAGATCCTTTGGCATCATGGTAGCCCACAAACCTACCAACATATTTAAACAGCGAATAAAGAACTTAAAGGATCCATTAGATACCACCAGCAAAACTAACGTTATTTACAAGATACCATGCAAGAACTATAAAAAATACTACAATGGACAAACTAGCAGGAAACTTGCCACCAGGACACATGGACCACCAAAATGGCCACCAAAAGACATGACACTCACACTAGTTTTCATTTATACAGACAAAGGAGGACACCACTTTGACTGGGACAACACACGCATTCTAGGACAGGCGAAACAAAGACACTCACGAGAATTCTTAGAGGTATGGCATTCTAACCAGAACTCCATCAATCAATATATCGACTTAGATTGATCTACCTTTCCTTGAAAAAAAAGAACCAGAAATGACATCACCCACTTTAAGAAACCAAGACCTATAAATAGAGAGGCAGGACATATTACCAGTGCTTCACCAGAGACTGTCACTGATGATGTTACCTAGCATGGTGATGAAATGTCTGAAAACAAAGCTTCAAGCTCAGTGAGTTAACTTACAGACTTATCATCAACTTGAGCTACAAATCTTCTCAAAAATCACGAAGGCAGTATATAAACTTAATGCTTTCTTCTGTCTCATTTTTGGATTAAAAATTTCTAGTAAAATATCTGTGAGCCCATTAACAATAGAAACTTCCTAAGTAAATATGTCACACCATAATTACACAAACATAACACCAGGTGGCTGTGGAGTTAATTTCTGAACTGGTTTTCATAGAGTCATATATCACAAAAACAGACCCTTCAATCCAATTCATCTATGCCGACCAGACATCCCAACTTGAACTAATCACATTTGCCTGCACTTGGCCCATATCCCTCTAAACCCTTCTCATTCATATACTCATCCAGATGCCGTTTAAATGTTGTAATTGTACTAGCCTCCACCACTTCCTCTGGCGGCTCATTCCATACAAGCACCAGCCTCTGTGTGAAAATGTTACCCCTCAGGTTCTTTTAAAATATTTCCCCTCTCACTTTAAGCCTATTCCCTTTAGTTTTGAACTCCCCCACCCTATGAAAAAGAGCTTGGCTATTCACCCTATCCATGCCTCTCATGATTTTATAAACCTCTTTAAGGCCACCCCTCAGCCTCTGACATTCCAGGGAAAACAGTCCCAGCCTAAAAAGCCTCTCCTGTAACACAAGCCCTTCAGTCCTGGCAATATCCTTGTAAATCTCTTTTGTACACTCTCAAGTTTAACAACAGCCTTCCCACAGAAGGCCGACCAGAACTGTGTACAGTATTCGAAAAGTGACCTCAGTTTCACTTGTGACAGAGTCTTTCATTTTAAGGCAACTATCAAATGGTATATATTGTATTTTACAGCAGATCTTTTAACTTCATTTTATTTGTAGCTTTTCAACCATAAAATATTAATTTTAATTTATTAAATTCTTCATTAGAATTTTTATTTTGAAAATCATTTCATTTTGATGGCTCTTAAATTCCACTACTCATCCCAATGGCTTTCTCTCTCTATTTGTTAAGTGGTGCCCTCGAAATTAAACAAAATTCACTTTTCCTTAGAACTTAAATGTCATTTTCAGTAGCTACGACAACTGAAACATTTTCTGATTTTACTTGTACTCCTTTTATTTGCTTTCTGAGAATCTCCTTAGACTTTATGTTTTCACTTTTGGCCTCATTCAGCAATCATATTTGCTAAGTGTCATTTTTACTGATTGCCTCTCAAAAACTGGGAGGCAGAATTTCTACTAGTTTGATTCCTGACAATTGAAAGACTGAAGGGAGCTGACTATTTCATACAGTACAAAAGAAAGCTGTCATTATGCTGGAAGAACGAGTTATCCCTAGATTGTAAGCACAAAAATGCATCCATAAATAGCTGTATAAATCTTGGCACTTTAAGTGCAAACTATGTCCGCAAGGTGCTGACAAGAGCACAACATCAAAGAGACAAGTTTGAATTGGACCTCAACTAATATGCTTATTTTAACTATCCTTCAGGGAATGTTTGCTGGACTCAGCTAAGCTGTTAAGGGATAAAGAATGCTTGATGAAGAAAAAGAAGTTGGAATACTTCCCCTTGAGTGGCATACAAGCTCAATTCATATGGAATCAAAGTTGGATTCTATAAAGAGTTATGTAAGCCTCACTGTCCATTTTTATAGAAAAATCTAGAAAAAGGCTGATTATTGTGCGCTAGGAAAGTATACTTTCTGTCTCAGTTAACCAAATATGCAAAAAGTCATATGCAAATTGTAATTTTTAAATTGTGGTATCTTTCTGCAACAATACACAGGCCTATGGAACTCTTTTTAAAAGGTAGCAATAGAATGTCTATTGTGGCATAAATACCTGGGGTTTAGTGGCATTAATTGCTTCTTGAAAGTGTCTGAACAAGTTACTTTTATGGGAGCTGACTCTCACTGTTTAATTTAAATCTACTTGAATATCAGCACAGGCACAATGTAAAATTAAATCCACCTGCAACTTGGACCAGCTAATGGTTTCTTTCACATTTGTATACTTTCAACCTTTATAGCAATGGAATCAACCAACAATAAATGGCACAAAGTTTAGTTTGAGATTTCAAGTTGCATTATTGTGAAACATTTAACAACAGATGTGATTAGGTTCATTTTATTCAATCAGCACAACTTATATTCACATAACAATGCAAAATAATTTAGATCAATCCCACTGAATAGAGTAAACATTGCAGTGCTGGATAAACTCAGTGCATCTGGTAACATGTATCAAGAAAGAAAAACAAGAGTTAACATTTTGAATCCAATAACTCTTTTTCAGTACTGATGAGATGGGTGGAATGTGATAATATTTATATTTTCGAAAAAGATGGGGAGAAACAAGTGGAAAAGAAGTGAAGGTCAGGGAAGGTCAGATGGCAAGAGTTCTCTACAACCATTAACACTCTCTTGATTTTTTTGTTCTGTGATACCTATGGCCGCTATTTTCTATCAGTTCCTGATTTTCCCTTCTGTTCCATTTTCTCCTTTTCACTTTTTTCTAATATAAAACACCTCACTTTTCCATCTCTCCCTTCAGTTCCTAGCAAGAGTCATATTGGACTTGAATAGTTAACTCTATTTGTATCTTCAAATATACTGTCAGATCTGCAGAATTTCTCCAGACCTTCTTGTTTATATTTTAGATTTCTATCATTTGCATTATGTTGCTATTGTCCTACTAAGGTAGAGTTCTTTTTTTGCCATGACTTAAACAGAACAGTCCCTCGAAATCCTGGACAGATTCATTGCTCCTCCACTTATGTCTTCCAAGAGGGCCTGGGCAAAATCTCATTTCCAAAGATTCAACTCAGATTTTGATATCTGTATTGATCTCTATCAATATAGAAGGCTGCCCCTTAGTTTAGAAATTATTGAGATCAGATGGGAATTCACATGAGTTTGGGAGGTTATAAAGCTAAACCCAGAAAGGGTGAGAAGGAAGCTGTAGATCAGATAAAGAACTGCCAAGTTGCTTCTTCAACCCCCTTTATGAATATCAAAGATGCCAAAGCAGAAATTTCAGTAGTCCAGTAAATATTCAGTCTTTGTATGAAGTACAGCAAATTTACCTCATTACAAAAAAGTAAGATACATTCAGTAGATAATAATGCTCATTTGATTGCAAGCTCTTGAAAATGTTAACTTGGTCATTGTTCAACACTAAAATTCAGAGTTGCCTTAGAAGGAAGGGACACTAATTTTACAATGCAGGAATGTGTTGCATTATTTTTACACATTGAATGTACATCAAAATAAAATAAATTTTGGAAGAAATAAAGGTTGCTTTTTACCAGCTGTAAAATTGGCAAAACCTCATAATTGAAAGATATGGAGGATTATCACTTTAGATATTATGATTAGATAATAGCACAATGTTGAATTAGAAATAAAATGTGTTAGCTTTTTCAAAGAAGTTCATATTTTATGATTATTGAAATCAAACACTGTTTCCTATAAATATATTTTCTCACCATATCATTACAAAATCATTAATACATTGTTCATTACTTCAATTTGAAAATGTGGTGATCAGGCATAAGTGTAGAGGCTTTTAAGTATTGCCAACAGAATTCAAATGTCTGTTTTTATATCTAATTCTGGGCTCTGCACACAGCTTTTAATCAATGTATTATACATCGAATTGATAATCTTAACTCCTAATTATTCAAATACATTAAATATTCATAGATAACAGAACAAATTTTTACATTTTCTTGACTTTCTTCTCCACTAATTATTATGCCTGGAAGCTTTTCAGAGGAGAAGCAGCCATCAGCTTGACTGAACTTGACAAGCTGGCACGGCCCAATTACACTGCTGCTCCAAAGAGCTTTGATGTAGTGGAAACGAAAAGAGATAGGGGCAAATTGTACAGCACATTATGTTAATGACTTGATTTAATACAAGCACTAAACTTTATGTAGACTGTTAAGGAAGATGCTAACACTAATTACGCCACTTTGGTGAGGAAAGGAGGGGACAAGCATTTCATTCTGACAAAGTGCAGCTCATAAATGTTGTAAATGAAATGAAGTAATCTGTGTTTAATTATACATCACAGGCAGCAAAAAGAGACAGGACCTACAGTAAAGCATGGTCTAGAAGACCTGTTGGATTTATTTTTCGATTAAAATATCCAAAAAAATTGCTTTGAAGTGTGATATACTATTGGTATAATACTGCAATTGGTAAGCCACTTTAATTACAACACTTGACATGAAAACATACATGCATTTAAAACACAATTCAGTATGTACTGTGAATTCCTAATTAATTGCAGATCTGCTGAGTTATTGTTTAATTACATCTGCTGGGTTCGCCACCTTAAGCATTCTGGAAATTTATATTTTTCATTATCTTACAGTCAACAGGAGAACATGGTTTTTAATCCTATAATTACACTTACTATCTGGCAGTATTTCGACCTGCAGTCTCCCACCCTCAAGTTCACAAACGAGTCTGTTAAAGGTAGTTAGTTTTTCTTATGATATTACATCTTTAACGTTTGCCTCAGTTCAATACACATTAAAATTGCTGAGTGAACTTAAAGTCAAGTTAAATAAGTGTTACTTACCACTCCTAAAATAAAAATTACACATATGTAATTTTCTATCATATCACAGATGGATTAAGACTTTAAAATTGCAAGCATATTTCTGATTCCTACTCAACATAATATGCAATGTGGGTACTTTGCTAAGAAGTTAGTCATTCGTCACTTTAAAATGTCATAAATTTTGATTCTTTAGTGCACTGAACATGTAATTAAATATTCTATGGATTCTTCTAGTTAAAAAGGCATCTGTGCCACTATTTGAAATTGGTGGTGACATTTTTACACCCCTCTGGAGACAGAGAAGTAGACTGACAGCCAATCACCCATGGGCAATTGCTTAGTGTAGCTGGTCACATAATGAGATGTCAGACTTACTTTATTTAAGGACTGGATGGGGATTGAAAGCCAATCAGGAATGGTTATTGACTAATGTAGCGGTTATACTACTTAATGCTAGAAATGCAGAACATGCAAGAGAAGAGAACATCGAAAAAGATTCGTGCAAATGACCTTCTGCACTTAGCCTTGATAAATGAATCAATCAGATGTTTTCAATAAAGACAACAAGCTGAGGTAGAGAAATCCTCCATAACTGATAGCTCTCAACAAACCATTAATGTATACAGAAAGTATTAGAAGTTATCTTTTGAAAAAACCTTTTCAATGATACTTCTCCAATTCAGGTTTGAAATGTAGCACTTCTGGGATAAAATATTACTTTCAGCTTTCATCTAGTACAGACCTGCAAGGCTGTAGAGAGAAGCTTATATACATTATCAACTCGACGGTAAGAAAATTTAGTCGGAATTTGCCTACTTTACAAAATGAAAATCTCAAATTTAAACTTTAAATTTTCTTTGAAAAATGTAAACACTAATTTAGTTAATCTTCCAAAATAAGCCTGCATATCTAAAAGCATTAAACCACATTTACACAAGCAACAACACAGTGCGAACTAAAAATATTCAGATTTTGTGTTGATAGCTGTGATTGGTAAATGACAGGCTTCAGTTTCTCCATTAGTATTAATTCAACTTCTTGATTTAACACAGATCGATGAAGCTCAGAAATGTCACTGCAAAATTAGGTGTATAAAATATTTTGAGATTGCATAATAATTGCAAGACTGGGTAGGGGTTCCCTTCCACTTGGAAATCAGGTACCAAATGTTGAACAAAAGGAGTATGCTAACAATGGATACACAGCCGTTTGAATCAACTTTGCTGATTCTGTTTGCCTTGCTTCTTCTTATCCCATTTTTTTCCCTTTCCACATCTGATTTTATGTCATTCCACTTTTGTTCCCTTTCTCCACTAACTGTATCCCTTGATCAGCAATAAAGCTTAATAATCTGGTGTTAAAAGAATAATACTATCTCTGTCCTAAACATTATATTGCCTTGCATTAAAACTGTTTTCTATAGATCACATAATCAAATTTCAAACATTTAACGGAATAGACTAACCTGCTTTATGTGTGTTGACAGCCGGCCTGGGACAATACAATCATCACTGTCCGTTATTGATTCCTCAACATCATCATCAACTGGGAAAGAAATAAATTCAATGCTTAAAAACAATAGACTAATATTCTTTTACAATTTTATAGTTGGAACATATGGCCACACAATATTGTGATAAAAATGATGAAGCAATCATATAACTTCATAAGAGTTGTGACAAACGTTAACAGTTGTAGGCCTATACTGCATATTTAAAGAACATAGTTTAGTTACATGGATGACTGCTAAGTATCTCAGTAAATTACATTAAACTTACAAATTATTTGTTTAGGTCTTGCATATTGTCCTACAATATGTGCCAAGATTAGAGCTTTATCAGATACCAGCTTTCATTTCATCTTATGATACGACTACACAGAGGCAAAAACAATAACCAATAGATATGAAGTACAGACTGAAACACAGTCATAGTAAGCTATTACTTTACCTGCTTTTGAGGGCAACTAAATTAACATGAAATAATAAAACTGTTCCATAACTAAGAAAATAAATATAGTACTATTGATAACAATTCTCATTCTAACAGAACAGAAATAATGCTAAATATCACTGGAGAAATAGAGAATCAATTGAAAGGTTCTGAAGAAAATCAGTCTGGTTTCTATCTAAGCTTTACAGTAGTCTTTTTTTTCCAGTCACTGCAAAGGACACTCCATTGAAAAATCCATAGATCATAGTACCTGGCAGAATGAATAGTCTGTTTATATATGTGCCATTTTCACATCAGATTTTTAAAAATTCTTTATCATTCACAAAATACGGCCAAAACAATCAGCATGTCGACCATCTTTAATTGCTGGAAATTTGATGCAATCGAGTAGCTTGCATGGTCACTTTTAACATTGCTATGGGACTAAAGTCAGTTTTTGGCGACAATGGTTCAAAATGGCAAGTTTCGCTTCCTTGAAGGATGAGGGAGGGTATAAAATTATGAGAAAGCAGCAATCATTTGCTCAAAAACATTAGAACAAATTATTACTTGTACAAGGTTTTGCTGCATCTGGTTTAGCAGGCTATCATTATTTACCTTACAAAGTTTCTTTGGGCAAAAAGTTTTTATTTTCTTTGTCTGTCTACACACTAATGATGTTTTAAGTTGACAAGACACCAGGATTGGATGAGATGCACCCAAGGATATTGAAGGAAGTGAGACTGGAAATTTCAGGGGCACTAGCCACAATCTTTCAGTCTTCCCTAGAGTTCGGGGAGGTGCCAGAGGTCTGGAGAATTGCAAACATTATTGCCTTCTTCCAGAAAGTTTGGAAGGACAAGCCCATCAACTATGACCGTTCAGTTTAAGTGGTTCGGGAGCTTCCAGAAACAATTATTTGAGATACAAAAATTGTAATATGGAATAAGCTGAGTTGATTAGGAAAAGCCATTTCTAAAAAAGAAATCATGTTTAACGAACCTGCTGGAAATTTTTGAAGAGATAACAAAAGCCTTGATACGGGTAATGTTATCGATGTGGTGTTTCTGAACTTTGAGATGATATGCTGCTACATAGCAGACTTGAGGAAAGTTATAGATCATGGAATAAAAAAGTCAATAATAACATGGATACAAAATTGACTGAGTGATTGGAAATGGACACTAATGGTCAATGGATATTTTTCAGGCTGGAGAAAGTTTGTAGTAGAGTCACCCAGGCATCGGTATTGGGAAGTCTTGCTTTCCCTGATATACATATTAATGATCTTGATCTTGGTGTGTAGGGGGAAATTTCAAAATTTTCAGATGATACAAAACTTGGTTCAATTGTCAACTGTGAGGAGGACAGTGTAGAACTCCATAAATATACAGACAAGTTGATGGAGTGTGCACACAGATGGCAGATGTATTTCAATGTTGGGAAGTGATTTTGGTAGAAAGAACATTGAAAGGCAAGATAAAAAAAGTGTCTCAATTCTAAGGGAGTGCAGAAGTAGTAGTAGGACCTGAGTGTATATGTGCACAGATCATTGAAAATGGCAGGAGAGGGAGAGAGAGGATAAGTGAAGCATTCAGCATGCTGACCTTAATTAATAGGGTCATTGAGTACAAGAGAAAACAGGTGCTGTTGAAATTATGTAAGACATTTGTTTGACCTCAGCTGGAGTACTGTGTACTATTCTGGGCAGTAAATCATAGAAAGCATATGAATGCATTGGAGAGGGTGCAGAAGCAGATTATAAGAATGGTTCCATGATGAAAAACTTTAGGACTGTTCACTGTGGAGAGAAGAAAGCTAGGAAGAGATCTGACAGAGGCTTTCAAAATTATGAGTGGGCTGGACAGAGTAGAATAGGGAGAAACTGTTCCTCCTTGTAAAAGGGATAACAAAAAAATAGAGGGCACCAATTTAAAGTGTTCTGCAAAAAAAACCAAGGATGAATTGAGTAAAAACATTTTCATTCAATGAGTAATTGGAATATGAAAAGCACTGCTGGTGGTCTGGTGGAGGCAGGTTCAATTGAGACATTCAAAAAAACATTGGATGATTATTTGGATAAAAATAATGTGCAAGGGTATGGGTGATAAGGCAGGAGAGTAGCACTAGGTAATGCTCTTTATTTAATGAGCTCATGCAGGCATGATGAACTGAATATCCTCCTTATGCGACATAACATTTCCGTAATTCTTCTATGATACAATGCACTTACGAGACAACACCAATAAATTAAAGATACAACCTTGGCCAGGCTCTGTATCATCTAGTTTTTCAGTTATTCCAGAAATAGTGGAAGTCAGCTCTGCAGAGAAATCTGAGCTCTCCTCATCATTCTCCGATCCTTGTGCATTTTCCAACTCTGCATCTGTGACAATCTGTGTCTTTAAAACATTATTTAATACTTATTTTAGAATAATATGTAGATAACACCACTAAATGTGTACAGTGTTTACAAAATTCAAGATAAAATTGTACACCAATTTGAAATGCAACATAGAACTTGATCATTACTTAGTTGATACAAGAGATACAATGGGCGGGACAGTGGCTCAGTGATTAGCACTGCTGCCTCACAGCACCAGGATCCCAGTTCATTTCTAGCCTCAGGTGACTGTCTGTGTGGAATTTGCGCATTCTTCCCGTGTCTGTGTGTGTTTCCTCCCACAGTCCAAAGGTGTGCAGGTCAAGTAAATTGGCCATGCTAAATAGTGTTAGGTGCATTAGTCAGAGGGAAATGGGCCTGGGTGGGTTACTTTTCAGAGGAGTGGTGTGGACTGGTTGGGCCAAAGGGCCTGTTTCCACACTGTAGGGAATCGAATAAGATGGAATTTTCCACTCCTCAGTGTGGCAGGGGTAATGGTGAGAATGAAAGAAGAATCAGAATCTCAACATTGATTAAAACGTTTTTTGATTTTGCCTTTAAACTTTTACTGGCAAATTCAGAATCTCAGAAACTGAGTAGCAATATCTTATTTCCAAACATTTGCACCTAATTTTTAGCGTAATTTGTATAATTTCTATGTCACTTCCACTTCTCCTCTCCTTTCTTGTAGTGGCAAACTACCAACCTTATCACATCATGATAACTATTCTTGGCCCAACTCAGGGAACATTTTGGCCTTCAACACATTAGAGCTCAGCAACGTCAATGCCTTGCATGCTTCTAACAAGTTGTTTTGCATGCAAGGGTCATACACACATCTACACAGGATTTATCTTAGGTCTCTTAGCTTGCCTCTTTAACTGGTAATTCATTTTTCTCCTACCTGCAGGCTGTCAATCTCTGTGGTTTGCATTGCTTTTTAGTGCAGAGGAAGAGGCAACTTGTCATAGTGGGGAATGTGAACAGTCAAAAAGGTGGACATATTGCTGTATGGCACTGTTCAATGTCAACATTACACCTGAAGCATATGCCAGCAGCTGAGACAGTAAATACACTATGTGTTTCAGGCCTCGTCTGAACGTCAAAGGTGAACAGTCGTCAGAGGGGGCAATGGGATTAGTCACGGGGTACTATCGCCATAAGTCAGCAGATTTCAGATTTCAATCCAGGGTTTTGACAATCGTCAGTGAGGCGCTTGTCCTCCCAGTGTTTGGGGGATCTATGTCCTTGCAGTGCAGGAATTAGACCACAGTTTGTCCTGCAAGTCAAATGCAAGCAATTGAGAATTACAGGTAGGCTAATCGAGGTTTTGAGGAGATGTTAATCTGGGAACTCGACTGTGGTTCTTTGGTGCTGTTTTACAAAGTCAATCCTGTGGGTTTGCTTGATAGTCTGAGGACTATTGGAGATTTGGGGTGGGGGTGTTGGCGGGGGTGGGGGAGTGGAATGCTTTCTGTAGCTCTTCTTGGTATAATAGTCCACCGTGTGGGGGAGTTTTCATTGTACATCTTCCCCACCTTCAATGACAGTACATTCCTTTTAAAAACTCATGCACAGAATGAACCTTTCATCATGGATTCCATACTCTCATTAACAATGTGGTTATAAGTGTGGTATCAGGCCAGGTCTGAGCACAATCTCTGCACATTGTATTGAGTCTCAGCATTGTCCACAAGTGCAATGTGCTGGCTGCAGTCATCAATGTCAAAGGTCCCTGATGCTTGAGTCTGTTGCTGTTAAAGATGAGCAATCTTTATACCTTCTTTCACCATTGGGATGTCTGAAGAGGTTGACCATCTATCAAATGTGCATAAATTCACTGGGTCCAATGGCAAAGATGACACAAGAGTAGACGATTTAAGTGTTCAAGTGAGAATATATTTACAAAAGTGCAAAATCATTGACAATTATTTCAACCGTGTCACCTCTGTGCCCTCAGCATAATTTTGTTTCCTCCCCCTCTCACAATGTCTAAAGATAGTCCTGATGCCTGCAGGTGAGATAGGAAACCTTGCTTTATATTTGGCCCTTTTGGCCTGGAAGACTTCAGCAGTTGTCCTTAGAGGCATTTGGTCCTACAGGACATAGATGGCCTGAGAATGGCTTGCCCAGAAGCAGGCTTACTATCTTTGACTTGGACTTCTGCAGGCTTTGGCAGTATAGGCAGTGGGGAAACTGAGATGTTGGACACCTTTGGGGTCCTGAAAAGAAACCTCTGAGGACATCTGCTTGGCTGCTCCTCCATGTAGGTGTTACCTGGCACCATCTGATCTATCTGAGAGAATAGCAACTGCAGTGAGGATAAGGTCCTTTTCCCCTCTCTTACCATTGATGCAGAGCACATATGGCTAGAGCAATAGAGTGCAGGTCCATGTATATATTCAACCAACACTGATTGAACCTTGGTTTCCATGGCAGTTGGAAAAGCGCAGCAGGTCAGGCAGCATCCAAGGAGTAGGAGAATCCGGATTCCTGAAGAAGGGTTCATGCCCAAAACGTCGATTCTCCTGCTCCTTGAATGCTGCCTGACCTGCTGCACTTTTCCAGCAACACATTTTTAGCTCTGATCTCCAGCATCTGCAGTCCTCACTTTTTCCATGGCAGTTGCCAATCTCTTCATAGAGAGAGATAGATGCCTGCATTCTGGAGTCAGAACAGTATGAAAACATTGTTGAATTCCTCTGTGCTTTGATCAAGTTTGTGTCCGTTCACTTGACAAAGTCATTAGTGACTAAGACCACAGGATTGTTGTTTGCTTGCGGTTGAGCTGTTGTCTGGTCTCCAGTAGTTTTCTGAGTGCCAGAGACTTTGGCATTTCTTTCTCAGCCAACTGTAAAGATGTAACAGAGATGTACTCATCAGATTGCATTCCTGAGTCTAATCTTGATCATGTACCCAACATGGTGGATGTCTTTACACTCATGGAAATTGAAGGTATAATTCTTGCCAGTGCATCCTCTTAGATTGAGTGGCTTCATCACCAAAAAGGTAGAAATGAGGGTCTTTGGTGCTGTCTTCTTCCTGGCAGAAGTTGCTGGCTAATACTGGTGCCTTAAATGTAGAGGTGAGGTAATTTGTTGATTAAGGTAAATAAACTCTTAGGCAGATTAAGAATGAATTAGTACTGATATTATTGGGAAAACAGCCAACACAGCACAACAAAGCTTCCTGGTTTGGTTGACCATTAAGCGCTCCTGTCCACACATAAGCAGTCCTGCTCTTCTCTGGTCAAACTCCTCAAAAGGAGTTAGAAACTGGATGTCCATCTGCTCCTCACTTATCTTGACCTGCTTGGTCCCATTATGGGGACCAGGTTTTCTTGCAATGAGATAAAAGAAGGATTGAGTGAGATGAAAGTGGATGCAAGATTGGTTAGTGGTGATACAAGAGCTGGAGAGGGGTGAGACGGCCCCATGAGGTGAGTAGAAACACAGAAGGTAGAAAGACATTGTAATTTTGGTGGATGAGGTGATTGGGAGTCATTGCATGGGCAGGGTATATGCAATAGTGAGTGACTGTAACAATAGTGAGAGCCATAGTAAAATGAGAATATAATGGCAGAGTTAAAGTGGATGGTGGCCCTGAGTGTGAGGTACTGGAAAGAGGATGTTGGTACTTAACTTTGTAGCACACGGATAAGCATTGATCATCTGCCTGTGCTGCTGAATGTCCTGTTTAACCTGGGACACTGCACTGACTGAGACTGCTACCTGTGTCCTGGCTGGCAATGTCTGGTGACATGGTCTCCTTTGGTGGCCTTCAGGAAGAAGAACACTTCTCCTCTTGAGCACCTTATCAACGAGCACTTCTGGGCACCTGTCTGCAAAGACGACAGCGAGCTTGGCTTTCTGGCCATGTCATTGGTCTGGAAATTGGTGCAGGATCATAGTATTAGAGCCTGGCTTGGAGTTTCTGAGATGGTGTATAATGGGCTTTAAATATGGCACCAATGGTATGAATACAAGAAGGCATTAACACTGGCGTGCACTTCCACCTCTCATGCCTCGTAATTCCAGAAGGGCAGCTAACAGCCCAGTTGAATAATTAATGAGAGGAAGGGTGGAAGATTGCATGAAAAATGTCACTCTGGTCCATGGCTAATTAGTACAGTCGATTCTGCTATAACACATGTTTCTTCAACATGAATTGGCTTTAATGCGATGGAAGAATTTAGACCATTATTTTTAGAATGCAAACTTTCCTTATCTGTATTGGCTATAATGTGATTCGGGTTCCATTAGTTTAAATGATGTGGCTATTGTGCAATTTTCTTATAATATGAGAGTGCAGGAGAACTGAACTATCGCATTATATCAGAACCAACTGTTCAATGTATTTCACTCAAACCACAAATTGAAAATGGGAATATTCTACTCATGCATTTTCTGCAATAAAACCTATATAAAGGCAACACCATATTAAATGTTCTACTTGTGAGAAAAAGTAATACTTCTGTCATTAAAAAATTAAGTTTTGAAATTACTTTCTCCATGGATGTTATGGTGCAGAAGTATCACGGTGGCTTTGTACATGAATCACAAAAAATTAGTATGCAGATGTAGAACATTATTAGGAAGGCAAGTCAGGAAGGCCTGTTACAATGATGTAGAATATTGGCAATTCAGCTCTTCAAAGATTGTATGCAGGTTTGGTCTCCTTACTTGCGTTGGATCGGGTTCATTGAAGATTTTTAAAAATTCATTCAGGAGATGTGGGTTTCACTGGCTGGGTCAGCACTTATTGCCCATCCCACACTGCCCTTGATTATGTATTGGTGAACTGCTATCGTGAACTATGCAATTCATAATGCTGATTCCTGGGATGAAAGTTATTGCCATATGTAAGAACTGTATCTTTTCTTGTGTGTTTTTAAAAACTGGAGACTGAAATGAGAAAGAACTGTTTAAAAATCAGACTTTGAAAGAGTGGCTGGAGGTTTGCAAGCAACTAACCTGATATTCATGGCAGACATTGTAAACAACTGTTTGATCAGGCTGTCACTGAAGTCTGAGTTGCTAACGAAGAGGAACTAAATGGTTCTCTATTTAGATGCAGCTGGGAAGTAACAAGAGGTTGGTTGGTTGGTCTGTGGACTAGTGACAGTTATCAATGACAGAGACCTTTTGCTTGCCAACAAGTGTGTGATTGGTTCTTAGGTGAATGATCAGCTTGTAGCAGAAAAAATGTTAGAGACAGAGAGGAAAAATACAACAAGATCTTGATCAGATAGGCCAATGGGCTGAGGAGTGGCAGATGGAGTTTAATTTATATAAATGCGAAGTGCTGCATTTTGGAAAGCAAATCTTAACAGGACTTATACATTTAATGGTAAAGTCTGAGGGAGTACTGCTGAACAAAGAGACCTTGGAATGCAGGGTCATAGCTCCTTGAAAGTAGAGTCGCAGGTAGATAAGATAGTGAAGACGTTTGATATGCTTTCCTTTATTGGTCAGAGTATTCAATACAGGAGTTGGGAGGTCATGTTGCTGCTGTACAGGATATTGGTTAGGCCACTTTTGGAATATTGCATGCAATTCTGGTCTCCTTCCTATTGGAAGGATGTTGTGAAACTTGAAAGGGTTCAGAAAAGATTTACAAGGATGTTGGCAGGGTTGGAGGATTTGAGCTATAGGGAGAGGGTGAATAGGCTGGGGCTATTTACCCTGGACCTTTGGAGGCTGAGGGGCGACTTTATAGAGGTTTATAAAATCATGAGGGGCATGGATAGGATAAACAGACAAGGTCTTTTCCCCGGGATGAGGGAGACCATAATTAGAGGGCATAGGTTTAAGGTGAGAGGGGAAAGATATAAAAGAGATCTAAGGAACAACTTTTTTAGACAGAGGGTGGTGTGTGTCTGGAATGAACTGCCAGAGGAAGTGGTGGAGACTAGTACAATTGCAACATTTAACAGGCATCTGGATGGGTATATGAATAGGAAGGGTTTGGAGGGATATGGGCCGGGTGCTGGCAGGTGCGACTAGATTGGGTTGGAATATTTGGTCAGCATGGACGAGTTGGGCTGAAGGGTCCGTTTCTATGCTGTACATGTCTGATTCTACAATCTTATACCAGCCCAGAACCTGCCTGTTCTCTGCAGCCAAAAACTCCGTTTAAATCTGAAGAAAACAGTAACTTTCCCTGCAGCAGTTGCTGCAATTGTGACTTTTGAATTGATAAATCTGAGGCATTTTTGAAGTGAATCAGTCACTCTGTGCCTCCTACAAATGAGCGGAAGCATCCAGAGAAAATCATCTGAAAAACTAGGGGTCTTGCTAGCTGAGGAAGGACCATCTCAATGTTGGAACAGTGAAGCAAAGACCACTGAAATTAATTTCCAGTTTTTCTACCTTGGCAAGTAATTTATTTCACAATGTGTTTGTCTGTGTATGTATGGGGAAGTTTATAAGGAGATTAATGTCTTAGTTAGTTTACATCTGCTTACCTATGGCTATAGTCTAATTACTAATTCTTGATTAGTGTAGACATCTGGTCTCTGCTTTCTATCAATCTTAGTCTGAAAATCTACATTGGGATACTGTGCGTAAAACAACTGTTTTAACATTTGGTTTGATTTGAGGAATAGCAGGGTCCAATTTACAGCACATTTCCTCAATGTGTGGTATGGTGGACAGTGAAGGAGGCTATCTAGTAAGGTATTCAGGCAAAAAGAAAAAGGTGGTGATGTGGCATTGCTGGTTAAAGAGAAATTAGCACAATAGTGACAAAAGGATATTAGCTCGGACAACGTGAGTCTGTAACGGTTCAGTTGAAAAATACCAAGGGGTAAAAAGCATTAGTTGGTGTCATATAAAGGCCCCCAAACTGCAGTGGTGATATTGGGAATGGCACTATATCGAAAATTAGAGACGCATGTGATAAGGGAATATTGGTGACCACGGGTGATTTTGATAGATTGGGGAGAGTTACTGAAAGGGATGGCAATGGATAGGCAATGGCAAACATTGAAGGAATGCATGGGGAACTGCAACAATTTTTATTCCTGTCCAGCACAGAAGCAAAATAGGAAAGAAAGCCAATCCATGGATTACAAAGGAAATTAGAGATAGTAACCAGTCCAAGGTAGAAGCGTACAAATTGGCCCAGAAAAATAATAGGATTGGGATTGGGAGCAGCTTAGAATTCATAAAAGAAGGATGAAGGGATTGATTAAGAAGGGGAAAATACAGTATGAAAGTAAGCTTGCAAGGAACATAAAGACTGACACTAAGAGTTTCTATAAGTACATGAAGAGAAAGAGATTAGTGAAGACAAACGTAGGTCCCCTACATACGGAAACAGGGCAACATATAATAGGGGACAAAGAAGTGGCTGAGCAACTGAATACATACTTTGGTTCTGTCTTTATAAAACAGAACACAAGTTGGACACCAGAAATGATGCAGAACGCAAGATTTAGTGAGAGGGAAGAACTGAGGGGGATCAATATTAGTAGAGAAAAGGTGCTGGGAAAATTGAAGGGACTGAAGGTGGATAAATCTACGTGATAATTTACATCCCACAGTACTTAAGGAACTGGCTCTAGAAATAGTGGATGTATTGATCGTCATCTTCCAGGATTTATAGACTCTGGAAGAGTCCCTGCAGATTGGAGGGTAGCTCATGTTACTCCAACATATGAAAAGGGAGGTAGATAGAAACGAAGGAATTATAGACCAGTAAGCCTAACATCGGTAGTGGGGAAAATTCTCAAATCTGTTATCAAGGATTTCAGAGCAGAGCATTTAGAGAGCACAGCTTTTGGAAGAACCAGACAGAGTCAGCACGGATTTATGAAGGGAAAATCATGCTTGACAAATCTGTTGGAATTCTATGAAGATGTAACTAGTAGAGTTGACAAGGGGGAAGGAGTCAATGTGGTATATTTGGACTTTCAGAAAGCATTTACGAAGTCCCGCATAAGAGATTATTGTGCAAGATTAAAGCACTTGGGATTGGGGGTAAGTGTTTTGAGATGGATAGAAAACTGGCTTGCAGAGAGGAAACAAAGACTCGGAACTAATGGGTCCTTTTCAAATTGGCAGGCAGTAATTAGTCGGGTACCACAGGGATCAGTGCTAGGACCCAGCTATTCACAATATATATGAATGATTTGGATGAGCGAACCAAATGTACCATCTCAAAGTTTGCAGATGATAGTAAATGGGGTGAGAGGGTGAACTGTGACAAAAATGTAGAGATGCTTCAGCATTATCTGGACAGGCTGTGTGAGTGGGCAAATCATGACAGGTGCAGTATAATTTGGATAAATGTAAGATTATTCAATTTGGAAGCAAAAACAAGAAGGTAGATTACTACCTGAATGGCTATAAATTGGGAGAGGGGAACATGCAGTGGGACCTGGGTGTCCTTGTGCACCAGTTGCTCAAGATAAGCATGTAGGCGATAAAGAAGGCAAATGGTATGATGGCCTTCGTTGTGAGAGCTTTCAAGTACAAGAGCAGAGATGTGTTGTTGCAGTTATACAGGGCCTTGGTGAAGCCATACCTAGAATACTGTATTCAGTTTTGGTCTCCTTTTTAAGGAATGATGCTCTTGCTGTCGAGGGAGTGCAGTGAAGGTTTACCAGGCTGATTCCGGGGATGATGGGACTAACGTATGAGGAAAGACTGACTAGATTAGGATTGTTTTCATTGGAGTTCAGACGAGTGAGGGAGATTTCATTGAGACTTGTAAAATTCTAACAGGACTAGACAGGGTAGATGCAGGGAGTATGTTCCCGATGGTTGATATGTTCAGAAACAGTCTGAGGATTTGAGTGGACCATTTAGGACAGAGATGTGGAGACATTTCTTCACCCAAAGAGTGGTGAGCCTGTGGAATTCATTACCACAGGCAGTAGTTGATGCCAAAACATTGAATGTACTCAAGAGGCGGCTAGCTAAAGCACTTGGAGTGAATGGGATCAAAGATCATGGGGAGAAAATAGAATTAGGCTACTGAGTTGGATGATCAGCCATGGTCATGATAAATTGTGGACCAGTCTTGGAGGGCCTACTCCTGTTCCTATCTTTTAAGTTTCCATCTAATAGTATAAAGAAATCTTGATCAATTGGGCTGAAGAGTAGCAGATGGAGTTTAATTTGGATAAATGCAAGGTATTGCATATTCTTAAAACAAACAAGGGCAAGACTTAAACAATTAAACATAGGACCTTGGTAGTGTTGGAGAACAGAGAGACCTGAGTGTTCAGATACATGTTTGCATCACATATAGATAGGTGGTTAGGAAAGCATTTGGGAGGCTTATCTTCATTATTCAAACCTTTGAGTGCAGGAATTGGTACATTATGTTGAAGTTGTACAAGACATTGGTGAGGCCTCTTCTGGAGTACTGTGTCCAGTTTTGGTCACTCTGTTATAGGAAGGATGTTATAAGCTGGAGTGGGTTCAGAAGAGATTTACCAAGATGTTTCTGGGAATGGAGGATTTGAGATTTAAGGAGAGGTTGGGACTTTTTTTAATGGAGTGTAGGAGGTTGAGGGACTACCTTTTTTACACAGAGGGTGACTAGCATGTAGAATGAACTTCCGGAAGAAGTTGTGGATGTGGGTAAAGTTACAATGTTTGAAAGACATTTAGATAAGTACATTAATAACAAATGTTTGGAGGGATATGGGGTCAAGGATAGGCAGGTGGGACTAGTTTAGTTTGGGATTATGGTCGGCATGGACTAGTTGGACCAAAGAATCTATTTCCGTGCTTTATGACTATACGTCACTGAGTTGTAACACATGCGAGAAAAGGTTGAGGTTAGCTCAGTGCTATTTGGAATGAGTGATGCTTCTACTGAAACACATAAGACTCTGAGAAGCCTTGACAGGGTACATGATGAGAGAATTCTTCCCCTCAAGAGGAATCTGGAACTAGAAGGCACAATTTAAAAATATACAGTCATCCATTTAAGACTAAGATGCAAAATATTTCTTTTTCTGAGAGGTTCTTAAGTCTATGGAATTCTTTTCTACAGAGAGCACTGGGAGGGTGGGTCATTGATTATATTCAATGCTGATTTCAACAGATTTTTGATCAACAAGAAAATCAAGGGTTAGGTTGGGGAGGGGGATAGGTGGCAGACGGAAGGAAAGAGGAATTAAGGCACTATCAGCTGTGATCTGACTGTATGGCATAGTAGACTTCAGGGACTGAAATAGCCAATTCCTTTCCTTTTTTATGTTATGTTTCTTCTCCAAGTCCAAGTCTCCTTAATTAGAAACCAATAACCTTCTACCCCAAACTCTGCTACTATTGAGAGAGGCAAAGGCATACTGAAAATAGGAGTTAAGGAAACTACATGGTGGCGATTAGTTTATTGTATAATATAGCATCGCGTGTTTTACTTTATGCATTTAGATTGGAATGTGCACTTTCAGCTTTTTTCTATTTTGTGTTTACAGTAGTATAGAACTATTGGTGAATGGGGAAAAGTGCTGAAATTACTGACACATTTTATTACTTATTTGATCACACAGCACCTCTCATCCTATTTTTGTACCTCCCCTTTCTGCTGCATTTCTTTCTCTTCTACATCCTTGTTCACCTCCTCTTCAGACTCAAACCCCATAATAGTTAAGCAGTGCAGTATGCAGTATACCACCATAAATTTTGATTGCAGCTTAGCTGGGTATATGAAGAAATCTGAACATTCCGGGCAATGGATGATGTGCTCTATACTCTTCCTTGTGGCAACATGACTTTTATTGTATGCGTACTATGAACATGGGCATGGTTTCATGCACCAGAATCACGATCTATATGATCAGTAGGTAACCACTACTGTTCAGCCTTCGATTTGCTGTGGTAGATGAAATACAGATAGAACAAAGAACTGGCACAGATCTAAGGAGTCATCACTACTGGTAGGATGCAGACATTATGGACAATGCACTACTTGTAATGACACACCAGTTTCAATTTGAAGCTATAAGATTCCTTTTAGTTCAAGAAGGTTTCAGAATTCACCTAAGGCACTACCAATGTGCATAATAAAGAAGCCAATTGACATAAACTCTCATGCTGGGCCTGCTTGTCTCTGATAAGAGAAAATCAAAAGAGACACCCAATTACCTTTCTTGATCAGCACTATGCTGCAAACTATGAGATATTGCCTATGCTTTCAGCAGTAAACTGGAGGAAGCCAGATATACAGAGGTTAGAGCCATAGTCACCTTGACAGCCACGGTGTGTAACTTTGAGGTAGCAGTTGCAGTTGTAGCTGTAGCAGTGCTGTCTTAAGAAGAGGTAGATCTTGGGCCAGAATCTTAGGGAGGTGATGGGGATCTTGGCCACTGGTTGGAGATCACTCGCTGTATTTTCTAGGGAAGACTACCACCTAAGTGCCACGAATGTACTTAGCAGACCAGTATCAGGCCACCTACCAGGATCAAGAAGCCAATCAGAGGCCTGTAGCTCTACTGAACAGTAGCACCACGGAGTAGATGGCACCAGCTACTGATACAATACCCACCTGAGGCCTTGGATTGTTGCTAGATCTCAGGCCAGAGATGGTGTGGTCGGGGAAGATGGTGAGCAACAAGGAAGAAGTAGCTTAGTAGGCCTCCCAACTTCCTGATGCCAGATCCCTCAGTTAGATACTGAAGCTTTTGAAGAGGAGTTTCACATGGGATCCTGAAAACAACATTGTATGTATCTTGTTCCCTGTATGGTGGGCACCCACCTCGTCTGCAAACTCCTGAGTTAATACCAGTGATGGTAGGATGAGGCCCTTAATGGTATTAATTGCTGAAACTAAGTTTTTGTGCCAACCAATCAGCATGCTTTTACCATGCAGTATAAATTGTTGCTCCCTTTGAGATTTGGGATTCTTGCATCTGTCCTGATGAGTACATGATGAAAAACATCAATGTGTCTCATATTACTTTAACACTCAAGTCGAGAACTACTAAGTAATTATTAGACAAATTGTTCTTAATTCTACTAGAACAAAACACTGTCAATGCAAGAAATCTGAAATATAAAACCAAAAGTACCCAAAGACCGTCAGCAGACAAGTCAACATTTAAACAAAAAGACATGCAATTGTTAATCCTGCACTTCTTTTTTTCAATTGAACAGCCAGCTCTTAATACTTTTCTAATGAAGTAGCACTGAAATTATGAAAATGACTATATGACCATACTGTGCAGAAGATGTTCATTTGAACAATCATTTCTGTGATCACTAGATATCAAGATATGGTAATCAGATACAATGAAAGAAATCTGCTGTAATGAACAGGATTGTGGCTCTCTTCTTATGTTATTCACTCAATGTTAAACAGTTTTAGATAAAGTCCAAGCAGAACTTTCTAATTAGAGTTAATTAGAACCACAAACCATAAAACTCAAGCATTTGAAAGCTCCTTCAGCATTATAAATCTGTTCAGAAAAGTAATGATATATCTCAGTGGCAAGGTGAGGCTTGAACCTGAATTTTCTGACCCAGAGATAGATGCATTAACACTGCACAATGGAGTCTACATATTTGAGTATTCTTTAGGAAAAGAGATAAACCAATTGGATCTGAATTATAAAGCAAACAAACAGCTCAATTTAGCACACTAACTAAAAAAAACTAGGAGATCAAATTAAAATAAGTGCATCCCCATCTGTGCCTAATGGCCTATGAAATCTCTGGACACCCTCGAGTTCTCTTCAAGGACACCCAGGTACATATGTAACCCCGAAAGAGGGAAGGCAATCAGGAATTATGACTCCCTCCACAGCTCATTGTTTAGACTGATAAGTGCCTACTATGACCAGGCACAGACCAATGCAGAGATCCTACAACTTGCCTGCATCACACTGCATAGGCTGCTCAAAGATAAGGTGCGTTTAGATGAAGTGCAAAGTAAAATTCAACAAACCGCTCCTTAAATGAAAAAAAAAGGTACAATCTCCTACAATCAATGTTTACATGGTCCATGGACTCTGTAGAATAGCAGTTGGCCTATTGGGAGTCCAATACATTTGAATACAATTAACTAACTAGCTCACAATACCTGCCTGCCTTGGTACCTTTATCTTCTAGGTATTTAGCATCCTATTAATATCTTTGGATACTAACATTTTAGTGAAACACTACTATGCTGTTACCACTCTGCGCGTAGAAATTTTTGATTCCATCCATTGGTTTTGACAGTCTTTTGGAAAATGCTATTCCAAAAGTTTCAGTTGCAGGGAATTTGCTTGTCATTATGCTGTTGACTTCAATGCTTGGGCTTGAAGTACTGGCTGTGATCTGTACTCTGAGTTGTAAGATTTCAGTTGTTTCTGAATACTGAGAAAAGATTTCTTGGCTGAGACCATTTACATGGACTTAGGTCCATATGAAAAAAGCTACAATATGGAGAAAAACTCTCTACAGGCAAGAAATTGGACCATGTGTTCCTATTCTCCATTACAAACTTGTGTAATTTTGTGGGTCTGTGTTCAGTGGTCTATTTCATTGATACAATATTCAAGCATGCAAGGAAGAGAACCGAAAAGCATTCGTCCCTTGAACATGCTCATGAGGGTCTTCATGCTGAGCAAGAACCCCAGCCACTGAAAACTAAGCAGGTTTTCCAAAAGTCCTTAAAGGAACAATAGGAGTTGACAATGAAAAGGAACATTTCTTCTGTTTAACTTATCTCCATTTTGAAACAGTAGAACCCAATAAGACATAGAAGCAGAAGTAGGCCAATCATTTTAAGAGCATAATGAGGAGAAAAGGTTGTTTAAGAAACTAGGGGTTTTCAGCCATGGTAATTTCTCATCTTTAGGAGAGACTGTGGGTTGACGTCAAAATGCACCATTTAAGACCATGAAACCATAAGATATAGGAGCAGAAGTAGGCTATTCTGCCCATTGAGTTCACTCTATTATTCAATGAGAACGTGGCTGATCTAATTATCTTCATCTTCTTTTCCACACAAAGCCTTTGATTCCCTTACTAATCAAAAATTGTCTATCTCAGCTTTGAATATACTTAATAACTCATCTTCTACAGCCCTCCACAGTAAAGAACTCCACACATTCATCATCCTCAGAGGAAAAAAATCCTTATCTTTGTCTTAAATGGGTGACTCTTTACTTGGGAGATTATGCCTTCTGGTTCTAGACTCTCCGATAAGGGGGAACTATCTCTCCACATCCACCCTGTCAAGTCCCATAACAAATTTATTTACATCAATATGGTCTCTATTGTTCTTCTAAATGCCAATGAGTACAAATCTAATCAACCTTTCCTCATAATTCCTCAAAACTTAGGATCAATAGTGAACCTTATCTGGACTGCCTCTTTCTTTCCTCAGATTAGACATCAAAATTATTCACAATGTTCCAGTTGTAGTCTGACTAGTACCTTGCATAATTACAGGAAAACCTCCCTATTTTTACACTTCATTCCTTTCGAAATAAAGCCTATAGTCAAGAAGCAGTACTGTTAATGCTGACTCCTTAGGGGCTGCTGTCAGCCAACATTATCCAAAATACTCCCAATCCAGGTTTTCTCCACTTTCTTCCCAGAACCATCTTTCCAAAGTTTGCTGTCAGGAATGTGACCCACTCAAATAAGTTAGGAGTCAAGCAGCTATGGCTGCCTTTTGGCATCTGCAGCACACCAGAACTTTGCTGACAAAGCCAAAATTACAAATTGGACATGTTCTGAGGCAAGTCACCTCTTTTAAGCTTCAAAAGTGGCCTGAACCAATTTGTAGTCTTTGTTTATTTTCTGAAGATATACGCTTGTTGGTACAAACAATTCATGAAGATTCTCCATTATTCTCCAACTAAAGATGAACAGAAACAAAATCTCATGTCTTGAAATCAGAATGTAAGAAAATGGCCAAAAGTGACAACTTGAGCTTTGGGACATGCAGGACTAACTTCATTTTAAACTTTATAAATATTTCTTTAAGTAAGGCTTTGTAAAGCTGTTTATGTATTCTTCTTTTCTGGTTGTCATCTGCAGAATGAAAAAAAAAATCTGCCAAGGCAATATTTCTTCTCTTATTGCAATCGCTTTTCAGGACAATGAACACAGCCCATCAATACCATCCATCAGGCCAAGTTTGATAATAATAGTCAGACAAGGAAGGAACTGGTTCACAATTAACACAAAAGAAAGTTACCCCAATGATTTAACTCTTTAAAACAAGCTATAAAAACGTATAGAACTCCACCAAGTCAGAATAAGATTTTTTTCACATACCTGATTAATTGGTTCCGGCTCTGTTGTAGCAATTTTTGCCTCATTTGTTTTGCTTGTAACATCAGCAATATGAACGTCAGAACGTTTTGCTCCTTTAGTTAGCTTCAAATTGATAAAACACAAATGAGTTAGATACACATCCAACAAAGACTGACGTAATTCGTAACATTTTTAAAACAATTATGTTAAATTATTGCAAGTTGTTGACTTCAATGCAAGGTATGAAAGTAAGGCAGTAGAGTTCTACTGAATAAAACAATGCAAATGACAGAAAATTGAAATGAAAGCGAAGTGTACAGCAAGTCCTTCAATGTCAAAAGAGAAGTTAGCACTTTGGATAGTAAATGTAAAAAGTAAAGGATGGAAAAATCCCTTAACCCACCTTATCCCCTAGCATTGCAACTCACTCATCTGAGCATACACATAAAATTCAACGTCCCATTGAGTTTGCTTTAACTCGCTTACCTTGTCATTAATTTCAAGAGCGTACTACCATTTTAGGAAAAAAATAACCTTCCACATTCAAGTCTAAAATTATTTGTATAACCACAAACAGCAAGGGTTGTGACACTGACAACACAACGGAACCCCACTAGACACAGGCTTCAAGTCACAAAAACACTGCTCTGCTTCCAACTATTCAGCTAATTCTGTATTCAATTTACCAAATTTCTTTAGATCCTATGAGCTGTTACCCTTGTTATCAGTCCCCCATGTGGGATCTTATCAAAAACCTTGCTGAAGTCCAAGTAGACCACATCAAATGCATTGCCAGCATCGACAGACCTTGCCACCTCTTCAAAAAATTCAGCCAAGTAGATTAGACATGCCCACCTCTAGATTAATCCTTGCCTCTCCAAGTTCAGGTTAATTCTGTCCCTCAGAATTGCTTCCAACAATTTCCCACTGCCAAGGTTAGACTGATTGATCTGTAGTTTCCTGGTGTATCTCTTGCTACCTTCTTGAATAATGGTTCCACATTGGCTGTTTTCCAGTCCTTTGGCACCTCCGCTGTGGCCAGGGAAGAACTGAAAATTATTGTCAATACACCTACTATTTCATCCTTTACCTCACTTAACAGCCCTGGAATATATTTCATCTGGTGGAGATTTACCCACTTTTAAGCCTGCCATACCATTCAGAACTTCCTGTCTATGCTAACGTCTTTAAGTATATTACAGTCCTTCTCCCTGATTTCTATACCCACATTGTGTCAATGTTCATGAGTGAGAGAGACAAAGTATTCATTTAGAACCCTACCTATGTTCTCTGGCTCCATGCACAAATTAGCATTTAGTATTAATCGGCATGTCTGACCAATTTGATTGAGTTTTTCAAAGAGGTAATCAGGTGTATGGGTGAGGGCAAGGCATTCAACATAGTCTACTTGGACTTCACCAAGGTTTTCAATAAGGTCTTTAATGGCCCTACTCTTTCCCTAGTTAACTTTGATGTCTTAAATCTTCCCCTTGCACATTCTGTACTCCTCTAGGGCTTCTGCTGTGTTAAGCCCTGGGTATCTGCCATAAGTATTTCTTTTTTGCTTTATCTAATACCGTGTATCCCTTGATATCTAGGGTTTGCGGACTTTGTTGATCTTACTTTTTGGATTTAGTGGAACATGTTGGCCCCATATTCTCCCCAATTCCTTCTGGAATGCATCCCACTGTCCTGACATTGATTTACTTAAAAATATTTGCTTTCAGTCCATGCCGGCCAAAACATATCTGATCTTCTTAAAATTGACCTTCCTCCAGTTTAAAAGTTGGATTTCAGATCCATCCTTGTCTTTTTCTATGACAACCTTGAATCTATTTGAGCTATGATCACAATCTACAAAATGTTACCTCACTGATATTTCAACGATGTGCTTGGTCTCATTACTTAAAATTAAGATGAGGACTGCCCTCTCTCTCTCTCTCTCATAGAGCCTTCTACATACTGTCTTTAAAAAATCTCCTGGATGCATTTTACGAATTCTGCTCCCTCTAAACCATTCACACTATCATTACCCCAGTTAATGTTGGGGAAGTTGAAATCCTCTACTATCACTACCCTATTACTTTTACATTTCTCTTAAATTTGCCGACATATCTGTTCTTCTATTTCTTTTGGACCATTAGTGGGCCTATAGTACACTCCGAGCAATATGATTCCTCCTTGTTGCTTTTTAAGTTCTACCTATTTGGCTTCATTTGAGGAGCCTTCTAAGATGCCATCCCACCTACTGCTGTAATTGATTTCTTGATCAAAACTGTCACTCCCCTTCCTCTTTTACCCCCTTCCCTGTCTCAGTTCAAGACCGTATATCCGAGAATATTAAGCTGCCAGTTTTGCCCCTCTCTCAATCATGTCTCCATGATAGCATTGACATTATATCTGCATGTGTTAATTAGCTGTATTACATTTTTATAAAATCCTGTTGCTGCTCCTGATGTGCTTTGCTGCTGACCTCAATAGATCAGGTTTAATTCCTTGGCTTGGTGATAATGGCAGAGTACAAAATATGCCAGGTCATGAGATTACAGATTGATCATGGTTGAATACAATTCTGGTGTCGATTTTCTACAGTGCAGCATAGATACCCTGTTTAGACATGCTGGATCTGTTCTGAATCTAATGTAATTAGACAATGGATAGGGGTTTTCAACATGATGACAGACTTTGAAGTGGTCATTTCTACTAACACTGCCAAGGGTAGTTGTACTGTGACAGATGGGTTTTCAAATTCAAGGCCTATTAGGTTTTTCCTTTCTCTTTGTTTTTTCACCACCTACTGCAGTTTCAGTCTAGCCGTCGTGTCCTTTAGTCTCAGTCAATTTGATCTGTACTAGTGCTACTGAGGCACGCTTGCACTAATATATTAATGGGGGGTGGTTGGAGGAGAATGGGATATCGGAATTTATAGGGGATTTCTTTGACTGTCTCTGATTTGATACTATGAAGGTTCTTGAGGTCTGAAATCAATATTAATTGACTCTCAGGGCTAATCCCTGAGATTTGCTACTACTGGTGAGATTGTCCTGCTAGTGGGAAAGAACATACCAATGGATGATGATGGAAAAATCTGGGATATTGATTGTAAGGATTTGTTTAATCTGACTTTGTTGCGCTGTTGCTTGAAACAAATAGAAATCATAAAATTGAAATACAAATAGAAAGTGCTGGAAATATTCAACATGTCCATTCACCATTTTGAAAGGACAAAAGACAGGTTCATATTTCTTCAATCTTTCTTCAACAGTCAAAAGCAAAAGGTAAGCCAGATGTTCTTGGTGGGAATGAAGGCATCAAGATGAGATATGGACCTCACACGATGGGAAGGGAAAGCTTGAAGAGTGTAAATTTTTTAAACAAGAAACATGTTTTCAAGCCCATATGTGTTCCTGCCACCATTTTCACAGCAATCTAATGTACTGCTGCGGAGAGACAAAACAACTGATTAGAAATTTAAATTAGGCTTATACTATGCAATCAGAGATCTTCTCAGAGCTAGGTAAACACAGCCATAAAAGGAGGTGGGAGATGCTGACACAGAATAATATGAATATTTAGAGCATTTCCCATGGCTCCCCGGCTTCTCAAGGTAACATTTTGGGGGGCAAGGTGGCTCAGTGGTTAGCAATGCTGCCTCATAGTGCCAGGGACCTGGGTTCAATTCCCACCTCGGGTGACTGTCTGTGTGGAGTTTGCACATTCTCCCCGTGACTGCGTGGGTTTCCTCTGAGTGCTCCGGTCTCCTCCCTCAGTCCAAAGAGGTGCAGGTCAGGTGAATTGGTTAAGCTAAATTGCCCATAGTGGTAGGTGCATTAGTCAGGGGTGAATATAGGGTAGGTAAATGGGTTTCAGTGGGTTACTTTTCGGAGGGTCGGTATGGACTTGTTGGGCCAAAGGGCATTTCCATACTGTAGGGAATCTAATCATAAGCAAAGCTAATCATTTTGCCTCCCTTTGCTAATTGCAGCCCATGTCAACCCTCTTCCAATATAATGTACCTAACTGCCCCAAATCAGAGCATAACCTTGGAAATATGGTGAGACATTTGAGACCTCCATGGTACTTTGCTAAATATTACAGTTATTGTGTGGAATGGTCAAACAAATATTTTGGAAATCTCAAAGAGGAGTAAGTGATATAACCCAGTTAACCAATTAAAAATTATACAAAGATCAATGGAAAAAGGAAATACATGAGAAATAATAAGAAAATTTCAGAAATAACTGCAACGGAAAAAAATTTAAAATAAAAAGAGAAATGCTGCAAGTTTACGCAGGTCACCAGTAACCAAGAGAGGGAAAAACATACCAGCATCCCAATTCAGGTCCCTCACATCCTCACACACTCCCAAACTAATGAAGTGCCTAACTTTGCAGAACCAATCAAGTCTGACCAAAACTGTAAGCCGAGAACTAGAGTAAAGAGCTTTAATTAACAAGTCTCAATTGATATCATAGATTAGAAAAATGTTTTCTCACACAATACATGCAAAACATGCTCTCAGGAAATGTACTTCATTAAATTCTTCAAAAGGAGGTGGATAAATATCTGGTTGCAGGCAGGATTGGCAGCAAGAGAGATAGGTCAATGCTAAGAAGATAAAGTACTTAATGGAAAGTAAAAACAAAGGTTTATGTATTTCTCGGATGCCAAACGTTATTTGGCGAGTAGAAGCTTAAGACTCGAAAGTAGAAATGTGACATTTGTTCCACATTCCTAGAGGTTCAGACAGAATTGATGCAGGCAAAATTTCTCGGGAAATTAAATCACTCTGGTGACTGTAAATACTTAGAGGAAAGAATCTGTAAGGCGAAAAGACCTTTCTGAATTGTATTTGCAATTCTTTTTTGATATTCCATTTTCTTACAAGCTTTGAATAAATTAATTTATAATTACTCATATTTTGTCTGCCATTAGCTTAGTGAAAATGGCATCTCGTGATTGAAATGCATTACACAACATGATTTTCATGTTGTTGCATGGTAGATAGAAATTAAAATCGCCACAGGAAGTTAAGATGTCTTTCTGAGTTCAGGTTCCATTTTAACATTGTGTCAGTACTAGTTATGACTACTGAACCTTGTTAGAATTCCACATTACAGTAGATATTTGATAGCCCACTGCAGCAAAAAATGGCCAGTAATGTAATTCACTTACGAGACTCTCAGAAGAATCCATATCTGCCCATGACACTCTTCTTTCTTCACGATCAGGTATTTGCTTTTGAGGTTTCTGCACCAAAACAACACATTCCATGAATCTTTAAAGATTTTGGTATTTATTCTTACATTACTAAGAATTTATCAATTATTCACTTTAATAGTTTTCCCTTGTTAGTGCCCAGGCATATACTTTTGGTCGTCAAGATTAGAGTGGTGCTGGAAAAGCAGAGCAGGTCAGGCAGCATCTAAGGAGCAGGAAAATCGATGTTTTGGGCAAAAGCCCTTCATCAGGAATGAGGCTGGGAGCTTTGAGGGTGGAGAGATAAATGGGAGGTGGGGGGGGGTGGGGTGGGGTGGGGCTGGGGAGAACGCAGTTGAAAGTGCAATAGGTGGATGGAGGTGGGAGTAAAGGTGATAGATCGGAGAGGAAGGTGAAGCAGGTAGTGGGAAGGAAGATTGACAGGTGGGAAAAGTCATGAGGACAGTGCTAAGCTGGATGTTTGGAACTGCAGTAAGGTAGGGGGAGGGGAAATGTGGAAACTGGTGAAGTCCACATTAATGCCAAGGGGTTGAAGGGTCCCGAGGCAGAAAGTGAAGCATTCTTCTTCCATGCGTCGGTTGGTGAGGGAGTGGCGATGGAGGAGGCCAGAGACCTGTATGTCCTCAGCAGAGTGGGAGATGGAGTTGAAATGTCTGGCCACGGGGTGATGGAGTTGATTGGTGCGGGTGTCCCAGAGATGTTTTCTGAAGCACTCTGCGAGAAGGCATCCAGTCTCCCCTCCACATAAATGCCATGACCTGTCCCACCTGTCAATCTTCCTTCCCACCTATCTACTCCACTCTCCTCTCCACTGCACTCTCAGCTATCTTCTCCCTAGTCCCATCCCCTCCCATTTATCTCTCCAAGCCTCATTCCTGATGATGAGCTTTTGCCTGAAACTATTTTCCTGCTCCTCAGATGCTACCTGATTTGCTGTGCATTTCCAGCACCACTCTAATCTCGATTCTAATCTCCAGCATCTGCAATACCCACCTCCACCTATATAGTTTATGTATCCAGGGGTTACGGTAAACATACTACTTTCTTAACTATTGACTAATTTTCAAAAAAATCATGAAAGCAATTCATGAAAACTGTCCATTTGATTTTCCCTTTCCCACAAGAGATGATATCCTTGCTTCACATCTTTGTAGTAGTGCAGATAAATAAAGGACTGAGTGGATTGGTAAAATGAATCTTATTTTAGACTGCTTCCTGATCTTAGCTGCCAATGCTCCAATGTTCTACATCATTGCACCTACTCCTCTCTTGCATTTTAAACACAAGAATAAATTTTCTAATTGTTCCTGTTGTGCATTTTTACCCATTGAGAAATCATGTGTGTGTAACAATAATTTTTCATCCATTCATTTTAATGGCTTTCTACAGCTAATGAAGCAGATATTTTCCCTTACATAATTCTTCTGTCAGAGAAACAATATCAAGAATAAATTAATCATACTACAACTCATGGAAGTATTAACAACTTTGATAAACGGAGAAAATCAAGCAATATTTTAAATCATTCAACTGAATGAAATTAGGTACCAAAACTGGATCCTCAGATACTGTAGGTGAAGATTTGTTGAATTCCTCTTTTACTGGCAACTTTTCTCGGTCTTCCTTTGGGATTACCTCATGTTGATCAACTCTCATTATGGATTCATTTGATGGCAAGTATGAAGCCATCCATTTTATTTCAACATTTATTGTGCCATTGACTAGTCCTTCAAGATTCATGAGTTCAAATGTTCCTAGAAATAAATGAATTAAGACGCATAATAGGACACTTTTAATCATAGGAAAGTAGAACATAGGAGACGATCATCCAACCAGTCAAGCTGCTCCACTATTCCATATCATGGCCTATCATCGAATGTAATACCAATTTGCTATGCTATCTTGATGTATTTTGATGTCATCAGTATCTACAAATCTCACAAACACTGTCTTGAGCATATTCAATTACTGAGTTTTCATTGTTCTCTGGGATAAAGAATTCCAAAGACTCACTACCTTCAGACTGAAGATATTTTTCCTCATCTCAGTTCTAAATAGCTTGCTCGTTATTCGGAGTATGTTCCTCTGGTTCTTGATGCCTCTGCCTGAGGAAATATATTTACTGCAACTACCCTATCTAGTCTTTAAGAGCTTTGTAAGTTTCAATGAGATCACCTCTCACTCTTCTAAACACTTGAGAATATAGCCCCATTCTGTTCCATAGGACAGTTCTGCCATTTTACGAAATAATCTGTTGAACTTCTGTTGTACTACCCCTCTGAAAAGTACATACCTTCCCTTGGCAAAGGAACAAAATTGAACATAATGTTCCTATCAAGGTTCTATGCAGTTAAAGTAAGAAATATTTACTCCTATGCTCAAATTCTCTTAAAAGATTGCATACCATTTGCCTTGATAATTGCTTGCTGCACTTGTACATTAGCTTTCAGTGAACTACAAACACAGATATTCAGGTTATTTTGGACAGTAACACTTCACAATCTCTCACTATTTACAAGTACTCTGCACCTCCACTCCTCCTGCCAAATCTCATTTATCCACATTATATTCCATCTGCCATGCTGTTGTCAATTAACTTGACCTGCCTGAATCTCCTCAAAGCCTCTTTTCAGCATTTTCATAACACATCTAGTTTTTTTTTAATCATCTGTAAATTGAAATGTTACATTTGGTTTGCACATCAAAATCATGGAAATTGATTGTGAACAGTTAAGTTCAAGCACTGATCTTTCCAATACCAGTTATAGCTGCCAACTGAGAATGACCCATTTATTCTTACTCTGTTTTCTTTCCATCAATGAATTCTCAATCTGTGTCAGCCTTTTAGGTTGAATACATTCATTGATTCCCCCCTCTTTGCTAGAAACAAGCTAACAGAACTTGAATAGGTTTCTCAAACAGTAAGTCTGCTTCATAAAACCACAATATCTCTGATCAATCGTACCATTGTTTTCCAATTATCCAGTTATTTCATCTTATATAACAGATTTTAATATCTTCTCCCTAATGATGTCAAGCTAACAAGTTTAGAACTTTCTGTATTCTCCTTCTCTCCTTTCTTAAAGAGTGGGGTTACATTTATAGCATTGTAAACTGTAGGGACGTTCAGAATCTGTAGCATTTTGAAAGATGACCACCAATGCATCCATCATCTCCAAAGCCACCGGATGATTGGGCTCTGGGGATTTCTTAATTTTTAATCCCATTAATTCTTCAATACTACTTTTTTTTATTAGCATCAATTTATTTCTGTTCCTCATTCTTACTCATTCTTGGATCTTTAATATCTCTGGGAGACTTATTGTATCTTTTTCCATAAAAACAAAAATTAATTTAGCTTCTTCAACACCTCCTTACTTCCATTATAAATTTTCCAGTTTCATCCAGCCTCCAATGGGCCAGGAGAAAGCGAGGACTGCAGATGCTGGAGATCAGAGCTGAAAATGTGTTGCTGGAAAAGCGCAGCAGGTCAGGCAGCATCTAAGGAGCAGGGGAATCGACGTTTCGGGCATGAGCCCTTCTTCAGGAATCCTGAAGATTCCTGAAGAAGGGCTCATGCCCGAAACGTCGATTCTCCTGCTCCTTGGATGCTGCCTGACCTGCTGCGCTTTTCCAGCAACACATTTTCAGCTCCAATGGACCAACCAAGTTATCAAACATCTTTGATAATCTTTTCCTTTCTATATTCTTATAGAAGCTATTGCAGCCCATTTTTATGTTTCCTGCTAATTTACATTCATATTTTGTTGTCTCCTTCCTTAGGAGTATCTTGGTCCTTCTTTGCTGAATTCTAAAATTCAGGATTACAGTACTACTTACTTTGGCAACATTACAAGCCTCCTCCCTTGATCTAATATAATCTTCTACTCCCTTTGTTGACTCACTTTCCTGTTGGCTTTTAATGCCTTAAAGGAAGGTCTACTTGTTTAAAACCATGTAATAATTCTTTAAATATAAGCCATTACCATTTACAATGATAGAAAGGCAATGTATTTTCTCAGTTCGCCACGACCAACTTGTCATTCATGCCTTAATAGTATCCTTTAATTAGATTTATGACAGCTTCAGATTGAACAGCATAGCTTACAAATTTGATGGAAAATTCCTGCACAATTTGGTCACTCTTCCCTAAAGTTTGTATGATACTATGACTACTAATTATCCCCTTCTCACTGCATAATACCAGGTCTAAAACAAAGAGGGTATAAGAAAGAGGACCAAGTTAATCCTTTCAATTAAAGGGCACTAAAGTCAATCAGAGTCACACCAGGGTCTCTTGATTATAGTTACCAGCTGCTGGGTCAAGGCAGCTTTTATAGGGACTGTGGGATCTCAGATGACTACAATAGACACAAAAAAGATTACATATCAAGAATTGCAAAGTATTTATATTATTACCTATGATATACTTGTTGTGAGCTAATGAAATAAGGGGAACTTTCGCTTTTCCTAGGTAAAAAGTATCATCAGGTTCTGCATCATCAAACACATAAACAGTTAATGATTCTGACTTTAAATATCGATCAAGTTCTGTATTAATTGGTACTGGAAATTTCATGTGATCATCAAAGTGTGGGTCGTTGCTGTTTGGAATAATGGCTGTATCATGATCTGCAAAATCAAAGAACTTGTAGACAGCATAAGGATTTGGCTGGTGATTCTTCCTTCTGGCTTGCAGATTGTCACAGGATTTTATAATAATATGAAGTTCATTCAGATTACCATCTGTCAGAGCTGTAGTGTGTGCCTAAGGGTTCATAGAGAGAAAAATACATTTTAATCAAAGGCTACTTCAGGTTTTGCAAGCAGCTATAAGCTTAAAGAAGTAGGCAGCATTTTAACTCAACCCACTCACTTAGGAACTGATGAGATCATGTACAATGCTGGCCTTTGACTATGCCTGATTTTATCCTCTATTGAAATTAGTGGAAAATCATCTTGGATGCGGTGTAAAATCAAGGCTCCATCTAACCCCATGAGTGTCCCATTGTCAGGTTACTTTAAAATTGCCTTACCTTTGTTGTCATGTTAATATTTGCCCAATAGAACAGAAACATTCATGATAGAAGTGGGAAGGACAAAAAAAACCATAAATAACGTAACTTAATACAGCACATTATAATTCTCTAGGTCAGAGCTTCCTTAAGTGTGGGTTACAGTATGAAATTTTGGGTAGTAATGTTTGACACCATAACTGTAGCTGTGAAGAAGAATCTCCATTCTGGTACCAGTTCTGAGGCCCCATGATGCATGTACTGATGGTATATTTTTGCCAAACAGCTTGTGGGAGGGGAGTGACTAAGATTCCCCTAGGGAGCGTCATTGCGAATTCTGACTGGACGAACAATAAATGGGAAATGTTGGACATTGAGCAATTGGAGGTTTGAGATGATATTGTGGGCCAGGAAGTTGATTCTGTGTACATTAAACTCATTAATTCCTCATGTACATGGTGGCCTCCAATTTATATCTGAAGAGACTGAGTGATTTGACAAATAATTGTAGGTCAGGCAATTGGTAATTTTTTAAACAGAATTCCCATCTCCAGCAGCAAAATTCCTGATTTTTTTGCAATGCTAACAAGTAGGTAGGAACACGCTTGTAAACACAAAAGCATTGTTCTTTACTTCCACAGCAGCTTACATTAAATTTGTCAAACCTTCTAATAACTGATCAGTGACTGTACAGAAAATAAATGCTAACTGTATGTAAGCTTAACATCAACTGGTGTATTCATGTACATCATTACTGTGGATTGGACCATTCTTTGAGTAATTTTCCTGTCTCACCAAAGTTCTTACATGAATACTGTCTACATGATGTTAATAGAGCAGTGGGAAGTTGGGAACAATTCTCCCTTTGACACTTCTATGTGTCTTAAAAAGAAAGAAGAAACAATTTGTATTTATACAGCTTCTTTCAAACAGCAAAGAAGTAATGTCTAGTTAATCTCTTCCTTTGATATTGTCAGAAAATGCTGAAACTCCATTGATTGTCTTTGCTATTATAGTTTCATTCCCTGGTAAATATTGATTATTCCTGCTGCAGTAGTAGATGACTTTTGTAAAACTCAGCAGCAGAGCTATCCATGCTGCATAAATCTACAAAAAAATCTGCAACATTTTTGGCTCATGCAGCCAGAGCCTGAAGGTGCGAGTACAATTAAGTAGAGAAATGGGGCAGCATAGCGGCTCAGTGCTTAGCACTGTTGTTCGCAGCATCAGGGTCCAAGGCTCAATTCCACCCTCAGGCGACTGTCTATGTCGAGTTTGCACATTCTTCCTGAGTCTGCATGGTTTTCCTCTGGGTGTTCCGGTTTCCTCCCATAGTCCAAAAATGTGCAGATTGCGTGGATTGGCCATGCTACATTGCATCCAGGAATTTTCAGGCTAGGTAGATTAGTCATGGAAAGTGCAGGGTTAGAGGGGTTGGATGTTCTTCAGAAGGTCAGTGTAGACTTGATAGGTTAAATGCCTGCTTCCATATTGTAGGTATTCTCTGATTCTACCAAACTGGAATCCTTGGCTCATGTACTTAAATAAATGGAATACTAGCAGTAGTTAACCTGTTTGTTGGCAGTTCAGCTATAGTTGGCTGTAAAATTATATACATGCAAGATATTTTTAATTAAGGTGTTATGACACATATCTGGAGGTGGGATTTGAACTTTTGACTTTCTGGTTCAGAGTTAGGGGTACCACCACTGTGCCAAATTAGACCTATGCTATTTAAAGATGGCTTGCACCTCTTCTCGGGAGAATCAATTTGAGTAACCACCTCCACCCAAAGTCCTAGTACAGAATCTTGGGTCGTCAGTGCAGATGCTCAAGCAAGTCTGAAATATCTAGAGCCAACTCCAGTGTTCAGTAGCCAGAGTACTGATGTGCCGAATCTACATTTCTCCAGAAAAGTGACCAGGAAACTATAGCAAAGGAGACCATTGCCACGGAAATAGAAATAGCAGCAATGCAGCAGGAAGGTTAATAACATTACACAAAGAGAGAATAGCTAGTGCATCTCCAAAGGTAAATTTAAAATGTTTTAAAATATTGCAACTGCAGTTGAAACTAGCCCAAAATGGTTAACCAGGCTCTTACTATACTATTATTGTTTATGCAGGTCTTCTGAGTTTTTCCTTTGTTGGTTAAGCCAGTAATTCATTTTTCTTGATTACCCAAGAAGGGTGTTGAGTTAATCACTCGACAACAAACACACCTGGATGTGTTAGTTTTCTATCAGCAAGATTAGGAATTGACTCATGTAAACATAGTCAGGTAAGTCCAACAAAGAAAACAATTGTTATATTGGCCACGTAAATGATTAGAAAGCTAACTATACTTGTCAGCTGCTTTAAAACTCAAAGTTTTAACTCATAATGGAAGCCTGGTGCACAGTAATCCTTGTGAACATAGAGTTTGACCATCCTGACTTTACAGTCTTGTGAGCATATATTAGCAGCGTAGTTGTTTATTTCATCACTGTGAAAATTAATACTGCATCACTGCATGTAGGATAAATATGGTATTAATATTAATGTCTGAATCTAATCTAACTCCACATTTTGTACATGATGTAAGCCAGATTAAATGCCGAAGTGTGCTTCTTTCTGAGGTTTGTGTTTCAAAGTTTTGGTGGGTCTATATAGGGATCATGAGCCTGTCCATGTCATCAGTGTATCTGCTCAGCTACAAATAGTGGGCAGGCTTACAAGATTGCAGGCTCATTCATAGGGACTGCAGTGGCTCCCTACGGGACAGGTAAGCACTGCTGAAGCAAGCATGCGAGCAGAAGAGTTCTTCAGTATGGAGGCGCCTTTGGCTGTCTGCATAGAAACTATCGTGTACAGATGCATGAAGCCAATAAGGCCATTGGAGTTGACGAGAACACTTCCATGAGCCTACTCTTGGATGGGCCTGCAGTGTTGCACCCCTAAGATCCAGTCATTGAGTTGTGCAGCCTCTTGTTCATCTTGGTTGAGCTGGTGAGCTCCAAACATTGTTTGGTTCCATTCAGGCATCAGTAGTATATCAATGCCAACACGAAATTATTCTAAAACCATATCTTAATTGGATTAATTTATTATCCACCTCTGTGAACCAGGTAGCCAACCAAGCTTCCAGTGCATCCCTGAGGAATTCTCCCAGAGTTGGCAAAGTATTAACAAGCAGCTCCAGTTACTTTTTCATACCTTTGTCACTTTTGGGCTAGGAAAATTCAGTCCTTGTAGTCGGAGTTGACTTTGACTAACATCAAATTTTACATTTTCAGTGATGCTGCAAATTACATTGAAATGCTTGAATAAAAGTATTTCTGTGCTCTCTGATCACAGTGGTATAACTGGTGTAAGATGACATTAGTTCAATTTAAAACAAAAAATTTGGAAATGCCTATGTCTAATTTTAGGTGATACTGCATTGTCCCTGAACGGATACACAATTTGGCAACTGGGACATTTTCTTAAAAAATAAAAAATCAAGTTCCTATGTGCTAACACTCAGGGATCAATAAGTAATGTTGGTAGTGAGGAAGTTGTGGTGGTGGCAATGGGATAGTAGAAGTTTGCAGTGTCAGTTGGCCAGGATGAAACATTTGTGACATTTCATAGAAGAAGCTTGGATTCTGACCCAGTTTCCACCAGGCCTTATTTACGTTGGGTTGAGGGGAAGAGGGAAGTAAGTTAGAGATGTGACTCTCACATGTGGGAAACCTGAACTCTGTGCTGAGTCCATTGTGTATGAGTCTTTAGTGAAGTCATAAATGCTCCTGAAGGGCAGATACGCTCTATTGAGCTGTCAAGCTATCAAATTAGTGACATCCCAAATGCTTAAAAATAGAAAAGGTGCGTGCCAATACCTGAAAATCAAGAAAATGTTTGTTTTAGTAATTTCAATAGTCCCGAGAGCTATCATTATACCAGTATTAATACTTCTGTGCTATCTACAACATTTAAACATCTGATTGGGAGCCTTAGAGTTCACAGTTTTCTTGACAGCTAAAAGAGTTGGTAAATGATGAGCTATCTTTGAGGTGTAGTTCTGAATACAAATATTCAATTAAATACTTGAAAGGATTTAAATGTCTTGAGTGGACTTTCAAGAATTGTAAAGTCTATAATAGATTTTAGAATGTTATTTTATTTCATCTCAGTATGATTCCTGATGTCTGCCTATGGTGGATACTGGGTGAAATAACATGGAAGATGTAAGGGCAAAGGGTGGTTGGGAAGGAAAGCTCTGCATTGGCATGAGTTCTCATGTATAGGTGGGGGTATAAAAGCAGGATTAAAGGGTCTAGCGTTTAAGAAAACAACTGTACAAGGTTGCTAAGTAATTGGAGCATGGCGTTCAAATATCCTGTCTCACAGATTTGCACCTAGGGGTGGCAGGACTAGCTTTATCCCAGGTGTGCAGACAGTTGGGATATTTCCTCCCTTAGGAGTCAAAATCCAGGCCATAGAGTTTAAAATTGGAACACAATAATGATCAAAGGCCAAGATAAAATCAATTTGAATCAAAATGTTCAAGATATGACACCTTCAATTTTGCAACTTACCAAGACAGAGTATTTTCCATTTTAAATCTATTATAAAGCCACATTAAATGAAGACACAAACTTGTGGTTCTAACATACATACTTTCAAAGAGCCATATGTCTAATCAGGAGATAATTGAAGTTCAGTTAAATTCTTCTGCATTATTTACAACAGCTAATTATTAACCATTCTTGTCTTCGGGCAGCTACAGCATCATAAAATTAAGTCTGTATTTTTTGACCAATGTGATAGGATTAAAAATCTCTGTATTCATTTAGAAAAGCTCTATTATAACAAATATTTTTCAAAACATTCTGAAATGTCAAACTGAATAACTGTTAATGCAGTGAAAACGTATAAAGACAAAGAGTTCACCTGTTGCATTTGATCATCTGAATGATGAATGGAAGCTATATATCCTAGTGCTTTTGTTCGTTCTTTGTAAAGCCGAATAGCCTGAGCCATTGGCACACGTAGACGAAACCAATACTCAATTGTTCCATAATTTTCAGAATCTTGTCTGCCACCTACATTCAAATGGAGACTGGGTTTAAGACAGTCAGAGCAGTTATGAAACATTAAAATGCATTTCATACTGAAGGAAGTTACGAACATGATAAATGCAATATTGCCTATATATATAGACAAAATAGTTGCTGTACTTTTAATAGTATAAGTCCCTGGATTTTGATTTCCCTATCTCCATGATGTTTTGGAATTAATAATATTAATCCTGGACAATCAGTAATTTGCACAATATCCTTTTAATTATGAATACAAATTGTGTTGATTGATAGTACAAACACACTTATTGTAATTTATGATTTATTACACATTTGAGGCAGAATTTCCATTAAAAATATCAAATAATTTTCCATTGCTCCTGATAACATTTGCAGATGAATTATAAAATATATCCAGAACAATCAGGCATAAGAAAAGTGTTCCATGTTCAAAACCCTGACTTATGTTAACAGATGTTGCCTTTACCTGTTGAGTGTCTTCAGTGTTTCCTGTTTTGTCACAAAACAAAGATAATTCTGAACCTAATAAGCTTGTTTTAATTTAAAAAAAACCCACCAGTTTCAAACACATGGTTCTACTGAAAATTTAGAAACCTTAAACTTGAACTGTTCTCTTTGCTGTCACACTTATTATGTATTTACTGCATTTTTTATTCACATTTCAGATTCCCAGCATCTTAAGTGTTTTACTTTCATATGAAAAAATATTTTGAACATGTTTACAACATTGTAACCAAATATTTTTTCTCTAATGCTTTCTTTATACATTATCTGAGGAACTGACTTTTTCTGTTGCTTGGTTAATGGAAGTAGTAATTTAAATTGTGTTTAAACCTGTTGCTAAGTGAACTAAGCAGAATGCTTGCCTCATAGAAACCTCAATTAAGACGTATGCCAAAGAGATTTTTCAATCCAGCAGCTATTGAATAAAAGATTCAACTCCTTGTTGGAAGTAAGACTACTTTAGGAGGTTTGGACAGTCTCTGGCCAATCCCTGTAGGCAAATACTTGCAGAACAAAATTGGAATAACAACAAATTAGCAAATTGCGCTTATAGATGTCATAGATGGCAGATGTAGAAAATGGAAAATATCACAAGAGTGTCATAGCAAGCACTTTTTAAATTAAACCGTTGAAACTGGAGGATTTACTAAAAGCCACGTCTTAAAAAAACCTACAGTGTCTTGGTAAGCAAAGATCCTCTTTCATTTTACATCAGTTATTCTACTTTTCTCATCAATATGACTTTGTCCTCCCATGTATTTGAAACTGTTACCTTTCTTTAACCACAAGAAACTTAATAACTTAAAAAGTGCCTTTTTGTGACAAAAACAGGAAACATGAGAGACACATCAGGCAGTATATTTCGAAACAAGTCAAGTTTCAAACATGGAATTCTATGCAGTGTCCTTGCTGGATGACAAAATCTCAAGCATTGCTCTAATGGATTTCCAAGAAACTCTAGAGCATGAAATGTAATTTTCCAGGTACTAAAAGAAAGCATTAGTACTGTGTGTTTTTCCATGTATGTAACAGAAAGGTTGTTTGAGATCCAGCTCCCCTTCACAGAAATATGTCTGACAACGAAACTCTTAGTGGGTTGTGAAAAGAAACTGCAAACATTGTCTAATTATTGATTGACCAATATGAAAACAAAATATCTATTTATAGACAACAATATTTTCCATAAAACATTGAAAAATCAGTAATTTTCTCTTATGACCATGACATACAAAGTAAATAATACTGAAAGTTGGTAGCTTCCTCCAATTCAAGCATGACATCTGCTCAGGGTCATGAATTTCTGCCAAGCAGTCTTGATGTGACTGACCAGGCTGATTCTAGGTCCACATTTCTTTGGGTCATTTCCGCAGAACATTCAATTAGATAGTGGGATCTGGAATATTGGAATTGTTTGCTTTTCTTTCTTTATCTGCCACTGACCTGCCTCATCTTTAAGACTGTTGGACTCAAAGCATAATGCAACTTGAGGTTGTTGCCATTTTGAATTTTCGATGGTAAGTTTCTCCCTGTCAGTGATGCCAATGTTCCCAAGCTTCAGAGTGTCTTTGATGGAATTTATTGTTGTTCACCCCTTGAATGCTGGCAAATCGCCAGTTCAGGAAACTAGACTTAGAAGGGAAGACGCTTTATTGCCTGTACAAAAATAATATCCAATCCAGCATAGTTCATTTTCAAGAGTTTGAAGCTTGTGGAGCTTGCTTCAAGAAAGACACTAGCATTTGTTCAATGATTCTCCCATAAAATCTAGAACATGAGGCAAAGCATTGTTAATGGAATATCTATAAGGCTCTTCTGTGTAGTTGACATACAATTCAGATCCCATAGCAGTACAGGAATGTGGAGTGACAACTGCTCTGTACATGAAGATTTTGTCAACTTGTGAAGGTTTTGTTAACAAACACTTGCTGTAGAATTTGTCCTAGGTTGATTTGGTGCAGCTGATCCAATGCTGGATCTCCTAGTCAGTCAATCTTGAGAAGTTGATGCTAAGGTTTGAGAAATGCTGCCCTTCAATATATATGGATGGTGGAATATTTCACTGAGAAGATCTCTGTTGATAGACAAGCTTTGTTTTAAGAACAGTCAATGTTCAGCAGATTCTTGCATGCAAATGTTAAGAAACCAAGATTAGCTTGTAAATCTATTGAAGAATGGGCAACGATAGCCATTTACAATCTGCATATTATATATAAACATCATCATCAGTTTAGCTTCGGCACCGAGGTGGCTGAGATTGAAGAGTTTACCATTGAGACTGTATTTTTCATCTGTTTGATTGCTTGTTGTAGCTCTCCCATTGATGGGGTGACTCCCATGAATTCTCTCACAGGGTACTTGGGTACTGCCTGGAAAATATCAGCTGCCACTGTGAATTCACAATTAGTTGGAAATATATTTTCTGGTGTTGATGGACAGTACTACCCAAAGGAGAAAGGCACCATTCTCTGAATGAAGGAAATTTTACCCATTTGGCTCTGATTCAGAAATGACTGGTGGCTTCAGAAAAGCTTTGCATATCATGATGGTTAACATACTGTTGGATATCTTAGGCTTTATTTTTCTACTACACTTGTCTTTTATCTTCTAGATTTATCTGTGGGCATTATCTAGAGCTTTTGGAATGCCACCTTTTTGCCTTGCAACCTTCTTTGCTTCTGTCAAGCAATAAATACTGCTCAGTTTTTTTTCAGGAGGTCATTTATTTCTGCATCATTTTTGTCAAAGTGGTCTTGGTGATGATGCACTGAAGACAGGAATCTAGCACAACTGACTTTATTTGATCCAACTGATCTGAAACTGAGTTGGATGTGTGAACATTTTCTACACTGGTTGTGAACTGTACTTGGAATCCCTCTCTTTGTTGGGCTGCTTTAGTGCTGAGATATTGATCTTCACCCTTTGAGACTTTTGGATTTTATAACGTCTTGATGTTAGGCCGATATTGATTATCAACAGAACAATGTGATACTCTGTTCAACAAGAATCTGTCCTCTGCATGGATGTAGTGATACAGGAATCACTTAAAGAAGTTCTAAGAATATCTAAGTTGTGATTAACCAATATGTAGACATAACCAAACCATGCTTTACCCAAGATCTTGAAAAACTCAGTAACTTATTCTATAACAACATACACATTAAACAAATTGCAAGTAAAACAATTTGTGTACAAAAATAAACCAGTGACGCTTTTGGCAACACACACCTCCAAATATATTGAATGATTCATTGTGACTAATCTAATTACCCACAATTATTAGACATTAATGAAACTTAAAAACTGAACTCACAAAAGCATAAAACACTCTGAAAGGGAAAGTGGTTGCTAAAATGCTCTCCACTTATACATTAAACTGCAAATAACAATGTATATTGAGTCTATGAAAATAGTCCTGAAATGTTGGGTTGAATTTCTCCAGCCCTGTGTAGACTGGTTGGTGGAAGTGCTTGGTGGGGGAAATGGCTTGGAGAGGTGGAGACGCTGCATGCAGCTCCCTAATAAATTCTTGTCTCCAGGGAAATTTCTCAGTGAAAGTCAAAACCCTACTTTAGTGCCCAATTAAGGACCATTTCATGATAGAGAAGGTATCTTTCTGTTGTTGGGAGCACTCCCACTGTGGACAGAGCTGTGTCATCTCTTTAGCTACAGCAGTGGTAGGTTGGGAGCAAAGGATCCTATCAATAACCCCTTAAAATTGCAACCCCAGATCAATGGATCACAACCACATTCCATGCCATGGAAGGGCTTCCTCTCCACAATGATGGTCTGGCAGCTGTAGCAACACTTCATATTTACAATTTTAGAAATTGTCACATGGTACCTCCAGCTTGAGGTGTCCTCACAATCTTGAAGTTCCAACAGTGACATCAGATGCCTAGTTTTGAGCACTCCTACTGTCCCTCTGGCCTGCAAGGCCCTTCTGCTGTCCCTAATTGGGCAAGTCTCTCGGAAATGGTAGTAAGTGACCAACTCCAGGATGTCCGTGTGGTTATATGGGACTTGTGACCTCCTTGGGCTCAAGACTTGAATATGATGGAAATTTCAGCATGCAATTTCAACATCAGTTTAGTTTGGAGCAAGTCATTTCAGCTTTTATTTAGATAGTCAGAAAAATTGTCATTTTAATACTTTGTACAGATTTAACTACAGTGACAAAGGCTAATTTTACAAGGGGGCGAACTTTAAAAGCCAGATATTTTAAAAAAGGTGCTGCAAAGAGAGAGTTAATATTTGATGATTTAGAACCAAAATGATTCCACTGTATTGCTGTCGCAAAGATTGCTTCCATCTGCTGTGACAGAATACCAAACATGTTTTCTGTATATAATACCAGTTATATTAAATCCATAATGCTAATTAGGTTTATATAGAAACGTCCAAACATCTACTGATAAACAAGTTGTTTTATGCAACTTGGAACAATCATACAAAAATTTTGAGCTATAACTGCCAAAATTATAAAAAGACCTACAACTGCTTATTATTTCCCAGTGGTTAAAAAACGAGGGCCTAGAAACAGAATAGAAGAACAGAAAACACATGGTCTATCTCTGTTTCTCTTTGGCAGTGAAATGACTTTTCCTTTTACAATATGAGCTCTATTTTGTTGATCTAAAACATATTAATCTTCTCCTGTAATATATTTTGGCATTTCACACAAATGCAGAAAGTAATTTTAAATCAGACTCGTAATGCTCAACTTTTTTAAAGGAATGTCTTATTTCACTGTAAATTAAACTAATGCTAACAAGTCTTTGTTAACGCGATCTGCATATCATTTATTAAAAAAATGCATTTTACCAAAAATAAATCTTCATTTTCAGATGTGTAGTAAGTTTTCCATTTTAGAGTTTGACACTGGTTATCAGATTGATAAAGTATAATGAAAGTGTCACATGCCATATAAACTCAAAGATACGTATTTTTAATGGTTCTTTGTTGCGTAAAGAAAACATAAAATGCAACCTAGTAACTTTCTTGAGTACAACATGAATTACATGAAGTGGATGCATGGACAAATCAGAACATGCATATTTTAAAAGAGGCCTATTGCTTGCTGGAAGAATAGTTTTAAAGTTTCTTTAAAATTCTGCTGAAAAACTGTTATGGAATTTATTTAATAATTAACATTGTAAATTAGTACTTGCGGTTGAAACAAAGAAGAGCAGCATAACTTCAATTCCCATAACCACTTATTCCTCCTCCTATTCCACTATAACATTGAACATAATTTCCAACAGGAAAGAAGTACGTTCAAATCAGTATGACCTATGCCATCATGTAAAATCACATCTCCATATTTCCATAACCAAAAATCTTGTAACACTTCAATAAATTCTTGCTAATATTAGCAAAAAAAAACTGAAAGCTGTAGCATACGTGGGATTGTTGAGTTTAATTCATAACAGTACTACACCCAATAATGGCTTAGGCTGCAACTAAGATGCATTATTTGTACAATGCAATTAGTATGGCCTACACACAAATTTAGAGTATTACTTTAATTCAATAAAATTTGTATACTTATCATAAACAAATAAGATAATCTGTTAGTTGTGCATTTTACTTACCAACCAAAAATGCAGTGCCAAAAATTCTGCCATTCTTTTCGAGGATTTCATGCATTCTCAACTGGCATGTTGCAATTGTTTCATAGTCTGTGCCATATGCAAGCTGTACCTCGAGTTTTACTGTGTTTTGCTGTAAATACTGTAAGAAGACATCGTCCACTCGGACAACGTACTGAGATGTGAAGTCAAATACTGGCTGTAGTCCATGTATTACAGGGGTGGACTGGAGTTCATAGTCATAGAAAGCATAGGTACAGAAAATAGCAGGTTCTTGTTCTCCAAAAGCCTTAATAGCTTCAGAAGAGAAGATCACTTTGCTGATATGGATCTCAAATAAATTTTCTCCACGCTCTAAATGGACAGTTTCATCAATTTCATCAACTTCATCATCGGTTGTTATTTCTGTTTTGAATTTGAATTGTTTGGTGCCATAGGCTATGTCTTTGAGTTGGGCTGAAATAGATGAAAACAGATGCGATTTTTCCATATTTTCACTAAAGCAATAGAGGACAAGATTTTCTCTATGTGGAAAACAGATGGTCCAGAATATAAACATCATTGTTATCAGTTTTTTTTTAACAAGTTCTTCAGTATGGAAGATTGAAAATAGCCCTGCAAATTCCTAGAATATGAGCTACTCAGCATGCAGGGATTACAGCTTGACATTTATTTTGGGATAAATCAAATGAAACACTGCATACCAAAGGTCTTTTTAACACACAGTAAGGGCATCTTAATTAAAACTTCCAACAGGAAATTACTATGATGCTGGTCTGCTGCTGATACTGCTTTTAAAAGGTAGTTAACCCATAGTATACTCAAAATAGTGTGGGTATCAAAATAGACAAAAAAGGATTTCATCACTAAAACTCTTTCAAGACATTCAAAAAACAATGTTCAATAAATATATTAAAACTATAAATATAAAACTATATTAAATGCAACCTGGTGTCACAGAGCTGTAAGATTCTTTTTCCACATTGGGAAAGGTATTCTTGTTTTGTTATTGCTAACAAAATTGCAAGTAGGTTTTTTAATACATGCCTTTATTCCTTTATAACACAAATTATGCTGGGGAAATCTTCCTTCACAGTGAATTCCCAAATTTGACTGGTCTGAGAAAAGATAGATGCAGTGAAGAAACAACACATCTTTTTCTTGCAAAGAAGAGTAGTTATTGGGTAACTTCTGTTGAGTAACAGAGTGATTAACCTACTGTTGGTGAAGGTTTCTTATTTAACTCAGAGCGAGATAATAGCTAAAAGTTGTGGTGAATAACAAATTCATGTGTAGTTACTTAACCACTGCAAAGAAAACAACTCCTGCAAGTTATTCCTACAATGCTTTCATAAGCATTACTTTCACAGTTCTTGCAGGTGGCTTTAATACTTTTGGTTAGCACTTGTTTTCATAAGGAGCAAATTTAAAGAGTAATTAATTACCAATCCAATTATTTACTCAGAAATCAAGTGTAATTATGAAAATGAAATGTCTAAATAAGGCTAATAATTATGCATAAGATTTTAAAACTAAATATAGGAAAATAAAATGTGTTTTTTAATGCAAGGCTACACAATTGCATTGTGCCTATTTTTCTCCATTGGTGTAGACTATTTCATCCCCATTTGCTCCAGTCTTCTTGCCCTTTGTGATATTTTCTGGTCTGGGCTCTGACAATTCAGTTAAAGTTTAGATATAAAAGAATAGGAAGTCCTGAAGAGTGTGTTACATAGTCAACCAATTTTCAGAGTGCTGCAACTATTTACATTTATATTGTGGTTTGATGGCTCATATTATCTGAAAGTAAATGTTATAATTTGCGCAAGAGCATTCAACATATTCAACAGCAGATAGTCTGCAGTGAAAGCGTACAAATAACTGTAAATGTAACTTAACTTTGATGTACATGACACAGAATAAGTGACTCTTAGCCACTGCCTAGAGAAAGATACTTGTTCCCATTTCTACATGGATCCCACAACTGCTGCAGAGAAGAGACTCTGACTTTTGGATCCTGAATTATTCAGATTTTATTTATAAGCAGTATTTTTGCTTGTAAATGGAGTTTATTTACTGTGATATTTATTTTAACTGACAGGGAGAGATTTTCGGGGCTCCTGTATGGGAAAAGTGGGATGATAGCTGGCTGAACACATGTTTACAGCTTTGCACTTGACACATACCCCTGGCTGGGAGGCCAGGTACCGAGTTTGGTTATGTGGTAAACTCTATGAAAGCTGCATTAATTATACTGTCAAGATACATATGTGAAAGTCATTGATTAATTACAAAGGCCATTTATAAAGACGGCAGACAGAAGGACATTGGTGGGGCTCTCTTGTGGCACAGTGGTATAGTCTCTACCCATGGACGAGGAGGCCAGGGTTCAAGTCCCATTTGCTCCAGTGGCGTGTAATTTCATCTCTGAACAGGTTGATTCGAAAAATAGGTGAAATAGGTTTTTAAAAAATTGAGAAGGACAATGGTAGTGCCCCTATCTCTGAGCAAGGAGGACACGGCAGAAGTCGCACCTGCTCAGTCATACATCATAACATCTCTGAATAGATCATTAGAAAATATCTACAAACGAAAGTCTGCAAGTGACTGTTTGTAGTGAATCATTTCAAGTTTTTTTTATAGGGTTGTTGTGGTGCAATGGTAATGTCCCTACCTCTGAGGAGATCCGGGTTCAGGTCTCAGCTGCTCTAGAGTGCATAATAACATTTTTGAAAAGGTTATTGAGAAAATACCTACATTCTGTAAATAAACCAATAATCAATAAAAGGATTTAAATCTGGTTTCATATCACTGACCTGGCTTGGGAACATCAAGCTTTTTATTGATGTGAATTACAATCTAATGGCATGCATACGACCCTGATTCCCATTTTCAGGCTCAAGAAGCCAAAGCATGTACTATGCAGTTTCAGCTGATGGTCTAACTCAAAAGGATTATCGCTTATTTATTTTCTATATGGGCAGAAGAAGCAGAAGTGCTATTTTAGGGTGTGCATAATCAACCATGGATGTTGCTTCACTGGACCTCCCCACTTTTGTGAAGGACACCTTTCCTCCATTCAGGCTGTCCGCTGTTCCAGCAGCATGGTATAGATAGGGCTGTCCCAATATGATTGTTTTCAATCAGAAGCCTAATGGTCATTTATTAATCACAACTGGTCCTCTGAAAATTGCAGAATCAAAGTAACTGTTCCATACTTTCTCACATTTTTTTCTTTAGCAATATACAGAACTCAATACTTTACAGAAACTACGTTGATTATCGATTGAAATGTGCCAAACACTACACAATGATTTTTTAAAAAATGAACTAATGATACTAGCACAGAATCTGTACAGTTTTACAGTTCATCCAGGGGGCAGGGAACATAGCTGTACTTTACCTAAACAAAATGGTTATATTTAGAATCAAACATAATTTTATACACAAGGCTGCTTTCAAAAAGTTGTTTGTTCATACCTTCAAGTTTTCTGATTCGATCGGCCCTAATGTCAAGCAGCTGTGCATACTGTTCCAGTTTAATCTCATATTCTCGGTTATTATCTTCCATCTTCCGTGTCACAGTATCAACTTCAGTCTAAAATTGAAACAATAGGCCAATACGTAAAATACTACATACTCTCTTAACGTATTCGTGAAATGTATGGTCAAGATATTACTCTAAAAATAAATTATGCTTAAAGATACTACTTTGCAGCAGCCTCTGGCACAATTCTAGTTCCAAACATTCACAAGAGACATACGGAGCATAAAATTTGAACAGAGTTAACTTTCATTGTGATTATCCGTGTATTTACGTTTCTTTGATTTTTGAGAGCATTTAATTCAAAATCATGGTCAACAGTATTGTCATGATTGTGCAGCACAGGTTTTCAATTTTGAGCAGGTTAGCGTGAGTGGGGAAATCTCCTGGCACACTGTACTTGCTTCAGGAGAAACTACCCCAGGACGCAGCTGTTTGTTGCAGAGGTGAGGGCACGGGTACAAGTACAAGATGGAATTGGGCTTCTTCATCCCTGGGTGCATATCACAGGCAACCAAAAGGTCTGTCAGATGCTGAGGCAAGCTGTTTAAATGGTGTGCCCCAGTTCCTTGTAAAATTGTCCCAGTTGTTTGTTTATTTGTTAGGCCATTCAGCCATACCCCAACTATGCCAATCCATTCCACATGTCAACATATGCCACCCAATGGCCTTCATACTTTAAAAGCCAACTCATAGTCCCCACCACCTCCCCATGGGCATTCATCTCCTCTTATGTTAACTCATGTCCTCCATATATCCTAAATGGACAGATATACCCACCATGTCAACTCATTCCCCTCTCCATTTCCCACAGGCTCTAATACCCTCAAGACAATTAATTCCAATACATGCCAATCCACCTACTATCTTGTTTTCCTCTTATTCTTGCCATTCCAACTCACCTAGATCCATACTGGCACAACTCAAAACTCAAAGGCCAAGTTGAGATGAAATAAAATAAAATAAAGTTCGAAATATCTAATACAGCCTTCACTATATTGTAAAAAAAACTTGCATTCATGAATGCTGATTCAAAAATTCTAAATCCCCTCAAATACTTAATGGCTTATTAAAACAATAAATTTCTATTTCTAACTCCACATGAAAAACAGCTAGTTCTTTAATAATCTTGTTTAGCTGTCAATCAAACTGTGAATTTCAGACCCCATTCCCAAAAATGACAGGTTGCTAAAAGCAGCCAAGCGAAATAATGACATAATGATAACCCTTTAAGCAAATGTCAACAAACCACTATTGTAATTGCTGGACCGGGTATTTTTCAATCTCTTACACAAGTGGAGTTATTTTTTGTTTTCAAATGGTTGGGGATTTAAGAGTCTTCAGAGTTTGACTGTCTTGAAGATCTTTTCAACCCTTCAACATCACTTACATCTATTCTAAATATTTATAACTCCCACACTGCATGTTAAAAGCCTTGTTACAATGAAAATAGAGTCTATTTAAACTCAAAACTACATTCAAATGGCCCTTTTTGAATTCCGGTATGTATCATTCCTGCCTTGCCTCTTTTTATGTACTGGTGAAAATGGGGCCTGTCAGAAATGGAGGGTGGGGTTTTAGATTAGACTCCCTTCAGACTCTTTGGCCTAACAAGTCAACACCAACCCTCCAAAGAGTAACCCAGATCCATTTCCCGACCCTATATTACCTCTGACTAATGCACCTTACACTATGGGCAATTTAGCATGGCCAATTCACCTGACCTGCACATCTTTAGATTGTAAGAGGAAACCAGAGTCCCCGATGGAATTCACACAGACACGGGGAGAATGTGCGAACTCTACGCAGTCGCCTGAGGTGGGAATTGAACCTAGGTCCTTGGCTCTGTAAGGTAGCAATGCTAACCACTGAGCCACCGTACTGAAAACAAGAAGTTTGGACTCTTTGATCGCCATTTTGGCAGGTCCAGTGTATCACCTCAATGTTGCAAAAATTCAGGCATAAACTTTTCAATCAATCTCAACTACAGCTGCAAGTGAATTTGATATTTTTTCCCCATAATAAAATATATAAATTATGGTATTAAGCCAAATGACTGACAAGTAATTCAGTTAATTGCTGAGCTAATGCTAGCTCTGACATAAGAAATAGAATCAATTAGTTAGAATCATAACAGTTTGGAAGGAGACCATTTGGCCCATCAATTCCATACAATCCTTTGAACAACACCCCACCCATATCCATCTCCTCTAGACCAATATTCCTGCATTTCAGATGGCTAAATCTACCTGGTCTGCACATCCCTGGATATAATGGGCAATTTACAAGATACAAAACATCACAACATATGATAAATTTGAGCAACAATTAAATTGCTTGCCTTATTTAATTTGAAATGTATTTCTTATTCCTTTAGAGTGTACATCTTCCTCTTCATTAGAATTATTACATAAAGGACTGAATCCCTGAGTTTCAGTATTCTTATGAACAAACATCATTCATATTCAGCAAGAACCCCATTAAATTAGCTGTTTTCATGATGATGCGTGGATTCAGTTATCTCATCTCTTAGATACACCATATTTAATATTGTGCATCACTGATGGGATTCGGTAGAGAGAAAATTGAACCCAAAAATAAATTACGTTTTATCATAAGAATAGTTACAACTGAAGATGGTTTTCATTCCCTTTCACATGGTTTATAGATCAGGTTGACTGCAGAAAGTCAAAAGAGATGATTAATATGCCTAGTTTCTAATATCCACACCTATATAATCTGTCCAAAATCTCTTAAGAAAAATAAATCCAAATTCATTACAAACAATTTTCACATAATTAAATTATTATTTTTTTGCTATATAGCAATTTTATATGGTATCCAGTGTAATAACAAAAAAGTGGGTTTTCATTATTAAAGCAACAGCTGCAACTTGTAATTTACTGTTGCATTCAATTCTCATTTCACCAGGAAAAATTACCATTCTTTCTCTTAATTGCTTTCTTAAAAATGTTCTGGTTCAGAACACAAGTTATAGCTGCACTGTAAATTACACAAAAACTAACACCTGAATATGTCCATTTTGTAGCTATTAGCAATAGTCAGATCTATTTTCCATTCATCTGTAAATGTAGAAAATCAGCAGCATTTTTAAGGCATTTTAATATATTCTGAATTACCACTTTTAAATGGTAATTGCTTCCACATTCACCACAATATGTGGCAGTTACACTTCTCAGGCTCTTCTCCTACCCACAATTTATTATATCAGCCACTGAGAAAATATAGACTGCGCTGATGGAAAATTGATTTGTTTTGTAACTAACCTCAGGCATTTGTTCTTTGTTTCCCCAATTCGTCATTGAGAGGTGTAAAACAGAATTTTCTTTACTTTCTGTCAAAACTTATTATAATGTTTGAGTGCAATGACATGAAAAATATTCTAACTAAAAAAAAAGAAACAAATCCACATTGAAGCTCTGTGAATCATGTGATGTTTGTATTCTGCATTTACATAATTCAGCATTTGCAAAATGTCCAAGTTAAAGAAATAGAGTTCAATCTGGATAAATGCAAGGTGTGCATTTTGGGACACAAATAAGGGTAGGTCTTATACAATTAATGGTAGACCTTTGGGAAGTCTTGAAGAACAGAGACCTAGGAAAGCAGGTACATAACGTTTGAAGTTTGTGTCACGTACAGACAGGATGGTGAAAAAGGCATTTGCCACGGTTGCGTTTGTTGCTCAGTCCTTTGAGTATGGGAATAGGGGAGCCATGTTGGGGTTATACAGGACATTGGTGATGCCTCTTCTGGAATACTGAGTCCAGTTTTGGCTGCCCAGTTATAGGAAGAATATTATCGTTGGAGAGGTAATTCAGAAGAGACTTACCAGGATGTTCCCAGGTATGGAATATTTGATTTATAAAGAAAGACTGGATAGGCTGGGATTTTTTTCACTGGAGCAAAGGAGGTTGAGAGGCGATCTGATAGAATTTTATAAAATAATGACTCAGATAGATGGAGTTAATAGTAGTTGTCTTTCCCCTTGGATGGGGTATTTCAAGACTTGGGGGCATATTTTTAAGTTGAGAGGAAAGAGAGTTATAAAAGACATAAGAGGCAAATTCTTTTACACAGAGGGTGGCTTGCATGCAGAATGTACTTCCTGAAAAAGTAATGGATGTGGGTACAATTACAACATTTAAAAGACATTTGGATAGGTAAGTTTTGGAGGAATATGGGCTAGGAGCAGGCAGATGGGCCTAGTTTAGTTTGGAATTATGTTCAGCATGGACTGGTTGGACAAAATGGTCTGCTTCCATGTTATATGACTGTATGACTCTAAATCCAAAAACACAGTGTAATTCATGTGGATCCGAATAGTAGGCCTTGTTTTCATCATCTTAGCAACTAAAGGACAGAAAAGCTCAGAAGTGATCAGTAATAGTGGATTGTTGGAAAGATGAGAAACAATGTTGACCTTCTGGCAATCAGGCAGTTTTCTGCTAGAATTAGGAACCTGGAGGAGGATGTCCCAACCATCACACCTGCTGCTGGGGAACATCTCCTGGACTCTGAGGGAAGACTGCCCACAGGAAGGGTTGTGTTGTTTGTCAGGGAAATGACAGCGATGGGGAGTGGTGGGTTTGCAGGGACAGGAGGGGCAAGGAGTTTAGAAGTAAGGGAATTAGATTAGATTAGATTAGATTACTTACAGTGTGGAAACAGGCCCTTCGGCTCAACAAGTCCACACCGACCCGCCGAAGTGCAACCCACCCATACCCCTACATATACCCCTTACCTAACACTACGGGCAATTTAGCACGGCCAATTCACCTGACCCGCACATCTTTGGACTGTGGGAGGAAACCGGAGCACCCGGAGGAAACCCACGCAGACACGGGGAGAACATGCAAACTCCACACAGTCAGTCGCCTGAGGCGGGAATTGAACCCAGGTCCCTGGCGCTGTGAGGCAGCAGTGCTAACCACTGTGCCACCGTGCCACCCAATGCCGGAATGTAGTGATTGTAACGAGCTTAGCCAGGCAGATCTTGTAGAAGGAATTCCCTGATGGCAACTGTTAATCTGGTCCAATCAGGGAGCCATGTCCAGTCCCTCAATCATGCCCAGAATGAGAAAATCCACTCCTTTCTTGCAAGCCCCTCACTCTTACCCTACCACAAAGTGACAGCCTGCTTACATTGGATAACTAATTAGCTCGGCTCCCTAATTCTCTTCTCTGCTTGGAACTGAAAAAAATTGTAGCCCAGGCAGGAAGAAGCTCTTGAGTGGTCATTAATTGACCACTCATGGACCTTAACTAGCAGGGAAGCATGAAGGCGGGGGCCTGGATCAATCTGTCCAACACTTAGTTATGGTAATGGCAGAAATGTGATAGGGTTCTGTTCCTCCATTGCTTAACTGCCCACCTCCAGGCCTGGAAGAGAACACCCAACATTTTAAATTGAAATGAATTTTCATCAGAATTGAAGAAAGAAAGAAATGTAGGAAATGCAAGACTTTTTAAGATAGTGGATGAGGGTAAGGGCATGAATAACAAAAGGGAATGTCTACCATAGGGAGGAGGACTAGAGAACCTAAATAACTGAAGATTTAATGATGCAATAAAAAAAAGTGTTTCAAGATGAGGCATGAATGGCTGTACCATCTGAATGCAACATAAAGGGATGAAGAAAGAAACAGGTCAAAACCAACCCACCAAAACTAAACAATGATACATACAAAATGGTGGAGGTAGAAGTTATAATCTTAGGTTTCTGAACTTCAAAGTATAGGGCAAAAACTCAAAAGATTAAGTGTTGTTCCTTAAGCTTATGTTGACTTTCACTGGAACATTGTAGCAGGTCAAGAAGAGAAAGGCCAACATGGAAGCAAGGTGGAGAAGTAAAATGTTAAGTGATTCATAGCTCAGGGTCATGCTTGTGGATGGAATGGGTTAGGCTTGGGGTTTTCCTAAGTGATCACCCAGTCTGCATTGGGTCTCTTCAACTCAGAGACATAAAGGAAGGTGTGCCAAAGAAATTAGGAGTTCATGATGTCTGTTAGCATCATAAGTCTGGTGCTGTCCAATTTCTGTGGACAGCACCAGACTTAGCCATGTTTGACTGTACTAACTCATCATCACAGGGTCCGGAATGGCAGAGGAGCAGATTAAGAGTTGTTTCATGTGCTTCAAAGACACCAATTTCTACCATAAAATGCAAACATATACAGGGATATTAACAATCAGTTTTATTCTGAAACTGATTGGCCCTTATTTCAGGTACATGATAGTGTGGCCTTTGCTTTGAAATACCAAAGAATAAGCTGCTCCAAGTGTCATGTCTCAGATGTTGTATAAAGCAGTTGAAAGGGCAAACTGAAGTCATGAGATAAACTCCATCCATCAGAACATAAAGATTTCAGTGAGGAGCTAATCAATGTTCTCCTTTGGTTCCAGCTGAGTGCGAACTCCTTGGAGTTAACAGCAATGAGGTTTCACTGTTAAATATAATGGAGGACTTAAAAAGGAGTCTCAGGTAACTCAGATGTAATGTAAATCACTATTAATAACTCTGTAATTAATCCATTCTATTTATCAAAACTGAATCTTCTGTCAAAGCATTTACGTGTGGACATGTTTCCTCACTTGATATCAGTAACTTAGAGTAATACAAGTAATATAGATTAGTGTCAATGAATCTTCACGGGATATAGCCACAACAAATACCATGCTGTCAGAGATGGCATCTGAAAATTTACCATCAAGCAGCAGCACCTCATCTTACATGGCATCAGCAAAGATGCCTGGTGTTAGGCTGGAGACTCACACATGCACAAAAGAGTTTCAACTTGCCTTACAAATTGGCAAACCCTTGATTCTTCTGTCTTGGTAAAGGTAATTGTTGGTTCAGATGGACTTTCATGTTTTTCAGAAGTTTGTTAAGTTTTTATCCCTTATATATGGCACTTACCTTCAATTACCTACCCTTCTAAATTGAGTCGGACAGAATAATTCTCCTCAATGTGTTATTGTCCAGTATTTGAGTTTGCACCTGGAGTTGTAAATAATTATGCAGGGGAAAATGATGACAGTGTTCCTGCAGCCCAGCTATTATCACAAGTGAATTCATTTCACAGAAAACTGCAGCTGGCCTGAAATTGAATTCCCTATGAGAATAGCAATCAAGCAAATTGAACAATCTTCCCCAGGACCAAAGAAAGCTGCATGTAGACTATTTAACTATTTAAAAGTATGAATTTAACATCAAATACATTTTTGCTTGAAATATAAATACCTTGAAACATTACTCAAGAAACACAGCATTAATGTTGTGCTCCTTGAAGCAACCCAGATAACATGCATTTCCGAGTTAAACATATTACAGGTTTTGGCTTAATTACTAGTAACAGCCAACCCAAGAATGATCTAGCATGTTATTTCAACAGGCTTGCACAAAGCTCAAGCACATCAATATTGCAGGAATATCTCCTACAGCATAACAATTAGAAGAGCTAACTAGCCTCAAAGATTATAAACTAATAGCTATATAGTGACCTGACGTATTGCTCCCTCCTGGTCAACAACTATCAATCCATTGCTCAGACCACACTATGTGCAACTATGAATGTGTCAACTGTAATGTAGAAGCAATTGTGCAATGGGTTTTACGAGAAAATAAAATGCCTTGTTTTTGATGCATGGATCATAGTTAATTCTATTTTAGATTAGATTAGATTACTTATAGTGTGGAAACAGGCCCTTCTGCCCAACAAGACCACACCCACCCTCCGAAGAGCAACTCACCCAGACCCATTTCCCTACATTTACACCTAACACTACGGGCAATTTAGGATGGCCAATTCACCTGACCTGCACATTTTTGGACTGTGGGAGGAAACCAGAGCACCCGGAGGAAACCCACGCAGACATGGGGAGAATGTGCAAAATCCACACAGACAATTGCCTGAGGCGGGAATTGAACCCGGGTCTCTGGCGCTGTGAGGCAGCAGTGCTAACCACTGTGCCACCGTGCTGTCCAAAACAAGCAACCCCCAGAAATGGCAATGGTGAGATTTATCAGAATGTAACTCAAACCTACTTTTCTCAACTATCTAAACAAGGCAAAAGAACTGAATCATTATCTCCAGAGACATTCTTGCTGTCTCGGGTTATCATCCCCGGTATCAAAGTTCTTGTCAATATAAGAACACCAAGACTAGGATGGAATTTGTTATGATGATACAAAATACAGACAATTGATATTTGAATTCCTCCAGGAAACATAGTACCTGAGACATTCATAGGCTGAAACTAATTTAAAAAGAAACAAAACATAGACTTCAAAATGGTCAATGGAATCTCCTTATGATGCAGGTTGGTAAAGTCATAAAATCAGTCTATTATCTCAAAGACAGTCAGAGTTGAAATGAACAATTTACCTAAGAGTAATGAAATAGATCAGCTCATGCATCACCCACTTGCCAACCAGAGGTGTGGAAGGGTCCTCATCCCCTATTTGATTATCATCATTATGTGAATTTTCATACGTCGGAGATGAAGTATCACATACTGTACAATTATCAAGCTTGAAAAGCATAACTTCAGCAGATGGAAACTACAAATAGGCTACTGCTTCAAGAGGTCTCTCTTTGATAGAAGAGAGGAGATGGATTGATGCAGAATTGAACACTAGCAGAAAAGGCTCTAAGGAAAGCACCTGGTGACAACATTTACTGAAAAGAAACATTAGGAAACCAATAACTTAAAGGATAACTGCAATATTTGCTATAGCTGATGGTTCATGAAAACAATTACGGTCTCAAAGGCACCATAACAACTCTGCATATTCTTTAATCTTCTTTTTGTATTGCACACAATGTCCTTTTAACTTTGCATCTATGTGGGTGTGTATAATGACCAAGTGAATGCATTAAGGCTGCGTACTTGATGTTACATGTTTATGATTTGCTTGGGTTAGTAAGTGATAAACTTGTTTTTTTTATCAAACCCATGAAAACCTTCTAATTTGTTCCTCATTGCTTTGGTACAACTCTGCTGCTAACTACATTTTTATTGGAGAAAGGTACAGGATAGTCTTGTGCTAAAAATCTTTGTTGCAACCAACCAAGAAGATTGAAAGGTAAAGGGAGCCAGTTCATTCCTTCTCACATGGTTGTGATAAATCTTATAAAAGCAGAATGGGAAATCTCCCAAAGGTCAATTGATACCAATATCAGGAGGACTGCATCGACACCTAATGCATTCAACTTAATGAACTCAACTCAATATCCAGATTTTCTGGAATTACTAAAGCTGTTACAAAAAACAGTAAAATCCAGGGTTTTAAAAAGAAATATATTTCATATTTAACAGACGACAGTTCATGGGCATACAATAACTGTCAATCGATTATTTCTATTTCTGGAAAAAGAGAAGTCAAAGAGAGACCAGATAAGGTGAGAGAAGTTTGGAATTTGGAAACAAGTCAATTAAATTTTCTAGTTCACAGTGAGAGCAATAGGTAGCACTGATACATCATTAATGTACTAGAAAAAGAGACAAGGGAGCAATCTCAAGTAGTACTGAAATAATGAATATTCAACAAATCCGACCAACTTTGCCAGCTTCAGCTTCAGTGTCCTAGGTTTAACCATCTTCAGCAGGATCAGAAATCACACAAGACAAAGTTATAATCCAACAGGATTATTTGAGATCACAAGCTTTCAGAGCACTGCTCCTTTACCAGCAACTTCATAAATGATCTTCCTTCCATCAGAAGGTCAGAAATAGGGAGGTTCACTGATGCTTGCACAATGTTCTGCACCTTTTGCAACTCCTCAAACACTAAAGCAGTCAGTCCATGTCCAAATGCAGCAAGACCAAGATAACATTCAGGCTTGGGCTGATACATAGCAAGTTCACATTCACCATATAAATTACACCTTCAAACAGGAGAGAATCCAACCATCTCCTGAGATTCAATTGGCTCTACCATTGCTGAATCAACTGTCAACATCTACAGGATTAACACTGGTCAGAAACTGAACTGGAACATCCAAATAAATACTGTAGATACGTGAACATGTCAGATGCTGGAACTTCTGTAGTCTTCTAACTTTCAAAATCTGTCCACCATATATAAGGCAGAAGTCAGGAATATGATGGAATATTATGTAAGGTTAGGTAAGAAGAGAGCGCGAACAATCAAAATATCAGCAAATGTTCCTTTTCCCAAAAGGAAACTTCATAAATTTATGAACAAGATAAATTGCACTGGGAGAATATGCCGTCAAGTGAATCTCGGTGTAAATCACAATCATTGTCCTCTTCTTTGCTCCATAAAATCACACATCCTAGAAATCCCTGTCCTTAGTAATTATCTCTCTTCTTTCTCCAGTTTCTGTGTCAACTTCCACTTTGATCTTGTCACATTAGCCATGACAACATTTCCTTTGTCACTAAACTGCTGACCACCCACTTCGACTCATTTCCATGCTGACATTGTAACTAGTTCCATCTCTTTAGCCACTTTTCAAAATAGACATCAGAATCCCCCTCCCAACAAGCAACCTCAATCCCTCAGTCTATCTAACTTACTTTATTCCAATCTGCTTTAATTCTTCAAATTCCTTCAGTCAATTTATAAACCACCCATCTCACCCACTACTCCCTACTTGACTATTTCTAACCAGGTTCAGCTCATTCTAACAATATTATTCCCCATAGTTCATACTATTGAAACAGTAATGTTTTTGAATATGTGTTGCATCACTGAAATATACACAGTTACCTGATAATCCTTATTGATTTTGTACTGCATTAGTAACATATTTCTTGTCTTTTCAAGTTCTTGAACAGTCTCTGCATGTGTTGCCTGAAGCTCTCGCACAGAGTATTCCAAATCTTTCTTAATGTCATCCTCCACTTTCTCCAGGAATTCAACATGTCCATTTTTCTCGTGTTTACGAACCTGCAATAAATGTAAAAAACACATGACTGGTCGATATGCACCTTCTCTTCTAGCTTTTTCCTCCTCAATACAGACACAAAACTCTACGGTATGGCCAACTAATTGCAAAATGCATAATGTGCAAAAGATTAGTACCAGATGTGTTAATTTTTATATAATTTTGGTTTTCATGCCTGAACAAGAAAAATCTTCCCCAAGTTTTGTCTAAGTATTTTTGCATCATCACCGGGTTATAATCCTGTCCTGTCCTTCAAACTCATTTAATATCATGATCAGATGATGATCACCCAATTAAATCACTTCAACTCCAATATTAATGGTAAAGTCACCATCATCCTACTGGTCCATAGGACTGCTCTCTCATTAGAAAGACACAACTGGTGGTGATTTAACCTGAGGGTTATTATGCCTCAGGTGAGAAGGTGGGACCTTCATGGCGATCTCAGTTGGTATGGGAATTGAACTTGCACAGTTGGTGTCACTCTGCATGACAAACCAGCTGTCCAATCAACTGAGCTAACCAATCCCCATCCATATTAAAGGGACATTGTGAGATTTGACAGATTTGCTACACAGTAGAATTACCATTTTTTGAAGGACAATTTAGAAGACATGACAGTGTGACAATACTATGGCTTAAAAAGGTGTATTTTGTCACTTTTTTTGAAGGGAAGTTATAAGACAGAGATACCGAATTGTCTCTTCAAAGCCAATAAAATAAACTGCTTGTGAGACCCTGGGATTTTCTTTTAAGTTAGAACAATCAAAGCAGTGTGATTGTGGGAAGTCAGGCTCCTACTCAACCATTTTTTTAGTTTAGTTTTCAGTTGTTGGGTTTTAAAGTTGTTTGTGGAAATTGCCATACCTTTCCCTCTGCCAGAGTTTTCTCTTGCTGTTCCTTTCTCCTGGATTGGAGAAACATCACATGTGAGACAACCTACTTGGCCTTTGCTAAGAGTGGGTTTATGGAATGTTATTATATTGCAACAGTTGCTGTTTAGTAGTTAAATCAGCTAATTTTCTGTTAAGTATTCTAACAGAACTAAAGTTACATCAATTCTCCTTTCTTTTATAGTTTAACTGGATGTAAGTATAAAGTGCGTCTTGCTTAAAATTGAGGAGTATGACCACTCACATTACATCTGGAATGCAGCATCTTGCAACTGCCTTTTAATGAATGTTAATCATTGATATATTTGAAGGGGAAAAATAGAAATTGCTGGAAAAGCTTAGTAGGTCTGACAACATCTGTGGAGAGAAATTAGATCTGACATTTTCAATCCAGTGACCCCTTTGCCATTGGAGATAGGGCTTCCTAGGTGGCTAGTGACAAAATAAAATACCAGGTAGCATCAGAGCATACAAACTCATTCAAGTTGGCTTGATGCCAATGAGTGAAGTATAATGCATATAACATTCCCTTAAAATATTCTTATCTGAACAGTTTTAATTCATATTTTTAATCTCCAACAGAGGATTCAGGAGTCCCACCAGATATGGTCCAGGAAAGTAATGACCCTTCAGAGGAAATCATTCGCCATCAGGGTGCACCATCACAGGCTTCCTGTGATCAAAACACCAGATAAACTATTCAAAAAAAGCAATAGAATTTGTCAAAGGGATGCTTGTATTTTTTTTTGTGTTGGGGAAATGATGGCCAGGCAAAATACAGGGACTTTTGCAATGTGGTTGGAGATGGGTGAATTGTTGGAAACTAAGAGAATGTCACAATAATGAGGAAACCTTGCGCAGTATGCGTAGTAAGTACATCACATTGTATCTCCTCCTAATGTTGTTTGAAGAGGCTGTGCCTTTTCCTCTTACACACCCAAAGCTTATTCCTTTTCAGTGCTGTGCAGAGCGCAGAACAAAAGAACCATTCTGGAGACTCTAGCTGGTGCATATTGCAGGTGCCACCAAATTCGTTCAGGTCTCTGAAGCATTTTTAATGTACTACTGGCTTGTTCAAAGATATATACAGTTGTCACATAGTTTGCATTGTATCGCTGTTGAGCCTCATTGATGACATCTGAGGAACTCAACCAATCATATTTTAAGTGGGTATTTCTTGTATCTGAGCAGCCAAATCTGCAGCAAAAGTAGAGAAACATGCCAACATTGTGGAGCAGTTATTATTGTGTACTTTAATTATCCAAACATAAATTGGGAAACCAGCGGTGTAAACGATAGCGAGGCACGTGTTCCGAGATGTTGCTCAGGAGAGTTTCCTACAGCAGTGTGTCCAATCGAACACGAGACAACACTACTGGATCTGTTTTTTGGAAACAAGATGGATGAAGTCGATCAAGTGACCATGGATGTATATTTAGAAGACAGTGACCATTGAATCATAATGTTCAAGATGATGGTGGAGAATGACAATGGTCAATCCAAACTAAGAAAAATTAATTGACAGTCAACTTCAATAAGGCAAGAATGGAGGAGGGAGGTGGGCAGGACAGACTGAGCAAAAACTGTAACTAAGCAATGGATCACCTTTAGAGGTGATGAGTTGGGTAAAGATATATTCCCTCAAAAAACCTAAACAAATCCAGAGCACTCTGAATGACAAAGGAGATAAAAATTAAGATAAAGAAGAAAGAGCATTCTAATGACAGGTGCCATGTAGAAAATACAATTGAGGGCTAAGACGAATGTAGAAGGAAGGGTTAAAAGAAACATGAAAAACACATAAGGAGGAATTATAAGAAAAGTCTGGCAACCAACATGAAGGAGAATCCCAAAGTCTTTCACAAGCATAAAAATAGTAAAAAAAGGGGCTAGAAGAAGTAGTAGCCCATGAGGCATCAAAAGGCGATTTATACCTGGAGGCTGAAACATGGCTGACGTATGAGATGAATATGTTGCATCTGTCTCTGATGGCAGAGGCAGAAACTCGGTCATTAGAAGGCTTCAAAATTGACAACACTGGATGGATTGTTGGTACTTAAAGTTGACAAGGCTCCAAAATTGGATGAGATGCATCCAAAGATACTGAAAAACGTGAGAGCAAAAATTGCATAGCCATAACCTTTCAGTTTTTCTTAGACTTTATGGGAGGAGCAGAAAACTGGAAAAATGCAAATATCTTGCCTTTGTTCAAAAAAGCATACACAATAAGCCTAGTAATTAAAAATCAATCAGGTTGAACCAGTGGTGGGGAAGCTTCCAGAAATGATTATTAATTCAAAGTTTGTGAGAAGATTTGTAGCTCGGGTGCTCGTTGTGGTTCTGTTCGCCGAGCTGGGAGTTTTTGTTGCAAACGTTTCGTCCCCTTTCTAGGTGACATCTTCAGTGCTTGGGAGCCTCTTGTGAAGCGCTTCTGTGCTGATTCCTCCAGCATTTATCGTGGTTTGAATCTGCTGCTTCCTGTTGTCAGTTGCTGTCCGCTGCAGTGGCCGGTATATAGGGTCTAGGTCGATGTGTCTATTGATAGCCACGACACGACCAGCTATCCCTAGTAGCCATGCACTCAGATGACAAACAATATGAATTCGATTGGGACAACACCACTATTATAGGGCAGGCCAAACAGAGAACAGCCAGGGAATTCCTAGAGGCATGGCACTCATCCACAAATTCTATCAACAGACACATCGACCTAGATCCTATATACCGGCCACTGCAGCGGACAGCAACTGACAACCGGAAGCAGCAGATTCAAACCACGATAAATGCCAGAGGAATCAGCACAGAAGCGCTTCACAGGAGGCTCCCAAGCACTGAAGATGTCACCTAGAAAGGGGACGAAACGTTTGCAACAAAAACTCCCAGCTCGGCGAACAGAACCACAACAATGATTATTAATATTTATTAATGTTCAAGCTGGTGGCAGACTAGCAGGGTTGAGTCTGGGGCTCGTCCACTCCCATCTGCTTTCTTTCTCCTTTTGTCTTTTTTCTTTTTGCTTTTGCTCTTTTTCTTTTCTTTAAAATCTGGAGAAAGGCAGGTGAAGGAGGAAGCCGGCGGCAGAAGTGGCAACAATGCCAGGACCAGTTGAACATGGTTCCACTTCAGTCTCCAGTCTCCCGGCAAGCAAGAAGCAGGTCCTGGGCTGACTCCTTTGGCCTGGACTCACAGGCTGACATGAGGTTTCAGGTCTACAGCTAGGCTCGGGTGCCTGAAGGAGCAAAAGCATTGGCAAAAGGGATGGTGGAGTATTCCGATGACCAATGACATAGCGGCAGTGTATGGAGGAACATTGGATGGGGGACAGAAAGTACAGAACTCAACCACCCCCAGGCCCATGGCTCCAGCTCAGACACGATAGTCACAATTGTGATGGTGTCAGAGACATGTAACAGAGACCCCAGTGCCTGTTACAGAGAGTCAGGCGGCCGTTTCAGAGACTCCAGCTGATGTCAAGCAGCGACCAGAGGACCAGTAGAGGAAGAACAAGAAGGAAAGATGAACTTTATTGCAACAAAGTCTTGCAATATATTCAGTGTTTCAAATGGCAACAGTGTGTGGCGACACTTCAGACATAATATGGAAGCAAAAACTCTTTTCGCTGTATTTTTATGTACATGTGACAATAAATCTAAATCTTATTCTGCACAGAATTAGTAGTCACTTGGAAAAAGGTAAGTTGATTAGGACAAGCCAGCATGAATTTCTTGAAGGTAAATAATATTTAGCAAACTTGCTGGAGTTTTTTGAAGACATAACGAAGAAGCTTAATGAAAGAAGTTCAGTATGGTGCTAAACAGTTGAGAAAAGATATAACACATGGAATAAAAGGGACAGCAGCAATCGGATACAAAAATTGGCTGAGTGAAAGGAAACAAAAAGTTATAGTCAGTGGATATTTATTGGGGTGGAAGAATATTTGCAATCAAGTTCCCAAGGGCTTGGTAAAGAGATCTTTGCTTTTCCTGATAAACATTAAAAATCTACATCTTGGGGTGCTGGGCAGAATTTCAAATATTGCAGATAATATGCAACTTAGAAATATTATTAATTGTGATGAGCTCAGAGTAGAACTTCAAAAGAACTTAGACAAGTTGATGGGATGAGCAGATCGGTGAAGGTTCCATGAGGTTTAATGCAGAGAAGAGTGAAGAAGTCAGAAGAATGTGGATAGACAAACATAAAGTAAGAGATACAATGTAAAGGGGCTGTAGGAGCTAAGGGACCTGAGTTCATATGTGCACAAAACATTAAAAAGTGTCAGGATGGGGAGACAGCAGTTAATAAAGCATACAATATTGTTGGCTTTATTAATAGGGGCATAATACAAGAGCAAAGAGGAGATGCTAAACATGCATCACCTGTAGAATTGTGCACAATTCTGAGCACCATATTTCAGGAAAGAAGTGAACCTAATAGGGAGTGCGCATTAGAAATTTCCAAGAATAGTTCCAGAGATGAGAAGCTTCAGATATGAGGATAGATTGCAAAGATGGGACTACTCTCCTTGGAAAGGAGGAGGATAAGAGGTAATCTGACTGCCATTTTTGAAATAATGAGGCGACTAGATAAAGTAGCTAGGGAGAATTTATTCATGCTTGTAAAATGACCAAGAATAAGAGGGCACAGATTTGAAGTGATTTGTAAAAGAAGCAAAAAAAGTGATGAGTATGCACTGCTGTAATACAGAAAACCCAACTTGCCTGCGCATCTCTGAACACTATGACACAATTTAGCATGGTCAACCCATCTAAACTGTGCATCTTTGGACTGTGGGAGGAAACTGCAGCACTGAGTGGAAACCCAAGCCAACACGTGGAGAATATGCAAACCCCCTGCAGACAGTCAGCTAAGGCTGGAATTGAATCTGGGTCCTTGGCGCTGTGAGGCAGCAGTGTTAACCACTGTGCCACCATGCTACCCTAACAGATTCTTACCCAAACCATTCCACCAAAACAGTCCCAGCTGAAGTCTTCTGCACATCAATTACAGTCATAGTGGTCACAGGGATGATGCCACCAATCCTAATAGGTGTGATTGGGGCCTACTGCCATGAGAATACCCCCATGACTGGGGTAAAGTATTAGATTTTATTCTGTTCTACACTAGTGACTCACTTAATAAGTCCATCAGTTTTACTCCATTTGAATTAGCTCAGGGGCACCAAGTACAAGAGTCTCTGAAACTAATCAAGGACAGAATTTTAGAACAGAAGGAGGAAATAATAAAGTTCCAAAAATGATTCTCAAAAGCATGTGAAGAGGCTCAAGATCACTTGAAAATCTCCCAGATAGCAATGAGAAAACATGTAGAAAAGCATGCTAGGGCCTGAACCCTTCAGCTATGTTTGTGGTCCTCCCCATATCAGGCAAAACCAGTAAAACAAAAATGGAAACTGTTGGAGAAACTCAGCAGGTCTGGCGACATCTGTGGAGAGAAAGCAGAATTAATGTTTCGGGCCCAGTGACCCTTCTTCAGAACACCAGAAAAAGCCTGGTTCAGTGGCCTCTATAGAGTAGACAAGAAACTTGGAGAAGTGCATTATCTGACTGAAACTTCAGATCAGGGCAAAAAACAAAGGCTACATCATGTCAACATGATAAAGCAAGACAATTGCTGAGAAGGGTCAAAAAAGTAAAGGTCCATTGCTATTGATTTAAAGGATGAGGGTAGCAACGGAGATGAATTGAAGAGGGACATTAGTGAGGTTGACACTGAATCCTCTACTACCCGGCTAATTAATCAGGAATATTAATGAATTTATACTCCTGATTTGTCCATTAGATGCAGAGCAGCAAGCAGACTTAACAAGACTGCTCACTGCAAGGATTTATGCAGAGGTAAATCAGCATGCATGATTCTCGCTCTACATGATAGGGATATGGAAGAGGTCCTCCACTGGCTAGGCCAAGAAAAGCTGGCCCAAATTCAGGAGAATAACTACAGGCTGGACAATAACTAATCAAACCAAGTAGTAACAGCTGGAGCTCCATACCTCTGCTTATGTCCAAGCTGAACAACTCCTCAAAGCTCTGCATTGACTACCAAAAGGTTAATAAAGTGACTAGAACCAACCCCTGCCAATACTATGCCTGGGTGAAGTAGCCTACTTTACTGTTGAGACATGCTATTCAGGCCCTAAAATACTCTAGCCAACTCTCAAAGGCCAATGAACCAGACAGTGGTAGCATTATCTAATTGCATAATACGCCTAGAATGCTTCTTCCAGAAAGTAAAGTCAGCTAACCTAGTGGTCAATTTCACAAATAACAAGTTCACTCTGGTCCAAGTGGCCTATCTAGGACACTGTGGGTCAAGCACAAGTACTGCCTAGGTCATAAAGGTATAAGGAAACACAAGTCCCCATTCCCACAACAAAATGTGAAATCATGAGGTTTTTAGGGATGTGTGGGTTCTGCTGAAAGTTTATTCCAACTCCAGCATAGTAGGTGTGCCACAAACACAGCTATGACAGAAAAAAGCCAAAATAATATGAACAGAGAAATGTTATTTAACAGCTTTTGAAAAGCTGACGGTCGTTTAATATGTGAGTCTATGTTTGTATCTCCACACTTTAACTAAACATTTAAAGTCACCATTGATGTGAATGGGGTGGAGCTCCACTGGGTGCTCCTTCAGGAAGATGAATCTCGGATAGACAAACCTATTGACTAATTCTCCAAGCAGCTAAACAAGCATTAGAAATCATCTCTGTACCTGTCCAACTATTTTTATTGACTTATCTACTTATTGACAAATCTCTCTGCTCCGGTGCACCCTTTAGAAAAGTATCCTTTGTATTGCCAGACTGTGATCCTTGTGCCAAAGTGCACCACCTCACAGTTTTCCATACTGAACTTCATTTACCACCCTTCCTCCCACTCCACCATCATTTCAATGTCATTTTTAAATTCTACACTGCTGTCATCAAGTTGATAATTATCCCAAGTTTTGTGTGGCCTGTAATCTTTGAAACTGTCGCCTACACAACAAGATCTAAGTCATTTATATATAAAAAAAATCAGGTATACAAAGGGTTTCAACACCAAATTCTAGGGTACCCCACTACAAACTTTCTTCCAGCCTGAAAAATATACCAACTATTAATCTCTGTGTACAATCTCTCAAGCAACTTTACATCCACATTGCTACTTTCCCTTTTACTCCATGATAACATAAGCCTGTTGTGTAGCTTTATATTGAACACTTTTTGGAAATCCACATAAACCACATTTACTGGGTTCTCCTCATCCGCTCTCTTTGTTATCTCTTCAAAAAACTCCAGCAAGTTCATTAAATCGATCCTGACTCTTCTGAATTCACAATTTTTCCTTGTTTCATATATTTCTATCCGAATAGTGTTTCTGAAAATTTCTCCACCACTAAAGTTAAACTGACCAATTAAACTGTTGGTGCTGAAAAATGTGTTGCTGGAAAAGTACAGCAGGTCAGGCAGCATCCAAGGAGCAGGAGAATCGACATTTCGAACATAAGCCCTTCATTCCTGAAGAAGGGCTTATGCCCGAAACGTCGATTCTCCTGCTCCTTGGATGCTGCCTGACCTGCTGCGCTTTTCCAGCAACACGTTTTTCAGCTCTGATCTCCAGCATCTGCAGTCCTCACTTTCTCCTAGTTAAACTGTTGGGCCTGTCTAGCTGATAATGTGTGTTTAATTTATGTTGAGTCTGGCTGTCAGAGTTTAGGCAAAATTCGCACTTGGTTTTTGCTTTGCTTGCATCATATATAGAAAATACTCATTGTTTTAAACTATGGAACCCTGTTGTTTCATTTAGTCAGTAAACTGAATTTCAGTTTTTTAAATGAAGGTCTTTAGTGAGATCATACAGATTTAAATTTTTGTGGTGGTTTTTGAACCTTTGTACCCAGAACATTAGCCTGAGCCTCAGTGACAATTCCATTGTGCTACTGTCTCCCCAAACTTGTAAAGGTTAGCTCAGCACAAGTTCTGTGAATGAAACACAAGGAGGTATCGAATGAGGTGTCAGTAACTATTGCCATCTTTGCCCATCAATTGTGTCTTCATCTTCATTTCATTGTCAAATTCCAGATAGCATAACAAACCTATGGATTCACAACCAAACAGTAAAATCAAGCCTACATTTCTTGAAATAACTAATTAACATATTAAAATTGACCAGACCAGACTTGCTTTTTCTTGAAAGCAGACTAACACATTGGTGTTAAATGCAGAAAGAGGCAGGAGGGAATTGGCTTCCTTATGCATTGTTAATTTCTACTACTAAAATTTGATCCAAACCCTGAAAAAATATATCTATACGTAGACTAATTAAACTATGTTGTGAAGATAAAATATTAACAAAATAAATAAACTTCATATTCCTCTTCTGACTTTGTGCTCCTGGCTCTTTCTGACATTTTCTTACGTTTAAGCTACATTAGCTACTTGAAGGCTCACCGATGAATTCACCTTTTAAAATGCAAGTCACTCCAATCAGGGCATATGAGGGTCAGATTGTTATTAGTTCACAGAGTAGACACAAATTGGAAGAGGGATCAACTTCTTTGCATTACCTTTATGAGCATCAGTGCTTCGCTGAGTTCAGTCACATCAATATCACTCTCCTGAAATTAAAATGGTCAATAAAGAGCATTATTAAATGGAAATGAATAATACAGGGATAACTGAAAATGACATACTAGATTCTCACCAAATATGACATTTGGCTTGAATATCATGAATAAATAAACCAGTGCATTCTACATTCTTTTTCCCAAGACTTGATGAAGCAGAAAGCTGGTATATTTACGCCATGCATAAAACATTTCATGCATTCCATTGTCACATTCTGGCAGATATAAATGCAATTCAGGTAAGTATCTTACTTTGGTGAAGAACTTCATGCGCTCTTTCAGTTCATCCAACTGTTGCTTGTGTTCAAGATAGTGCAGCTGAAGCTCTTTGTTCTCCTGGGAGAGTTGTTCATTTTTTTCTGACGTTCGTTATACAATAAATGGAAATAATAGAGAAACAAAATCAGGCGACAATGTCTGAAAACAAGAATGTAACAATGGAGAATGTAACAATGGATGTATCTAATATCAGTGTATTCAAAAGAAGCATGCAAGGAATCCAGATTTTGTCCGGAAGAGCTGAACATTTTATGTTTTCTATAATTTCATTTAAAATCCTGTGAGAAAAAATCCTATACGTTTATGTAACAGAACAGTAAAAATGTTGTTCAGAAGATTTACAAATGTGTTACAAATAATAAAAAAAAGAATAAATTTACAGCAATTTGCCATTTGTTAAGATGAGTTGTTTCCTACATTACAATGGAGGCTAGCATCACAAACATTTCATTGATATAAAGCACTTGAAGACATTCAGAGGGCATGAAATCTGCAATATAAATGCAAGTCTGTCTATGTGAGTAATTGGAAATTTCCTATATATATTGCAAATGACAACTGGAATCTTATGATTGAGGAGTATTTATCCTTAAGGTTTAAACATATTTCAATGTCTGGTCATGAAAATTGTTTGAAAGGGTGTGAAATTACAATATAGTCATCTTGATTTACTGTCTTAGAGGCAAAAAGAACTGCAGATGTTGGAAGCCAAAGTAGACAAGCAGGAAGCTGGAAGAACACAGCAAGGCAAGTTGCAACAAGAGGTGGAGAAATCAATGTTTCAGGTGTAACCCCTCTAACCTGAAACAATGACTTCTCCATGTCCTGATGCTGCCTAGCTTGCTGTGTTCTTCCAGTCTCCCGCTTTGATTACTATCTATCTAAAGTGAAATTATTGTTACAAAACCAGTACTCATAATCAGCAAGTTCATATTAATATTTTAGGAGCATGTTTTAGTTTGGCAAGGTTATATTTTTAAGCATTATGGAGTTAAAATGTTAGACTTCAGAAATCTCAAATAGGGTTCCACCTGTACTTAGAGGTCAGAATTAGGATGGTGAAAGCCTGAAAAACATCAGGTTGTCCTCAGTTAGTTAGGGAACTGCAGACAACAAGTCTGAGAAGAACTCCCCTGACTTCATTAGGTAGTTAAAATACTCATACAAAACTTTGGGTCAAAAGATGGGATTTTGAAGCCACAGGTTAAAGAGACATTTCAATTAATGTCAGTTACCACGAATATGAGTAATTCAGGTGGAGCCTTGGTTGGAACTCTGGGAAGATGTCTGTGGGATTTGTCCAGAAATGTTTTGAGTTTGATCTAAAAGCACTTATGTTGAGTTCAGAGAAGGAAAGAGTCTGCAAAGATTTGAAAAGCAGCCCTGATACATGTGCTATCAAAATCAAGTGTATTTCTGAGTTGATGGTACTAAGAAGTTAGCCCATGAAGCGTAGTGAAGCGTACATTCAACTGAGAAGTCCACAGGCTTTGAAGAAATGTTGGAAGGATCCAAATGGAATTGCATACTTTAGAGAATAGTTAGAACATTGAAAAGAAATTGAAACAAATTCTTAAGAGCTGTGGAACTTTGATATGGTGAAAGGCTTGATAACCAGCCAAAGCCTTTGTGGTGGGAAGTCAGAAAGAAAACAAGGGCTCCTTCCATAATTTTACTCTAAACTAGATGCCACTGTTTTTTTTAAATGCCTTGCAATATACAGGATAGCATTCACTTAAAGGAATGTTTAGTTAGTCATGTTTGTTTTATTTGTTTCTTCTACAGTAAAATTTAATTGTTTTGAACAGTGAAATCATTGTAGTGTAATTGCTTTCAGTTGATCAGTGAGTATTTGAATTTCTCTTTAAACATTAATGACCTCTGTGGAGATTGTAATAAAAACATCTCGTATGATACAAGAAATAAATTAAAATACTATTTTGCAAAGTAGCAGATGTTATTTTAAACATAAAAAAATGTATGGCACATTCATCCCACAGACCTAGTCTAACTTTCCTTTTTATGGATATCATAGACTCATCAGTATTGTTTTAAGTATATTCATTGGAGCTTTCCATAGAAGTACAAAACAAGTGATACTGGATTGGATGCTCCTCATACAATTTTCCAATCAGCTGTAAGCAATTGGAGAGGAATTTAAGATGTGCTGTATGAGTGGCTGATCTAATGCTGCCAATTTTACAGGCATGTCTCCTCTACTCCGTAGCATAGTCAAATTTGAGCAATGTGACCTGTGAAAACAGCAACATATAATCGAGGCACCAAAGTATTTGTTTGGCATGAATTTAAAACTAAACATATTAATTGATTCAATATGGATAGTGGCTTGGCTCCCTTGATTTTGGTTTACTAATCAGGGACACGCTGATGTGGGATCAATGTAATCCTACCAGATGAGCAAGTTAAAAGTAGTGTTTTCCAACATTTTGATTACTAACTGCATGAAAGCAAGGAAAATAATGCTTTATGTAAAACTGAAGCCATTTTATTCCAAACATCACTATTTGATACTTCAGCAAACATTTTTAGATACGTGACGAACATTATGGAATTTCCAGGTATCAGTTTGGAGTTTTGATTTTAGAGTGGCGGCATGTGGGTGTTTATTGGTTTTGTTAAGGGTTTTCTTTGTAAAATAAACAAAATCAGTGAAACTTTCCAGAATAATGATCTGAGCCAATATGTGTTAGAGAGCAGGTAACTCCATTCATAGTTTCAGAGAAGCTCTGGAGTGTTATTCGAATAAGATCTTTTTACTATGAGGCTAACAACAAGTCCAGTAAACATGCAATACCATTAATTCGGTTCAGAAGCAAGTATTTTTCAGTTCAATTATAAAACAACAGAGCAGTGGTTAGAAGCAAGCATAGTTTCTCTTCTGGAGTTGAGTTTTGTCACAGCAGTTATCAAACCATAAAGATATATAACATGGAAACAGATCCTGTAGTCCACCTCATCTATGCTGACCAGATATCCTAATTAATTCACTCCCATTTGCCAGGACTTGGCCCCTATCCCTCCAAACACTTCCCATTCATATACTCATCCAAATGTCTAAGTTACCTCAGTGGAAAGATACCTTGTGAACTCCCGAAGTTTGGTGGAAATCTGCAGGTTATTAGAAGCTGAGAAGATTTAAGCTCTCCGTATGTGAGTACTGATGTGGGAAAATTGCATAGTTCACAAGAAATAAACTGGGGAAAAATAGTGTGATAGAAATTAAAAATTTGATAGAGAACTAATTTCTCGAGAAATTAATCTCTGTAAATTGATGGTGAGAGGAAGTAGGTTGAAAGCTCTGTTTTAAGATTTTTCTAAACTGTATTCTATATCTAGATAGCTTGTTTTTGTTTTGTTTTCGTCTTTCTATAATAAACCACTGTCGTTAAAGAAACTCAGTAGCCTTGCTTAACTGTGTTTCAGCGATTGACGATTATTTTAACTAAACTAAAAAAGAAAATATGGTCTATCATCACAACAATTTGGGACTAGCCTCACCATATCAATTGCTGTGTTTTAAGGTCATGGCTCACCACCGTTTTCTCAAAGGCAACTAAGCTGTTTTACCCAGCAATGCCCACTTCCGAAGAATGAGTAACAAAATTTCAAATTAGTTTCAAGATTAATGCATATTGCAAATTGTCAATAAAGGATAGATTAGAAATTGGACCTTGCATCCATTTTACATGTGAAAATTGGGAACAACAGGATTCAATTTAAGGCTGTCATGTCCTTCCCCTCAAAGAAACTTGAAAAACATCCTAATCAATATTGAGTTATGCCATTTTTCAAGAATCCCTGATAACTACCTGATAAGGCATGTTAAGTCCCTTACATATGTACATAAATAACAGGTCATTTAATTTCTGCCTCTACAAGTAACTAACAAAATAACAAGTACTACATTGGAGAAATTATACATAAATTTACAATGGCATTTAAATATCATTTTAAAAGTCCGTTGAATATGTTTTAAGTAATTTTGCATTAGAATTGAACTTGCACATTTTTTGTCAGTTAATATATTGTTTCTCTTATCATTTAAAATGCTCATTTAATTAATCATTACATATTTGTCAATATAAAATTCTACAGCAATTACTGTTACTTTGGTCATAAAATTATCATTCCTAACTTGTAGAATTTCTGTGTAGTCTGCATTTTAGTTTTTTACCCACTTCCTTAACAGACCTTTTTATTTAAAGAATAATACATCATAATTGTTCTGTAGCGACACTACAATTAAAAACATGATACAACTGCAGGGTATTATTTTGCTTACAGTGTAATTCTGGAAAACTCTAACATCTTACAGATGCTCATTTCTTAACCCTTTTTAGTCCATTCTATTAAATATAACATTTTGAAACCACAAGCATTTTGTATTGTAATGACCATCAAAAAGAAACTGTCTCTTTGGGACATGTTATATGAAAATGTATGGTATTTGCGAGGAAAAGACCATGGCTAATGTTACTTCATCTAATACGTATCTCAACTGTATATTAGTACTTTTTAGATGTTAAATAGTTTTTCATATCTTGTGAGTTATTTATCTTGTGTGCTAACTGATGCCCATCTTGGAAGCTGAAAAACCAACAAAGACTCACTCTGTTTATCTGTTTGCAATTGGTTTTCAACCACTCCAATATTTTCAATTTAGTAAGAGGCATAACTGGGAAATGATAAAAAAACAATTTTGAAGCATTTGTCTACAATTATTCAAACGATTACACATGTAATACATTTCAAAACCACAGGACCACATCTCATAATTCAAAGTATTTCCAATTTAAAACCAGCAAATTTGCCATTAAACAATTTTATCACAAGTATCTGAAGCTCCTTAACAATCAATAAATATATGGTTCTGCATAAGGGTTGTGAAGTACTGACAATTAGAAACTGAGATGAAAATTAAAATGGTGTGTAATTATAATCAGAATGAATTTGTAAGTTAAAAATAAACAGGAAATTAAGTCAGGAGAGTATCCAGTTGCGATTGTCATACTTGCTGAATAATTCTGTGCAAATCTCAGCTAACATATCCTGCCCATACTCATAGGTGAAGGCCAGAGTCACAGGCTCATAGGCTTGTACAGTACCGAAACAGACTCCGGTCCAACTCATCCATGCCGATCAGATATCTTAAATTAATTTAGTTCCATTCAAATTCTTATTTGTAATACATTGGACAAGAGCAGCAATTGCCCAGTGGTAGCCGTATATCAAAATTTGTTCAGAAATTCCTACATTTTAATGGACAATAATACTAAATGCTACCTCACTGTTCCTGTGTCAAATCCATACACTCCTCATGGTGAAATGGCATGATCATAATAAGTCATACAAAGATACTTCACAAAATAATCTATCATTTAGTGGATCTGCTCACGATCTGTGGTGGACTTGGAACACTGTGCATTTGCCTTGGTTGGATGGTCCCAACATTGCTCCTACACAGGGAGGGTATAGGGTCTTACCCTGAACTAATCATTACCTTTAAAATTGGATGGCAGATTTAAAAAAAGGTTAAGCCACTCAAATTTGTATCTCTTAGTTGTTCTAGAAATTTTAAGTTTCTTCTTGTAATGGATTGCAGACTATAATTCCATAGCGTACCACCCGCTCACATATAATTTGCATTACTGCTTCAATTGAAATTATTTACGATGCCAAGCAGATGTAAGCAAAAAAACTCCTGAAATTTAATCACCATTGTGGTATGTATTCATGAATGCAGATTTTGTAGGCTTCATTTACTTTACAAGCAAAGATACCTCTTTCCAGTTTTATTTTGTCCAAGATGTCATTTTTGTCAGCCAGGTCAGATTTTAGTGCGGTCTCGAGCTGTGCAATCTGTAGTTTCAGCTGCTGTTCCTTCAACTTCCACTCTTGTTCATGGGTCATGTCAAAAGCACTGTAACCAAACATGTGGCATGTGAAGAACTATTGGAAGTAATCCTCCACAGAGAATAATAATTAAAACAAAAAAGCCTTAGTGGCACAGAGACTGCTGTCATCATGTCTCAGGAATTAAGCAAACATATGCTGGTCTGCTGCTGTTGAAACCAAGGCGCCTTGCTCAGGCTGCGGTTAAATCACATGAAAGAGTTTGTGGGATGAGCAAAGGCACTGGCCTTAATTTAGAGATCCATGGCCAAAAAAACCTGGCATCACTTGGATCTGCGGGACAAGGAAAGGAATTCATCTATGTACACCAGGGGAATACATAGATCAAAATTATCAAGCAACAGAGGAGGCACAAAACTTTCCACAAAAAAAATGCCAATATTCCCTCAATTTAAATGACTTTAAATGACATCTAATCTCTTTTCAGGGGTGTGTAGCAGTCGCATTATTAAAAAAAAATGCCTGGTTGCAACGAAATGAAACCACAAGTCACTAATGTTGTTACATTTTAAACACTGTGACCACAGAATGACTATTGTGCATATATAATGCAGCCATTATGAACAATGGCAGAAATGAAGAGGTATAGTTTAGAGGATGCTGTTTTATAGCATGCAATTAGAAGGCAAAATGAGCTTGTACACAGGAGTAAAACAGGTAATTAGAAATCATCAAAAGAGGGTAGAAGTACAAATTATATACATTTTTGCAAAGGAGTTACCGTAATCAGTAAGAATGGTTAATTAAAATAACAGCTTAGTAAAATACCCTTCTCTTGCATCAGCCGATAACTTGAATGAGAGAAAAAAGTTATACTATTAATCGAGTTTAGGGAAACCAATTAAGAACATTCAAAGGTAAATAATGAGCTGTACATCAACTGCAGTTTGGCAAAAACAACAAAAGAAGATTTTGAGAAACACAGAGGCAACAAAAATCAGTTTCTAAAAGCAATATTTTATGGATATGGCTTTTCATACTGTCACTAAATTCAACTACAAAAAGCAAGTAAGTCATTCTGTTTTAAAGTTAAAAGAAATACTGCACTCCATTTAAGAAAGATACATCGTTTAAATGTGTACTTGCAAACAAAGTTTTTGAGCAACTATTCCATTTATATGGTGTTAGGTTACAGTGAACTTCAGCCTTAAACAAAAATTGGAATTCAAAAAATGTACCATTATTGTTTTCTCTTTTACAGTTTGGATAATCATTGCTGTGTTGTGCTGTATAGCTGTAGTTGCCTTTGATATGTATTATTATTTATATGTATTATTATTATTATTCATTTTTGAGTTTAGATTTTCTACTACTGGCATATGGGCTTTTGTAGTTATGAAATAGGATACCTTAGTATTGAGGGGTTTAGTTTGAAAAATCAAGGCCAGAAGTGTTGAGTTAAAAACCTGAATATTTTATTTGAAGCCAGAAAGTTTGATCTCTGTTGTGTAAATAATCAAGGAAAAGATTATGAAGCTCTTAAGACAGAACCTGTTCAGTCAAACCTATAGATGTATCAGAAACATTCACTCTCTGTCTGCTAGTTGAGTACTGTACAGCGATAGTGTTAGGATAGATGAAATGTGTCAGTGAAAGACCACAACATTAAATTTAAAAATATCTGTTAAGCTAGATTTCAGTCTGGAATCTGACTTGTCCAGTCAACGGTGGGATCATAATATTATCACAGAATTCGGACAGAGAACATTACACATGAACAGTTTGCTAAATAAGGTGTCTATATTTTGAATGAGATAAAGAAAGGTAATGATATTTCCCTAACGGTATGGGCAATTACATTGTGAAATATATCTTGTGTACACAAACTCGAGTGATATGTGGTTCAGAGTAAACAAAATGGCTTTGGTATAAACAGAAAATCGAATTTGCCATTTTAAAGTAGAAGTAAATTGCCTTTTATCTAAAAGAGGTTCGTTTGCTTTGACACTTCCATGAAACAGACCTTTTTTTAAAAAGTGCAAAGTTAATGTATATGTGTTAGAATCTTTCAACTGTAGAAATCTTTACATTTAGCACTAAATGAGTGTAATAAAAGGCAGCAAAAATTTCACTGAGAAACTTTTCACTGAGTACATGCAAGGTAGCTTTTCAAATGTATCTACAGGAGGTCAAAAATGAACACATTTCTCACTTAATTTTTATTGGTGTTTCACAGTGACTTCATGTTTTTGTGTTAGAGCAGTCAAATGCAAGTTTTAGTCTTGATTTGAATTTGTCTCATATCAGGTTTTGTATTTTTGTATCCAGACCGCCAGATTCACTAAGACAAATAACTTCCATGGTCAATCTTGCAGCACACCTCCTGCACTGTAATCATTAAGCATTATTAAGGGTTGCTGTGAAGAATTCCATAACTCAAACTTTGCCACCTTTATATTTTGGAAGAGAAAGTATTGTCAAAGATAGAATTCAAGGAAAAACTGGGAGGATATCAACAGAAAAAGAAGAACACAAGATTAAGAATAATTCATTAAGTCGGATTATGGCACATATGTACCTCGCAACTCCACATCCTCATCTTTTATCCATATCCTTTTATGTTCTTTTTTAGATTACTTACAGTGTGGAAACAGGCCCTTCGGCCCAACAAGTCCACACCGACCCGCCGAAGCGCAACCCACCCATACCCCTACATATACCCCTTACCTAACACTACGGGCAATTTAGCATGGCCAATTCACCTGACCCGCACATCTTTGGACTGTGGGAGGAAACCGGAGCACCCGGAGGAAACCCACGCAGACACGGGGAGAACGTGCAAACTCCACACAGTCAGTCGCCTGAGGCAGGAATTGAACCCAGGTCCCTGGCGCTGTGAGGCAGCAGTGCTAACCACTGTGCCACCGTGCCGCCCAATTCTTAAGTATAAAAACAATTGCTAATGTTAGTTTGTATTACCATCCTCCCTCAGCTGATGAATCAGTAGTCTTCCATGTTGAACAACACTTGGAGGAAGCACCAAGGGTAACAAGGGCAGAGAATATACTTTGGGTGGGAGATTTCAATGCCCTCTGCCAAGAGTAGTTGGTAGCAGCAGTATGGATTGAGCTGGTTGGCCCATAAATGACATAGCTGCTAAACTAGGTGTGCAGTAGGTCATCAGGGAACAGCAAGAGGGAAAAACATACTCGATCTTATCCTTAAAAATCTGCTGTCTGCAGATGCAAATGTCCATGACAACACTAATAAGACTGGCTACTGCACAATCCTTGTGGAGAAAACGTCCTGCTTTCACATTGAGAATACCTTCCATTGTGTTGTGTGGCACTATCACCATGCTAAACGGGACAGACTTCGACTAGATCTAGCAACTCAAGACTGCGCATTCACAAGGCACTGTAGAACATCAACAGTAGCAAAATTGTTTTCTGGCATAATCTGCAACCTCATGGTCTGGCATATCCCTCATTCAACCAATGCCATCAAGCCAGAAGATCAACTCTGATTCAGTGGAGAGTACAGGAGGGCACACCCAAAAGTGAGGTGTCAATTTGATGAAACCATCAAACAGGTAGCTTCCATATCAAACAGCATAAAGCAATCCCACAACCAATGGATCAGATTTAAGCTCTGCAGTACTGACACATCCAATCATGAATGGTCATGGACAATTAAACAATTCACTGGAGGAGCATGCTCCACAAATGTCCCATCCTCAATTATGGATGAGCCAACACATCAGTTCAAAAAATAAGGCTGAAGCAGTTTCAGCAATGTTCAGTCAGAAATGCCAACTGGATGATCCATCTCCACCTTCTCCACATGGCATCACAGAGACCAGTCTTCATTCAATTCAATTCAATGATATCAAGAAATGGTTGGAGGCACTATATACTGCAAAGACTATGGACATTGGAACATTCTGGCAATAGGACTGATGACCTGTACTCCAGAACTCCTAGCTCCCCTAGCGAAGTTCTTCCAATAGTGCCCCATCAGTTTACTCTCAATCATCAGCAAAGTGACAGAAGATGTCATCAACAGCACCAGCTCAGCAATAACCTGCTCAGTGATGGCCAGTTTGTGTTCTGCTCTGGCAGTCAGCTTTTGACCCCATTCCAGCTTTGTTTAAACACGGACCAAGGAACTGAATTCCAGAGGTGAGGTAAGAGCGAAAGCCCTTGATATTAAAGGTCAAATTCAACAGACTGTGGCATCGAGGAGACTGAGCAAAATTGGAATCAATGGGTATCTCGGGTCAACTCTTCGCTGGTTGGAGTAATACCTAAGACGCAGGAAGATAGCTGTGGTTGCTGGAGGGGAGGTCAGTCATCTCAGCAGGAGTTTCTCAGGGTAGTGTTTTAGGCCCAACCATCTTCATATGCTTCATCAATGATCTTTCCTCCGTTATAAGGTCAGAAGTGGGTATTTTCACCATGATTGTGCAATGTTCATTCACAACTTCTCAGATATCGAAACAATCCATGTTCAAATTCGATATTTAAATTTGGGCTAACAAGTAGCAGATAACATTTGTACTACACAAATGCCAGGCAATGACCATCTCCAATAAGAGATAATTGCTTCCCCTTGACATTCAATGGTATTGCTGTAACATAGTCTACTACCTGTAAGATGCACTGCAGAAATTCATCAAAGGTCCTTTAGCAGCATCTTCCAAACCCATGACCACTTCCATTTGAAGGACAAGAGCAGCAGATGCATGGGAACACCACCATCTGAAAGTACCTCTGCAAGCCACCAAATATCTTTGGAAATACATCGCAGTTCCTTTTTCAAGGTCCTGCAATTCCCTCCCTAGGGGCATTGCATTTCAACGTACAGCACATGGACTGCAGCATTCAAGTAGGCAACTCATCACCACCTTCTCAAGGGGCAATAAATGTTGGCCAGCCAGCTATGCCCCCCACCCACAAGTGACTAATTTAAAAATAAACTTAAAATATAATTTAGAAAGCTTCAATTGGCCAAATATCTAAAGATACTTAAACAGAATGTTCAAGATTTATGTTGCATTTTATGTGAAAAAATACCTCTTGATTTCACTATTAAATGGCTGAATTCTAACATTAAATTTGTATCCCTTACTCTATATTCCATAACCAAAGAACACAGGGTGGAAACAGAAAATCTATCAAATCCTTTCATTATTTGATTAAACCAATTAAATGATGACTAGAAGTTGAGGAAATTAAAACCATAGATGGAATCTTCCCAACCCATGTAGGAAATGGCAAGGCAGTTGGTAAAATACGGCAAGAGCAGACAAATGAGATAGAGTCATAGAGTCACAGAGATGTACAACATGGAAACAGACCCTTTGGTCCAACCCGTCCATGCCGACCAGATATCCCAACCCAATCTAGTCCCACCTGCCAGCACCTGGCCCATATCCCTCCAAACCTTTCCTATTCATATACCCATCCAAATGCCTCTTAAAATGTTGCAATTGAACCAGTCTCCACTACATCCTTTGGCAGCTCATTCCATACACGTAACACCCTCTGCGTGAGATGCTTGATATTGACAAAAATATCTGATTTCCAGTCAAAGTTTTAACCTAAAGACAAAAATCTTGTGAGTGAGTGGTGAGAGGGTTACATTATATGCATTAATTTCACATTTTCTATTCTCTCCTCATACAAAGAGAAGCAAGACAGCAACAGTTACTAATGTACAAGTCTGAGCAGGTATCTCATGGCTCAAGCTCACTGCTTGAATATTCCAGACTTCACCTGGAAATCTCTCAGTATGCTCCATTAGCAACGACTGTCTACATTCTTCATCCATGAAGTTCTGCAGTAGACATGCACCAATGTCACATTGAATACAGTTTTCCACTTCTGTATTGCACTTTGGAGCGCCACGTGCATTGAAATTCCACTGCAAAGCCATTTTGAGTGCAGGGACAGTCAATCATCTCCCAGATTGCAGAAGGGCTCATTTCAAGGCTAACAGAGCAAGCTAAGAACAAGAGGCAAAGACTTAACTTAATTGTTGAAAAGACTGGGGCTATTTTCCCTGGAGCATTGGAACCTGAGGGATAATCTTATAGAAATTTATAAAATCATGAGGGGCATGGACAGGGTGAGTAGCAATAGTAGTCTCTCACAAAGCTGATGGTGAAAACTGAACATGTATTTACAAATATGATAATGCATTTACAATGAAATTTCACTTATACCCCCATTTACGTGCCCTTTTTCCTTTTCCTCCCACTACGTCTGGTTGCAGTCCTGGGGTCGACAGCTGGCATGGAGGGGGCTTGCCCTATAAGGAAGTCTGCTGACTTTGGAGTTTTGATGGATGACGCTGGGGGCATTTGTGACTAGAAGACACAGACATGCTAAGCATCCTGCCCTGATGGAGACTTAGCCTCCTCGACCTGAACTCCCACAGTGCTGGGGAATTGCAGCTAGAATTCCTAAGAATCAAATACTCTGAACTCCAGGTTGTATGCCATTTCAACAAGCCATCTTGCTCTTATGCTAACATTTCTGTCCTGGGCATGCTGCAATGTTTCAATGAAGCGCAACTCAAGCTGAAGGAAAAACATCTCATTTAACACTCAGGACTTTACAGTTACAAGATCTCAGTATATTGAATTCAATAACTTCAGAAACTGATCGCATTATGTCTGCTATCCATTTTTCTTACATTCGCCCCATCTAGATAGTTTTGTTTTCTTTGTGTCTTGTGTGTTTTGCTTTCGGTAGAAAGGATTTATTATGTCCCTTTTACACTGAAATGTACACTAATTTTGCAACTCTTTCTCTTTCGCCACCATTAACAACGCCTTGTCTTTTGCATTGAGCTTCGACCTCTGTACACAAAGTCCTGTATTCAACACCTTTTTGTTCTAGAGAAGTTGTACTGGACTTGAAATATTAATTTTGTTTCTCTCTCCACAGATGTTGCCAGATTGGCTGAAGTTTTACAGAATTCTGAGTTTGTTTTAAATTTCTAGCATCTGCAGTATTTTGTCTTTATTCAAATTATGGGGAGATGGTTGCGCGGGGTAATGTCAGGGGAATAATAATTCAGAGGCCCAGACTTAGGGTTCATATTTCACCAGTGCAGCTTGTGGAATGAACATCAATTATTTGTAAATGATCTGGAACTGAAAGCTAGTCTCAATAAAGAAATTATCTGTAATGAAAGAATCACTGATAGCCAGAAAATCCATTTGGCTCACTAATAACCTTTAGAGAAGGAAAATTGTAATCCTTACCTGAACTAGCTCACATGAGATTCTGGAGCCACAGCAATGTAGTTGACTTTTAACTGTTTTTAAGGATTGGTAACAATATTGGCATTATCAGCATTTCATCCCATGCAAAAAATTCCATGCTGAAAATTTCACGATTATCAAGGAGTTCAATAGTTAGTATTTTTTAATTTTGCAAGGGATAATGCTTAAGTAAGATTACATGCAGAAAAAAGAATAGAAAATTAAGATATCTTAAAGTTGCATGGAGGTTTACCAGTCTCAGAGTTGGAAATACTCAGCAGGTCCGCACCACCTTTGGAGAAAGAAACTAAGATCACAGACCTGAAATATTGATACGGTGTTGAGAACGGTCATGAGATGTTTCAAAATGTCAGATAGGAACAGATCTAGAGGTTCTGGCTCCTATTTTTGGCACAGATCATTTTCGTGGGTAGGGAAAGAGGTAATGGCCAAGAAGCACACAAAAGTGTAACCAGAATTGTGTTGAGTCAATTGGATTCAGTGCACAAGCCAAGAAAGATCAACGGGGTGAAGGCATTTGAGGTATGAAGGTGAAAGGGTCTAATATTGAACAAAACAGCTGGAATTAATTCCCAGAGATTTAATGCAGGCATTTTAACAAGTTGCCTCAGCCTTGGCAGTCCTTGAACGATTTCTGGAATCAATGGGACCAACAACATCTCTCAGAGAATGAAAATGGTGAAGTTAAAGGAATTGTTCCTCTAAGGTCAGTGCCCAAAGGCAAGAAATTTCCTAATTACTACTTCCAGCCTATTACATGAAAGTTAGCTCACTAACTCCTTTTCTCTTCTGACAGGTAATGCAAAACATCCTGATTGTTCTGTTTTCATCTCAGCTTCCCAGTATCTGCAGTGTTTTCTTCCTGTCATGACTGTATTGGACAATCAATGGACTCGGAGATAATCCGTTTAAAAGATCACAAACCATGTTCATAAAAATAAGATAAATCATATCAAAGAAAACTGAAATTGTATAGTAGTACCTGTTGTATAATTTGTCATAATTTTCCCTCAAAAGATCTCTTTCCTTTAGTAAGTCGCTGACTCTCTCTTGTAACTAGTCAAATAAAAACGTTACAAATTACAAAGCAGCACAACATTACCTCAAAAACAAAATGAAATAAAATCTATTTATTTATTATTAGTGTACATGAGGATTCTCTCACTTTAAAGCTTCATGTAATTAATTTGTAGAACTGCACAATCATAATTTTATAGCATGATCTATCTTTAATGATATTAGTTTATAATAGATCTCCAATGAAGTCACTTCCAGTAACTTGAAAATTGCATGAGGCACGTTTTAATATGTTGTCCCTACTGTTTCTGAAAAAGTTATATTAAAACGGAAAATGACATCCAAGCCTGTCATCAGGGAAAGATACCAGGAGTAGTAATTTCATTGGATGCGGAAAAGGCATTTGATAGGGTTGAATGGTCATATTTATTTTACACATTGGAAAGGTTTAGCGTTGGACAGGTGTTTACCAAATGGGTTTCAACATTGTATAATGACCCCAAAGCAGCTGTTATTACTAATGGGTTAAGATCGGATGGCTTCAGTGTGGGTAGGGGCTGCCGTCAAGGATGTCCTCTCTCACCATTGTTGTTTACACTGATAATCGAACCATTAGCAGAAGCCATCCGGACTGATCCTAATATAACGGCCCCGAGGATTGGTACAGGTAAACACAAAATTACCCTCTATGCAGATGACGTTCTCTTATTCCTCAGTAATCCTTTAATGTCAGTGCCTCGTCTAATTCAAGTTATTAATACATTTAGTGCATTCTCAGGCTATAAAATTAATTTTTCAAAATCGGAAGCCATGCCAATGGGTGGTCTGGCTATGATACCCCACTTAATGGACGGATCCCCTTTTCCCTTCCGTTGGTCCCTGGAGGGCTTCTTATATTTAGGTATTTTTATCACGCCAGTATTTGATCAGCTGTATAGGGCTAATTTTGTACAATTAATGGAAAGGATAAGGCAGGACCTCCAGCGATGGAGAGACCTTCCGATTTCCTGGCTAGGGAGAATAGCATTAATTAAAATGAATGTTCTGCCCCGTCTCTTATATCCTATGAGAATGCTCCCGCTGATGCTGCCAAGGCTAGCCCTACGTAAATTATATGGCTAGTTGGGCTCCTTTATTTGGAACCATAGACGGCCCCTTATTAAGCTGAAGAAGCTACAGCTTCCACAGGCAAGGGGAGGACTGGACTTCCCAGACTTTAGGAAATATCAGTTAAGCTCCCTACTAAGTTACATAGCTGATTGGGTTTCATCTGATCCACAATCAATTTGGCTGGATATCGAAGCCTCCCAAGGAAAATACCCACTTATTAACCTTTTATTTTCAGATAAGAGGAAAATCATTACAGACCACTGTAAAAATCCCATAATATTAAACACAATTAAGGCCTGGAATATAATGCGGCAAAATGAGGGTAACTCACATAAAACATCCCCCCATGCACCAATAGTAGGCGCATGGGGATTCCAACCGGGGATTACAGATGCCACCTTTAAACTCTGGAGATCCAGGGGCATCTCATGCTTAGGGGACCTATTTAAAGATGGGATCCTGATGTCCTTTGAGCAGCTGCGTCTGAAATTCGGAATACCTAATGGGGATCTCTTTCGATACTTCCAAGTTCGAGATTATATACAGAGGAAGACTACATTAATAGATAGTCTTTATAAATCAGACAGAGAACGTAATGTCTTACGACCAGCGGGGGCATCCTCCGTTAGTACTATATACCATTTGCTACATGATGGAGTCTCAGGAGACATGGATGACCTGCTTAAAACATGGGAGCAGGACTTGGGGCTAGAAATCTCTGAGGATATGTGGAATGACATTTGGGAAAATGCTAGAAGAATTGCTATCTGTAACAGAACTCAGGCTATCCAACTAAAGATACTTCATAGGGCCCATATAGCTCCGGCTCGACTGGCAAAATTTAAGGCAGGAGCATCTCCAATGTGTCCTAAATGCAAAATAGAGGTGGGTACTCTTGTACATTGTCTGTGGACTTGTCAGAAAATCCGCAGATACTGGACTAAAGTGGCAAATACCCTGACAGAAATTTTAGGAACGGAAATTAGGGTGGACCCTGTATCTCTCCTTTTCGGCTTTTCGAACCTCTCATCTCTGGATATGCACGGGAAGAGACTATTTTCTATTCTCTCTTTCTGTGCAAGGAAAAATATTTTGGTGAACTGGGTGGCTGAGGGCCCCCCTGGACTTTCAAATTGGCACAGATTAATTATGGAATATATCCCCCTTGCCTTCCTCACAAATATGGTGCACCGAAAGACTGAATTATTTTATAAAATATGGCAGCCCTTTTTGAATTATATAAATGCAGATATTTCGGCTATCCTAACAAGGGCTTTTATTTAGTGAAGATTTCAGACCGGGCTGCTCCGGGGCCCCTTGGGAGAGGAATCCTGCGCGAATACGGGTTTTATTATATTTGATGTTTATACATTCCGAGCATGTAAGAGACTTAGGTATACACTCTGGTTAGTTATAGGTTAGATTAGTAGAAAGTTGAGTTTTTTTTTCTTTCTTTTTTCGTTTCTTTTTTTTTCTTTTTTTGTTTTCTTTCTTTCTCTTTTCTTTGTTAAATTATGACTATTGTATATATGATTTAATTGTACATCAATGTTTGTATTTGAGAGTTTTGTTTATTTTTGTAAATTTGCAAAAATGTTAAATTTCAATAAAAATATCTACAAAAAAAACCGGAAAATGTCAATGAAGTGACTCTGCATTGGGTACAACAGATTAAATCATTGGCGTTTCAAGATAGGACACCAAAATGACTCAAGGAACTATGTCATGTACCACATTCTGATTTATAAAGTACCGTATAAAGTGGGAATTAGAAGGTGTACTTCATGTACCTAGTTTTGGATTATGGTTACAAACCACTCTGTTTCAATTCTTGTGGTTTAGTATGTTGCTTGATTCCAAAAGGTGAATTATACTCTAATATACATTTCAATACTTATTATTTCATATAATGTTCACTATCTTCTGTTATTTATTACTAATGCTAATTGTAAAGAATCCTACCTCTACAGTTGTTTGTTGAGAAAATGAAGTTGAGTGGAGCTGATTTTCAAGAAAAAGGCACTTAGAACGTTCTTCTTTCAGCTGTGCATTCAGTTCATCAACTTTACTCATTAAAGCATTGTGACTGGCTTTCATGGTTTTCTGGTTCTGTAAGACAATACATTCTGAATAACAGTAGACTCATTACGTATTACATTACATATTATGTAGAGTCACTGCACAAACTTAGTCTGTCAACATGCACAGTTCACTTGGCAATTAATGAAGTTTGATATTATACATGCAGTTAATTTCTTTTTCCATTTGTGGCAAAAATGATACACTTTTCTCCATAACATTGTTTTGTTTTTTGGCATGGTCTGCTGAAATAAAAGACAATACATTTGACTCTGTGATAAGACCCATTCACAAGCCATGCCAAGAAATTGAATGTTAGCCGTGTACAAGAACTGAGCTAAATAAGTCATTTAAAACAAGGTTTGCAAGCTAGGTAATTTAGTACCTGATGACAGCAAATCATTTTCAATGTGATCTAACATTGGGTAAGGGAAAAAAATGAGATGGTCAATTGTTTAGCAGAAATTGGGTTAAGGGAGCAGGTGGACAATTCCTGGAATAAATGAAGTAAAAGAGAGCATCAAGTAAAATATACACAATTTTGCTGAGCCAAAAAACCATGTCAGTTTATCGGTTGTAAATCACTTCCTCACCTGTAAACCTCTAATTTATGAACTAAACTATCACGTTACCATTTATGAAGTAAAGTAGCACACACTGAAAGCATTAAGGACAGATAATCTTCTAATGTAGCAGTGGTGCAATTTCTCCTATGTGTTTGATACAGAGAAAACAGGCAGGTTAAGTAATCAGCATGGGTGCTGTAGGTAGATACCAATGAGGAAAAGTAGTCAGACAGGTTTTAAGCATTTCCTTATTCCTTCTACATTTGCTTATTATTTATTTTACCACATACCTTCACAATGCATTTTCTGTGAGTTTTCAAACCTTTACTTTTTTAACTTAATTATATACATGTAGTTGCATCAGACACATTGTGTCTTGGGAATAGCTGTGTTGCTTTTAACTATAGAACTCTTACCTCCTGAATTTGCAAATATTTTCCCTCCAAGACAGTAAGTGCAGCTCCTTTCTCCACAAGCTGTTTCTGTAGCTTTATCATCTCCACATTGTCTTTGATTGCTGTCCTATAAAGATAAAAAGTGTTGCACTACATCATGGACAATACTGAACTGAGAATAGACTTTTTTTTGGTATAAACAGATTATATCACAATTTCTTTCCTACCAGCCCTCTGAGGAGTTAAACACACTGTTAACCTTTATTTATCTGAAATTACAACTGCCAAGAAAATAAGTCTGATAAGAAAACATGAAAAATATGTGAATAGAAAGATACATGTTCCAAACCTTAGAAGGATGGACATTTTTAACTGTAGCACTGAGGAGAGAATTGGTGCTTTGAATGACTTTCCTCATGTTTACATAATATCGCTTTGTTATATGAAATGTCCATACCACAAGTGTTGTTTAAAACTAGATATTTGTCAGTAGCATGCTGCCATGGCAATATGTAATACTTTAACTAGCTGTATCAAAGTGCATCATCAAACTAAACCAAATGATTTACAGAAAAATGGAACTTTTGTAAGATTTTACTCCAATCCTATGTATTTCAGGAAACCTGAAAGTTAAATCTAAGTGTAATTGCCTGTACGTCTAGTGTTTCTTTAGGTTACACTTTTAAGAGTAATGATTTGATTCTTTTATGTAAAGTACATAAACAGGCAAAAAAGAATGTGTGGAGGCAGGAGAATTTAGTAGTGAGTAGAGTTTAGCACATTTTCATTTCACATCCAGGATCTGGCTTGGATTCAATTCAGGCTGATAAGACAAACATTTTTTTGACAACTGTAAGGGTCCCATGTGAAATGCAGTTCCAGACTGGTTCTTGCTACTGAATAGACACAGGATAAAACTATCTGTAAATTGACTACCTTAATCAGAAAACCCATAAGACAAATGCTGGTTGCCGTGGAAGTGTCCTGCTGAAGTAGTAGGCAATGTTCTTTTGTGGTTGAAGTTGACTTCTGTTAGGAGTACAGGAAGGGAAAGATTTGCTCTACATCAGGCTTATGACATGCCTCTATGTGATTTCTTCTCCTTGGCATTAATTTTTTTTAAAAAAATCACAAAAGGTGCATCATGCCCCAAAGCAGACAATCTCACCTGGGGAAGAAAATCCTATTACCCAAAATATCGAACCTAATAGAATAGAGCTGTTATCTCCAAAATGTTAAATATTTTATGAAATGTTTCTTTAGCTGTGTAACACAGAAATGAAAAATGGATTTTAGACAGCATATAATGGGCAGAATGCTTGTATTTGCTTTGAGGCAGATTTGTTGTGCGTTATAAGAATATTGTATAAAATATACTGTACCAAATACTATTCGGTTTCTGTGCAATATATTAACTGGTTTGGTCAGGTTATTATTGGAAATTTGAACCGTGCTTCCTCAATATGTTTTCAATATCCCTTACAAATCAATCAAAAAAAGGTTGACCATTCTGATCAGATAGTCATGCTATACAGTTTTTTTGAAATTACAATTGTCTTTGAAGAATTCAAACAACAAATAACACAACTTGTTTTGGGTTTTTAAATACAACATTTGGGCAGCACAGTGCCAGGGACCCAGGTTCAATTCCAGCCTCGGGTGACTGTTTGTGTGGAGTTTGCATATTTTCTCTGTGTCTGCGTGAGTTTCCTCTGGGTGCTCTGGTTTCCTCCCACAATCCAAAGATGTGCAGGCCAGTTGAATTGGTCATGCTAAAATTGCCCATAGTGTTCAGGGATGTGTGGGTTAGGTGCATTAGCCAGAGGTAAATGTAGAATATTACGGTCTGGATGAGCTACTCTTTGGAGAGTTGGTGTGGTCTTGTTGGGCCAAATGACCTGTTTCCTCACACTGTGAATGTTCTATGATAAATATATGTGATAGGGAAATACTGGAACATGCTTATAAGTTTTTCAAGTTTTTTTCTCTTGCCAAATTCATTACATATTTTATATACATTCTTTGAAAAAAATGATTTCAAAACTGCAACAGAAATATATATTAAACAAAAAGGAAAACACACCTGCAAACCACCTGAAAATGCAAGGTTTCACTGTTAATAATCTGAAATGCAACAATGCCTCAAGTTTTTCCGGATTGTCCAAAGGCAAACAGTCATTATTCCAGCATTGATTGGAGGCGCACATGAGGACCTTGTGGAAGTTCCATTATTACAGACTCCGAAGGAATTGCCTGGGAAATTTAATATTTTGCTGGAAAATATCTCTATCCCTGGAATTCTCGGAAAGTCTCCTCTTAAATTGGGAAATTCAGAGGGTCCTGATATAATTAAGTAAATAGTTATTCGTGAAATCTTTGACTGTTAGGTACACAGTCTAACTCCAGAGTAACAATTGATCAGACCCTCCACTTACTTTACACACACCAACTACACTCCCTCAGACTCTAACCAGAACATACCTGCCCCATTCTACCCCCAATCTCCATTTACTCAAGTGCTGAATCCAACCTGACCATTCCCCACTCTTGCTCTGCAATCGGACAGCACCAGACTAAGTGGTCTTCTTTTGCTCTTAATTGTTATGTTCATACAAAATCCACTGTTCAGGTATAGATGCACAAATGCTGACCAGAAGCAATTCTGGCAACCTTATTAAAAGAAAATAAAATTATTTTTCCATGGTTAGTGTTTTATTGACAGTCATATATGAATGACTGATGCCACTTATGGGATTGGTGGTGATATTTTGCTTGAACTATTTATTCCACATAACTAATTAGTAAATAGCTACTCTAAAAACTTAGCATTCATAAAATGAGAATTGACAATATTTTGTTCCAAATATTAAAATGCAAAGAAACCTCACAGGTAACAAATTTATGTATATCTAGTTGTGTAAGATGCAGTAACCACTGTATTCTTTGAAATTTAGTTTAGCAAATTTCTGGAATTGAACTCAGATATTTGTATTGTGAACTGACATAGAAAGAAAGAATGCATCTACTTTGTGCACTTATGCTTACAGGATCGATGCATTTGCAAAAGAATATATATCTGAATAAACATATGTTATATATATGTCAGAGACAAAAATAAATTTCTGGTTAAGTAAGTTGCTAGCACAAGAACCACAAGGCCATAAATGTGTTCTAAAACTTGCCTAAGAGGAGGAAATGAAAAACGTGCGGAACACATGACTGCAGAATGTTTTTCACTGAGAGCTGTATATGGCATCAGAACAAAACAGTATTCCTGTACAGATTTCTAGATTGTTTACATGTAGTAAACAAATAAAAACGATCTGCGAATCCCAACTTAATTGCTGTGGTTATCTGGTAAAACATAGTTGCCTAGAAATTCCGATGGGAAGATAGTTGTTACAGCAGTGTAGACTGGAGTTGTGTGAAAGGATTATGAAGAAATTTTGACTCTGATGGAATTGCCTGGGAAACTAAACATTCCATTGAGCAATTCCGCTATCCGTGGAACTCTCCAAAATGCCCCTCAAAATCAGGTTATTCAAAGAGTTCCAAACTCATTTAAGTGTATTAATTACCCAAGAAATATTAGAAGATTATAAACTTACTCTAACTCCTGAAAAACTGTTAAACTGAAACTAACCACTTGCAACTGCCAAAACAACACTCCATAGCATATCTGACATCCTAACCATCTGCCTCACCAACATTGACCAATTTGATTAACTGAAACAGTAATTACCTTACAACACTGCTTCATAGTGACTTTAAAGTTTGTATAACTAAAGGCAAACTAAAGTGGACAGGTAAGCATACAAAGCAAACTTACTAAATTCAAAAGAACTTTGAAGATTTTACCCTTCGATATCATGTTAAAAATTTACAGAAATGACAAATTATCATTTCTTATGAATCAGCACTTCAGTTATCAACTTTGGGGAGCACATTTACAAGGGTGTTGCCAGGGTTGGAGAATTTGAGCTATAGGGAGAGGCTGAACAGGCTGGGGCTGTTTTCCCTGGAGCGTCAGAGGCTGAAGGGTAACCTTATGGAGGTTTACAAAGTTATGAGGGGCATGGATAGGGTAAATAGGCAAAGTCTTTTCCCTGGGGTTGGGGAGTCCAGAGCTAGAGGGCATAGGTTTAGGGTGAGAGGGTAAAGATATAAAAGAGACCTGAGGGGCAGCTTTTTCACACAGAGGTGGTATGGAATGAGCTGCCAGAGGAAGTGGTGGAGGCTGGTACAATTGCAACATTTAAGAGGCATTTGGATGGGTATATGAATAGGAAGGGTTTGGAAGGATATGGGCCAGGTGCTGGCAGGTGGGACTAGATTGGGTTGGGTTATCTGGTCGGCATGTATGGGTTGGACCAAAGGGTCTGTTTCCATGTTGTACATCTCTATGACTCTATGATACTTAAATGGTGGATTTTGGATGCCAAATTTAGAATTGAGTAAGTGCAGAAACTACATTTGAAGCATATGAAATAAATTAGACCAGGTATAGCAACAAACAAAAAATTGCATTTATTGTAGTGCTTTACAATAGTGAAATGTCTCAGAGTCCTTCACAAGTGCACTACCAATCAAAAGTTTGCACCAATATTCAGTAAGATATCAGCGTTTGGTTTTGAGGAACATCTTAAAGGAGTGAATTGTGGACAAGCAGAGGAATTTTGGGAGAAAATTCCAGAATTTAGCTTGTAGCCAGTTGAGAATACTAGTGAGCTTTGAGAAGCTTGTAGCTCAGGTTGAGGTTCTGGATGTAAGTTTGCTTGCTGAGGTGGAAGGTTAAGTTTTAAATGTTTCATCACCATACTAAGTAACATCATCAGTGAGCCTCTGGTGAGGCACAGGTGTTAGCGACCCATTTTTATTTGTGTTTTTCGGGTTCTTTGGGTTGGTGATGTCATTTCCTGTTCTTTTTCTCAGAGGGTGGTAAATGGAATCCAAGTCGATATGTTTGTTGATAGAGTTCTGGTTGGAATGCCATGCTTTTATGAATTCTCGTGAGTGTTTCTTTTGGCTTGTCCTAGGATGGATGTGTTGCCCCAGTCGAAGCAGTGTCCTTCCTCATCTGTATGTAAGGATACTAGTGAGAGGGAGTCATGTCTTTTTGTTCAGATTAGAATAGTGCTGGAAAAGCACAGCAGGTCAGGCAGCATCTGAGGAGCAGGAACATTGATGTTTTGGGCAGGAGCCCTTCATCAGGAATGAGCAGCTCATTCCTGATGAAGGGCTCCTGCCCAAAACGTAGATTTTCCTGTTCCTCCGATGCTGCCTGACCTGTAGTGCATTTCCAGCATCACCCTAATCTTGACTCTAATCTCCAGCACCTGCAGTCCTCACCTTCATCTTCGTCATGTCTTTTGGTGGCTAGTTGATGTTCATGTATCCTGGTGGCTAGTTTTCTGCCTGTTTGTCCAATGTAGTGTTTCTTACAGTTATTGCAAGGTATTTTGTAAATGACATTAGTTTTGCTTGTTGACTGCTATACTTTCAAGTTTATTAGCTGCTGTTTTAGTGTGTTGGTGGGTTTGTGGGCTACCATGAGGCCAAGAGGTCTGAGTAGTCTAGCAGTCATTTCCGAGATGTCCTTGATGTAGGGGAGAGTGGCTACGGTTTCTGGACACGTTTTGTTTGTTTGCTTAGGTTTGTTGCTGAGAAAATGGTGGACTGTGTTCATCGGGTACCTGTTCTTTTTGAATACGCTGTATAGGTGATTTTCCTCTGCTCTTTGTACTTCCTCTGTGCTGCAGAGTGTGATGGCTTATTGAAATAATGTTCTAATGCAGCTTCGTTTGTGGTGTTGGGATGATTGTTTCTGTAGTTCAGTATTGGTCCGTAGGTGTTGTTTTCCTGTGGACGCTGGTTTGAAGCTCTCTATTGGCTGTTCACTTTACTGTGACATCTTGAGATGTTGAGAATATGGCCAGGATGACAGACTAAGTAAAATTGGGGATGCACAGGAAGATCAAATTAGTGAAGGACAGAAACTCAAAAGGCTGTGGGACTGGAGGATGTCATAGGAGATACTATGAATATGCAAGTAATAAATACACACAAGTTAAATGCATATAGATGTTACATGTATATATAAACATAGGGCTATATATTCAATATTGCTGTGCTTGGTTTATGACAGCTGCAGGAGTGAATTTAGAAGAATGCCAGTTTATGCCTGATTTACATGGATATCAAGGATGTTTTTGAAATGACGGCCCTGCACCATTAAGATTAGTCAGCATTTTACCTGTCTAGTTTATTGTCCATGGTGACTGAAATTGAAGGGGCTAGACTGGTGAACTGAATCAGGAACAATCTGATCATTTGAATTTGGTGCAATAACACTGGATCATTTCTGTGTAGGAATCCAGTGTCCTGACATTGGACACTTGAATTCAGACATTTTTTGTTTCTTTGTTTATTAACACAATTAAAATAATTTGACAAAGCCTGAAATCTCTCAAGAAAAATACACAGTCCTCCTCATCGTGACATTTAAGCATCTCTTAGATGATTTCAGTGTAGTGTACCTCCTGTACCACTGAAAGTCTATTCCAGTCGTAATCACTTTTTGGAACACAAACTCCTGCTCAATCGTAAAGTTAACATTTGCCACATAACTTGTCCTAAAGTCAGACTGTACTCTGAAGTAATGTATTAGATTCACTTTTTCTATATTTGTTACATATTTCCATGTTTAAAATGCTATTTAACTTTTTAATTCAAATTGATAATCTATCCCAGTTTGTGGTATCGGAAGCCTTAAATGAGGTTTAAGCATCTTTGTATACAAACAAAGAGAAACGTGAACAATTTTTTTTCATAATTCATACTTGTGAAGTAAGCATTGCTAGCACACTGGCATTTTTGAAATGAGTAGTTTGCTGGGCCATTCGAAAAGTCAATTACAATTCCAGATTGGAGTCACCTATAGACAAGACTGGATAAGTTCAATAGATTTCTTCCCAGAGAACATGAACCAAATAGGTTGCTAGCAATAATTCAGTTATTTTGTGATTATTACCGAGGCTTGCAAAAGAGTATGTTACATTGTTTTCACTCTTGTAAAAGAATAATAGCTAAAACCAGAGTTATGATTCCTTAATTCCCGTATCATATATATTGGATATGGAAGTAACTTTTGATCTTACCACTTTATTAGCATTAGTTGCATTTCACCTGGTTCTGGGTGACTCAGAGCTTACAGTAGTCATATGCAGAGACTGAATCAGTGGTGCTGGAAGAGCACAGCAGTTCAGGTAGCATACAAAGTGCAGCGAAATGGACGTTTCGGGCAAAAGCCCTTCATCAGGAATAAAGGCAGTGAGCCTGAAGCGTGGAGAGATAAGCTAGAGGAGGGTGGGGGTGGGAGAGAGTAGCATAGAGTACAATGTGTGAGTGGGGGAGGAGATGAAGGTGATAGGTCAGGGAGGAGAGGATGGAATAGATAGGTGGAAAAGGAGATAGGCAGGTCGGACAAGTCCAGACAAGTCATGAGGACAGTGCTGAGCTGGAAATTTGGAACTAGGGTGAGGTGGGGGAAGGGGAAATGAGGAAACTGTTGAAGTCCACATTGCTGCCCTGGGTTTGAAGTGTTCCGAGGCGGAAGATGAGACGTTCTTCCTCCAGGCGTCTAATGGTGAGGGAGCGGTGGTGAAGGAGGCCCAGGACCTCCATGTCCTCTGCAGAGTGGGAGGGGGAGTTGAAATGTTGGGCCACGGGGCGGTGTGGTTGATTGGTGCAGGTGTCCCGGAGATGTTCGCTAAAACGCTCTGCTAGGAGGCGCCCAGTCTCCCCAATGTAGAGGAGACTGCATCGGGAGCAACGGATACAATAAATGATATTAGTGGATGTGCAGGTAAAACTTTGATGGATGTGGAAGGCTCCTTTAGGGCCTTGGATAGAGGTAGGTAGGAGGTGTGGGCACAGGTTTTACAGTTCCTGCGGTGGCAGGGGCAAGTGCCAGGATGGGAGGGTGGGTTGTAGGGGGGCGTGGACCTGAGAGACTATCACTTTGCATTCGTGGTGTTAAATGCAGAAGTTCAGAAGTTTCTGTCAGTTATCCTACCTTTTTTCTGTTGTATGCACTGTTGACACCCAGTAGATTGCAGTCAGTTCAAAAACCCTGAACTAACCAGAACTTGAACTTTCAGAATATTAGTCTTGCTGCTGAATAAGATGTAACTGAGCATTTAAAAACCCACTAAGTTCATAATTAGTACTGAATAGCCTCTCAAGTTCCAAAAAATTACATATTTTTTATGGAATCACAACTTTCCATACTTGTTAAAAATGTCTTTTAAATTTTTTTTTTCCCAGTTTATACTATTTAAATTTGGAGTCATATAAAGATGTACAGCATGGAAACAGCCCCTTCGGTCCAACTTGTTCATGCCAAGCAGATACCCTAAATTGATTTAGTCCTATTTGCTAGCACTTGGCCCATATCCCTCTAAAGTCTTCTTATTCATATGCTCATCCAGATGCCTTCTAAATGTTGTAATTGTATTATCCTTGACCACTTCCTCTGGCAGTTTATTCCATACGTGCACCACCCAGTGTGTGAAAAAGCTGCCCCTCGGGACTCTTCTAAATCTTTCCTCTCTCACCTTAAACTTACATCCTCTAGTTTTGGACTCCCCTTCCCTGGGGAGAAGATCTTGACTATTTGCTCTATCCATGCTCCTCATGATTTTATAAATCTCCGTAAGGTCATCCCTCAGCCTCTGACACTCCAGGGAAAATAGCCCCAGCCTATTCAGCCACTCTAACAGGTCAACCCTCCAACCTTGGCAACATCCTTGTAAATCTTTTCTGAACCCTTTCAAGTTTCACATTATTTTTCCTTTGGTAAGGAGACCAGAATTGAATGCAGTATTCCAAAGGTGGGCTAACCAATGTACTGTACAGCCACAACATGACCACCCAACTCCTATAGTCAGTGCACTGACCAATAAAGGTAAGCATATCAAACCCCTTCTTCATTTCTACTTTAATCCTATGGAAATTATCCAGCCATTTATTTTGCTCTCTTACTTGAATAGATTAAGGATTTTACTGCTTGGTTTGTTGTCTGTAACAATTTCTTTATGCCGATTACCCTAAGATGAGATGACTGTTGCTAGATACCTTCGCTTAGTACTCAATTAATATTTAGATAGGGGAAATCCAATGTAAAGGAATTGTTAGATCTTTATGATCAGCTTTGTTCAAAGTTAGCAGTGAGCACTATCACCTGGCTGTTCATGACAAAATCTGAGCCAATGTCCGACCGACAGAATTACAAAATTAAAAGTTTAACTGTCTTAAAAACTGAGAAAAAGCAGTTTCTTCTTACCTCTGTCCTGTTGCCTGATCCTCTCTGAGATGCAGAAGGGACTCCTCATATTCTTTATCCTTCTTCCTCATCTGTTCTCTCAATATCTCAATAGACTGTTCCATATCTTCCATCTGCACCTTCTGGGATTCAATGCAATTCTCCCTAAATATCATACCAGTGGATCACGAATTAATTAATTCATTAAGCAATCAGTAGACAACTGATTCTGATTGATTACCTTATCATATGTCTTATGACTATACTGCAAATGTGTTAACATTTTCAAAATAAAATGAAAGATGCCAAGTATGTTATTCAGAAGTAAACAATTTGAAAAATGATATAAAAGGACACTGAAATAAACATTGGAGGCAATATCTCAGGGTTATTGGTCATTAATTATAATGCTCATGTTTCCCAACAATCACAAAATCACAGTTGATACTCAGGATAATTGGAGGCCTTCTACTTTCTTTCAAAATGACATATTTTGTGGTGATATCTAGTTCTCATGTGCAAATTGTCAAGACTTCTGCCAAAATGTTGTCAGTGACTGGGGGAGTTCTGCAGGGGTCAGTATTGGGTCACATCTATCACATTATACATTAACAATCTGGACGAAGGAATTGAGGGTGTTGTTGCTAGGTTTGCAGATTGCATAAAGATATGTGGAGGGGCAGGTAGTGTTGAGGAAGTGGGAAGACTGCAGAAGGATGTGCTCATGCTAGGCGAGTGGGCAAAGAAGTTGCAGATGGAATGCAATCTGGCAAAATGTGTGGTCATGCACTTTGGTGGAAGATGAGATGCATAGACTATTTTTAAACAGGAAAATGCTTCAAAATCCAAAGCACAAAGGGACTTGGGGGTTGCTGTTCAGGATTCTCATACTGTTAACTCGCAGGTTCAGTTGGCGGTAAGGAAGACAAAGTTAATGCCTGCATTCATTTCAAGATTTCCTGAAGAAGGGCTTATGCCCGAAACGTCGATTCTCCTGCTCCTTGGATGCTGCCTGACCTGCTGCGTTTTTCCAGCAACACATTTTTCAGCTTCATTTCAAGAGGACTAGAATACAAGAGGAGGTTGCTGAGGTTGGATAAGACTGTGGTCAGACTGTACTTGGAATATTGTCAGCAGTGTTGGGTCCCTTATCTGAGGAAGGATATACTGTCAGAGGAGGTTTACAAGTATGATCCTGGGGATGAAGGGCTTGTCATATGAGGAACGATTGAAGACTCTGAGTCTGTACTTGATTTAGTTTAGAAGGATGAAGGAGTATCTGATTGAAGCTTACAGAAAACTGACAGGCCTGAATAGAGTGGATGTGGAAAAGATCTTTCAACTAGTTGGAGAGACCAGGAACCGAGAGCATAGCCACAGAGTGAAGGGTCGACCTTATAGAACTAAGATGAGGAGGAATTTCTTCAGACTGAAGATAGTTAATGTGTGAAACTCATTGCCAAAGTGATTGACCATAATAGGCTGTATTTAACATAGCAATAAGTTCATGATTGTTAAGGGAATTAAGGGTTACGGGGAGAAGGCAGTACAATGGAGTTAAGAAACATATCAGTGATGATCAAATGGGTTTAATTCTGCTCCTAAATCTTATGGTCTTATGATCTAACTGATGTCTAACTTACATTATCGAGTATTGCATTAACAAAGCAATAAAAGCTCAACTTAAACAAAAGCAAACACATTGAACAAGTTGTAAAAGAAAGACTTAAACATCATAACTGAGTGCCAATGGTTTTTCCTTTGCCTGAACTTTAAACTCTGGACAAAACATCAACAGTTACAAGGTTTTTGTCATCATCCTTTCATGATCAACACAGTACAGTGAAGAAACTTAGAAAGTTTACTTTAGAAACACCTTGACCAGCCTGTAGTTTTAATTCATACATGGATTTTAAACTTTAAAATACAAACCAATACTCTGGCGGTCTCTTGTTCTTTACTCACGGAGGTATATTAATCATGCTATACAATACAGATGACTTGATGATAGGGTTTTCATCGATATCGATATCGATTCAAAAACTAAAGTACACATAGATGATCCAATGAAAAACTAAGACATACAAATGGCAAAAACTAATGATCAGAGAATTGGGAATTTTTTTTTAGGAACCAGTAGTAGATGACATGAAGGTAATAAAGAAGGAGAATTTTGTTTTTTTAATTCATTCATAGGACGAGGGTATCACTGGCTAGGCAGCATTCATTGCCCACCCTAATTGACCAGAGGGCAGTTTAGAGTCAACCACATTTCTGTGGGCCTGGAGTCACATGTAGGCCAGACTAGGTAAGGATGACAGTTTCCTTCCCTAAAGGATATTAGTGAACCAGACTTGTTTTTTGACAGTCAATTGACTGTGAAAGTAAATTGGTAAAACATATAAAAAACTATCAGCAAGTGATGCTTTGGATATACAAAAACAAAAGCTGCTAAAGGAAGTCTGGGGCCCCTGTAGGATGCAGAGTTGGTAATAGGGGGCAGAGACGTGGCTGTAACTTAAATCAATATTTTGCATGCTTTCCATCCTGAAAACATCCTAAGATAAAAGTTAAACAAGATAATAATCGGAGGGAAGCTCTTATAAATGTTTCTATCATGAAGAACAAAGTTTTTGACAAACTAATGGATCTAAGCATAGGCAAGTGGTCAGGACCTGATGGCCTGCAATCAAGAGTTATGAAGTGGGAAGTGGTTACGAGATAATTGGAGGCATTGACTGAAATATTCCAGAATTCACCGGATTTCTGGAGTGTTCCAGCAGATTGGCAAACTGCTTATATGCTAATTTGTTCATTATGGAAGGATCCACTGCATTTTTTCCAAGCTCCTAAGTAGTTGCTCCTGAGCTGACACAGTCCTGAAATAGATATACACATTTATTTACAATGTCCTGTACAGCCACAAAATGACCTCCCAACTCCTGTATTGAATACTCTGACCAATAAAGGAAGGCATACCAAACACCTTCTTCACTATCCTATCTACCTGCAACTCCACTTTCAAGGAGCAATGAAACTGCACTTCAAGGTCTCTTTGTTCAGCAACACTCCCTAGGACCTGACCACTCAGCGTACAAGTCCTGCTAAGATTTGCTTTCCCAAAATGTAGCACCTCGCATTTATCTAAATTAACTCCATCTGCCATTCCTCATCTGATCAAGATTCCATTGTACTCTGAGGTAACCTTCCACAACACTCCAATTTTGGTGTCATCTGCAAATTTATTAATTATACCTCTTATGCTCACAGCCAAATTATTTATATAAATGACATAAAGTAGTGAGCCCAGCACCAATTCTTGTGGCACTCCACTGGAGAGTTGCCTCCAATCTGAAAAACAACTCTCAACCACCACCCTTCATCTTCTATCTTTGAGCCAGTTCTGTATCCAAATGGTTAGTTCTCCCTGTATTCCAGGAGGTCTAATCTTGTTAACGGTCTCCCATGGGAAATCTTGTCTAACGCCTTACTGAAGTCCAGACAGATCACGTCCACCCCTTGCCCTCATCAATCCTCTTTGTTGCTTCTTCAAAAACCTCAATCTTCAAGTTTGTGAGACATGATTTCCTACGCACAAACCTTGTTGACTATCCTAATTCAATATTTGCCATTCCCAATACATGTAAATTCTGTCCCTCAGGATTCCCTCCAACAGCTTGCCCACCACCGACATCAGGCTCACTGGTTTATTGTTCCCTGGCTTGTCCTTACCACCTTTCTTAAACAGTGGCACCACATTAGCCAACCTCCAGTCTTCTGGCACCTCACCTATGACTACCGATGATACAAATCTCTCAGCAAGAGGCCCAGCAATCACTTCCCTAGCTTCCCACAGAGTTCTATAGTTCACTGATCAGGTCCTGGGGATTTATCTACCTTTATGTGTTTCAAGACATCTAGCATTTCCTCCTTTGTAATATGGACATTTTGCAAGGTGTCACCATCTATTTCCCTACATTCTATATCTTACATGTTCTCTTCCACAGTAAATACTGATACAAAATACTCATTTTAGTATCTCCCGCATCTCCTGTGGCTCCACACAAAGGCTGCCTCGCTGATCTTTGAGCGGCCCTATTCTCTCCTTAGTTAACCTTTTGTCTTTAACGTATTTGTAAAAACCGTTTTGATTCTCCTTAATTCTATTTGCCAAAGCTATCTCATGTCCCCTTTTTGCCCTACTGATTTCCCTCTTAAGTATATTCCTACTGCCTTTATACTCTTCTAAGGATTCACTCGATCTATCCTGTCTATACCCGAGATGTGCTTCCTTCTTTTTCTTAACCAAATCCTCAATTTCTTTCATCATCCAGCATTCCCTATACCTACCAGCCTTTTCTTTCACCCTGCCAGGAATATACTTTCTCTGGATTCTCGTTATCTAATTTCTGGAGGCTTCCATTTTCTAGCCGTCCCTTTACCTGCGAACATCTGCGCCCAATCAGCTTTTGAAAGTTCTTGCCTAATGCCGTCAAAATTGGCTTTACTCCAATTTAAAACTTCAACTTTTAGATTTGCTCTATCCTTTTCCATCACTATTTTAAAACTAATAGAATTATGGTGGCTGGCCCCAAAGTGCTCAGTCACCTACCTTGCCTTATTTCCCAAGAGTAGGTCAAGTTTTGCACCTTCTCTTGTAGGTACACCCACATACTGAATCAGAAAATTTACTTGTACATGCTTAACAAATTTCTCTCCATCTAAACCCTTAACACTATGACAGTCCCAGTCTATGTTTGGAAAGTTAAAATCCCCTGCCATAACCATTATTCTAACAGATAACTGAGATCTCCTTACAAATTTGTTTCTCAATTTCTCTCTGACAAATAGGGGTCTATAATACAATCCCAATAAGGTGATCATCCCGTTCTTATTTCTCAGTTCCACCCAAATAACTTCCCTGAATATATTTCCAGGAATATCCTCCCCCAATACAGCTGTAATGCTATCCCTTATCAAAAACACCACTCCCCCTTCTCTCTTGCTTCCCTTTCTGTCGTTCCAGTAGCATTTATATCCTGGAACATTAAACTGCCAGTCCTGTCCATCCCTGAGCTATGTTTCTGTAATTGCTATGATATCTCAGTCACACGTTCCTAACAATCTCCTGAGTTCATCTGCCTTCCCTGTTGGGCCCCTGCATCCAAATAAATGCAGTTTAATTTATCAGTCCTACCTTGTTCTCTGCTTTATCCCTGCCTGCCCTGACTGTTTTACTTGCTTCTGTTCTCAACTGTACCAGTCTCAGCTTGATCTCTTTCCTCACTATCTCCCTGGGTTCCCCCCACCCTTACTAATTTAAATTCTCCTTAGCAGCTCTAGCAAATCTCCCTGCCAATATATTAGTCCCCTTCCAATTTAGGTGCAGTCCTTCTTGTATAGGTCACTTATTTCCAGAATTCTTCCCTTGCTTTCTAGGATTCATCCAGCTTTGGAGATTTATTGAGCTTCAAGATTTTCCCTCCACAACTTCCCATTTCATTACGTTCTTTAATCTAATATTTAACAGTCTTCCTCTTTTCTAGAATGTTTGCATTATTCTTCCCCATTGTGAATAAAGAGACAAGATACTCATGAAGAACTCACCCATTTCCTTAGTCATCCTCTTGCTGTTAATGAAGTGATAAAACAATTTAGGATTTTCCCAAATTGTGCTGGCCAACATTTCCTCAAATCTGCTCTATTTTCCTAATTTCCTTTTTCATTTCACTATTGTACTTTAAGAAGTTTAGAGTATAAAAAGTATTACTTTTTTGAGACTGTCATTAGCTCTACTTTTCTGCTTTATCTTAGCCTGTATACTTCTGGATAACCAAGAAACCTAGATTTGGCATTGGTATTCTTAATATCATGACTACACTGTGCTTATAAAGTCTAACTTTGTATGCCTCCATGACTTCCTTTCAAGTAGTGTAATCAGTCCTCCTTAGCCACCATCTTTCAGCTTTGTAAAGTTTGCCCTCATCCAATTTAAGAAATTTTATTCCCCCATTTTATCTTTATTCCTTTTAATAAAGATGTAAAATCTAACTGTATCATGATCACTATTTCGAAAATGGTCACCTGCTAATCCATGCAGCTGCCCAGCCTCATTTCCAGATGTAAATCAGAAATTGTGCTTTCTCTCACTGGGTTTGATACATGCTGGCTAGAAAAAGTTCTCTTGATCGCAGTTCAAGAGCTTTGTGCCTTCCATGCCTTTCATAGTATTCGCATCGCAAATGATATTTGGTGGTTGAAGTCCCCAACTATTATTGTTCTAACCTTTGCACACTCAGAAATTTGCCCACATATTTGCATCCAACCCATCTCTATTTGGAGGATCAATAGTACATACCTAGAAGTTTGATTACTGCTTTTATTTGTTTCAGTGTTTAACCTATATGCCCTCATTTGATATTTAATTCAATGTAACATCCCTTCTCACAGTTGTGATTGATACTTTAAGCAATAATGCTACACTCCTACCCTTTTTAATCACCTTCTCTATCCTGCTTGAAAACTCTGTATCCAGGGAGGTTGAGCTGCCATCATTGTCCATCTATAAGCCAAGTTTCTGTTAAGCCATTTTATGCTGCAATGAGTCTTCTGTCTCCTCACTATACCCCTTGAATTTACATATATACCTTTAAATATTGCCAATTTTCAGTGTTATACATTTGTTAACCTCTGTTTCTTATATTTGCAGTTATGTAGTAAGTTTCTGCCTCCAGTTTAATGCTCTGAACTTATCCACAAGTTTCTATCCTTCTGCTAATCTGGTTTAAATCCTTGCACTGGCAAAACTCCCTGCAAGAATATTTATCCTGGCTCTGGTGTAGACCATTGAACTTGTACAGATCCCATCTTCCCCACAATCAATCCAAATGCCCCAGAAATCTGATAGCTGCCCTCCTCCACCAGCTTTCCAGCCATGTGTTCAGTCACTCAATTCTCTATTTCTATGCTCACTGGTAAGTGAGACCTGAGGCTACTGCTTTTAAGAATAAACGGAAAATACAATGGATGGTGGAAATCGGAAACAAACACAGAGAATACTGGAGTAACACAGTGGAATTGGCAGCATCTGTGGATTGAAAAAAGCAGTTAACATTTTGAGTCCAGTGCACTCTTCTTCAGAACTGCTTTAATAATCCTGCCATTCAATCTCCTACCTAGCTGTGATCAAGACCTCATCATTATTCCCACAAAATTATTTATGTTAAAGTGGATCACAACCTTTGGCATATCACCCTTCTCCAGAGAATGTCCTGTAAACACTCAATAATATTTTTTACCTTTGCACCAAGGAGGCACCATCTCAGAATCAGGTTGATGGTCACAGAAACACTGGTCTGATCACTTGCTAGTGAAATTTCCAATCACTACTGCTCTTCCATTCTTCTTTCTACTTTCCCTGTACCGCTGAACTGCCTATGAGGCTACAGACTTGGTTCTGGATGCAATGCCCCTGAGGAACCATCACCCTTGCCAAATCTAAAATCAAATACTGATTGGCAAGCATGTTGGACTCATGTAACTCCTGCTGGCTTGGTTTTCTTAGACTGCCAGGTGGTTATCCATTCCCTTGCTGCCTGAATGTGACTGACCTATTTCCTGACATTTTATCCATGCAGTCCTCTGCCAAATAGAAGCACAACAGTGACACCAGCCACCACTCAAATTACGAAACCTAAAGCGTAAGCTCATGCAGTAGCTGACATTTCCTGCCAATGTGTTCATTTGAGACAAATGGTGTATCCATGTCTTCACACATACTGCAGGACACACATTCCACTCTGATCTGCCATCCCACAACGTTAAAAACCATTCTTTCTGCTATCTTCATTGTAATAGATGACCAGTGCGCACCCGTCAGCTTTTTCCCTTGTCCTGAAGTAAAAGCCAACTAATGTATACTGACAACAGAAGGAAAAAGAAAGGAGCAACACTGTCTTTCCTTTACCAAACTTTGTATTCAGCAAACTCCCATTTCATGTTCTATAAAACCAAAGCAGCACTCAGTGCAGACAATACAGAGAGGTGAGTTTTATGTCCCAAAAACAATTGACTCAAGCTTAAAAAAAAACTGAGTAAACTATCGACTAATTAAATTGTTACAGCTCCTCTCAGAGCATGAAGAAAGGCTGCAATAAACACAACTTCTCTTCACCTAAAGTGTGATGTTTAGTTAACTGCCAAAGTAAAGGAAAAGCTAGACTTCAGTCAAAAAAACAAAATCTCTCTTTCAACTCCCTTATTCATTAGATTGAGATACCCTCTACCATATTCTATGGCACCCAATCATACTAAATTTGATAGATTTTGAACAGATCTAGAACCTCAACATTAAGTGTTTATGAGGTGCTGTGGGCCATCAGCACAAAATCACAATGCACAAAATCATGGAATGTCCTACGTTCCACCATTACCATCAAGTCAGAGGATCAACCAAGTTTCAATGCAGATTACAGGAAGGAACACCAGGAACAGCACAATGCCCACCTAAAAATGAAGTGTCAACATGCTAAGCTATAAAACAGGATGTTCGGTGTGCCAAACAACATTAGCATCAGGAGGTGGATAGGTACGTGTGCTTCCACAACAATGGATCAGATCTAAGGTCTGCAGTCCTGCCATAAGCAAAATGGCATGGGGTAGCATGGTGGCTCAGCTGGCAGTGCTTCCATCCTTCAGAGACTATGTGGAGTTTGCACGTTCTCCCATGTCTACGTGGGTTTCCTGCGGGTGCTCTGGTTTCCTCCTACAGGCCATGTGGATCATGCAGGGTAACAGGGAATGCTAGGGGGGTATGGATCAGGGTGGGATGCTCTTTGGAGGGTTATTGTGGACTTGATGGGCTGACTGGCCTGCTTCCACTCTGTAGCAATTCTATGATACTATGATCAGCAGTTGTTAATTGTGGTAAATAATTAAACAACTCACTGGAGAAGACTTCACAAATATCCCAATATGTAATGATAGAGCAGACCAGCACATTAGGAGAAAAGATAAATCTGAAGCATTTGCAACAATCTTCAGCCAGAAGTGTACAGCTGATGATCCATCTTGGCCAAATGCAGAGGTCCCTAAAAATATTTTTTCGAAGCTGTGTGCTCTACATGACACACACTCTGATGGTCTCCACATGGCGATCATGTTGCTGACATCGTTTGCAGCACTGACATCTGATTTGGGAAGTTGTGCAAACTAAGAAAATAGTAGTAGGAACATAGGTCTCTCACATCTTAAACACCAGTCTTTGGCCAATTCAATTCACTTCATTCGGGGCACAAAGGAAATGGTGTGGGAGAAGGAAGAGAAACCATTGCAAGTGATATTCTGAACATAATGAGATAGATGAACAAGGAACCAAGTGAGAGCAGTTCCACCCATTCGGATGACAATGGAGAGATGTAGTAAAGTAAGAATATCTTACAGATTTCGCACTTCAGCCCTGGCATCTTCAAGCAAGCTATGTCCGTATCTGGGAAACATAGGGTGGGTAGATCTTGTTGTCAACTCTGGATCTTGAACTCTAATTCCTAAACAAATCATATGTAAAGATTAAAATGATACCATGTATACTAAACAAAAAAAGTAAGCAAAACATTGGTCAGTTAGTTGAAAAGTCCTGAGATCTTAGAAGGCAGTTGTGGAAAAATGTGGCATTGGGCCTAAAAAGTCGAGAATCTTTAAAAACCTTGTAAGTGGCCAAGACTGTCGAGGGAGTTATAGTAGAGGTGCAGTTGAGTATTTCAGTCTAAAACGTGTGTTGTGTATTATTGTGCTTTTTGATGTAAAGAATAAGTAATTCCCTAAGGCAATGTTTAATTCATGCTTGCTTAACTTAATTCTTGTGCCGTAAAATTTATTTGCTCAAAATCATGCTCAAAACAATTTTATTGTCTAAATTTTTCAACAAATAACCAGGATTCAAACTTCTCTCTGGAAATTGTAGGATCTAATCAGAGTTAGAACAAATTCGTGTGAAAAACTCCTGATGGGGAAGCAAAAACGTAGGAAACAGAAGCAGTCAAAACTTCAGGTTTTGTTCCAAAGAGAGGTTTACAAAATCATAAAGGGCATGGATTGGACAAATAGAAAAAGTTTTTTCCCTGGGGTGGGGTGGGGGGGAATCCAGAACTAGAGGGCATAGGTTGAAGGTGAGAGGGGAAAAGATATAAAAGGGGGCCAAGGGGCAACGCTTTCACGCAGAGGGTTGTGCATGTATGGAATGAGCTGCCAGAGGAAGTCGTGGAGTCTGGTACAACTGCGGCTTTTAAAAGGCATCTGGATGGGTATATGAATAGGAAGGGTTTAGAGAGATATGGGCCAAATACTAGCATATGCGACTAGATTAGGTTAGGATATCTGGTTGGTATGAACGAGTTGGACCAATGGGTCTGTTTCTATGCTGTACATCTCTATGTCTCTTAGAGTCAGTTCAGACTCGAAACGATAACTGTTTTTCTCTCCACCAATGCTGCCAGATCTGCTGAGTTTCTCCAGCGTTTTCTGGGTTTGTTTCTGATTTCCAATATCTGAGGTGTTTTGTTTTCTATTTTATTCAGAAAGTTAAATTTGAACAGAGCATATAGAAAACAAAAAAACAAGGTTGGGAATCAACACTGTTTTTTGCACATGTGGCTTTCAGCTTGTGGCTTGAACCGGTCAGCCAGGCTAAGTAGTTAACTGCAATTCTGGCAAGTGCTAAACAGCTGAAGAAGCTGGAGTGATAATACGTACTGAACAGTTGAGGATAAAGTTTCAAATTAGTGTTTAACAAAATGTACTGTCTGCCTTGGAGTCATTTTGAATAAGAAATCCTTTTTGGAATTGCTTGGGAGTTGGGGAGCCAATACTTGTCACTGTTTTCTACAGGGCAAAGCCGTACTTTCCTTTCTCATATACTGTAAATTGTGATCATTCAAAATTTTTATGCATTAGCCCAGATGAATTCAAGATGAAAAGCTTTGCCCCCTATTCAAATAATATTTCCTTACTGTTGATTCTTTGCAAAAACATTTAGCTAAAACAGTTAGTGCTGATTTTATGGAATAAGCAGAATAAGTGATTACATCTGATTTCAGGGTTAAATGGCTGATATCATTCTGAATGGCCCAGGGTAATAAAAAACACACTTGTGTGGCCCTCCATTTAGATACAGGCAATGCGTAGAAGAGATATATTCAGTAATTTATGTTATTATTCCTATTGATGATGCCATGTTATCAATGGGCAGAGATTTCTAATTCCCAAAACTCACTCCTGTTAAGACCCACCCACTTATTTGTTTCCCAATTAGAATAAGTTTAAGTGCACTCGGCCAAATTGGCAAGTCCTCCTTAAATATACAGATTGAGTGCTGATTTGGTCATTACCTTCACAGCATTCACAGCTGGGAATTCAAATTGAGCTCCATGGATACCTAATATACAAGCTCCACTATAACATTGCTGAAGCATTCCACAGTAATGAACTATTTTTAGACTACTGACTTTAGTAAATACTAAAACCAGTTTTCTTTCAACACCTTTTTTTAAAAAGAAAGTACTCATTTTGAGCCTACAATCTTAGTGTCTTGTTGGTTTACCCATGTAAACGTGATTTCATTATTTTTCATCTACAGATTTTGACCTTCATGCTTGTGGAATGCTGCTGGCTCTGAGGCAACATTAAAATGTATTGTACTTCCTGTCCAGCTGGTGCATTGTGTTGCAGTTTCGTCCACTACACAGCTGATTTGGCATGCTAACATTAGACAGCAATTATATCTTGAATGATAATCCAAAAGGTGATTGTGAAAAATAATAATTATTTTCTTTATCCACCTAATATCTTAAATTCTAATTATAGATAGTCAGTTTTTAAAATTCTGTAAACTACACGAGTAATTAAATTCCTTTTTGCTTCCTGGCAAAATTTAAAGTGTTTACAACAGACAATAATAAAGGGACAGCAAAACTGCTATTTGCAGATTTGGAAGAACTTGCATAACGTTAACACAATACATTAGTAAAACAACTGTGGAAGTTTATTTTTCATTGCAATCCAATGAAGTGCTAAAAGCTACATTGGAGAAATTAACACCTTATTATGAAATTCCTGAGAACTTCATAAATTTGCCTGTCCATGCCACTATCTTTGTTGATTATATTACTCCATGACAGATAGTAATTAAACACGTGGACAAAAATAGAAATAGATGGAAAAGCTCAGCAGGTCTGGCAGAAATCAGAGTTAATGTTTCAGGTCAGTGACCCTTCCTCAGAAACAAATGCAGTTGTATTTTGTGTAACTACTTTGCTTCTCTAAGTGCACAACCTGACTTTAAAAAAAACTAATAAGTTGCTTGTGGAGTTCCCAAACAAATTCCAAAGGAATTAAATAAAGTCACAGAATCATACAGCGCAGAAACCAACTGTTTGGTCCAATTCGTCCACACTGACCAGACATCCCAATCTGACCTCATCCCATTTGTCAGCATTTGGCCCATATCCCTCAAAATCATTCTTATTAATTTACCCATCCAAATAGATTCAAAAAAACTAAGCTAAATGATCTCAGATGAATGCTGATAACCATGATTGTTCAAATTGTTCAAATTAAAGCTTATCTTGGATTAAATAATACAGATAACAAAGGATTATTGTATTTTGGGGTCCAGTGCATTTTTTATTGCATATTATCAGTTACGAGTTCAGTTTTGTTATTATTCTGTAAATCCCTTAACCATCAAGATTGTTGCATCGTGATTCGCTTGACCTCTTCTACCAGTCATTACACTGATATAGGTCACAAAATATTTCAGTGACATAATCAAAGTAGGAGAGTCTAGCTTTTTTTTGTAATTGTCCAAGATTTTGCAGGTTCCCATTAGATTTTCTTCATGGCAACAATTTTATGAATTAAAATGCATCTGAATGTCTTGCAATAGTCTCAGAGTGTAATTGGCACATTAAATAAAAATTAGATATTTAACTAAAGACTTTTGGGGCAGATCTTCCAATGGTCAGACAATCATTATTCCAGCATTGATGGGAGTTGTGTATGGAGACCATATGGAATACCCATTGTAGAAGACACCAAAGGACTTGCTGGGAAACTGAAGATTCCATTGGGCAATTCCTCGGTCTGGAACCTTCTGAAACACTCAATTTAAATTTGAGACTATGGAAGATTCCAATGGCAACATGTATGCAGTTACTCAGAAAAAAAACTTAGATTAGATTAGATTCCTTACAGTACGGAAACAGGCCATTTGGCCCTACACTGACCCTCTAAAGAGCAACCCACCCAAAGCCATTCCCCCACCCTATATTTATCCCTAACACACCTTACACTGAATAATTTAGCATAACCAATTCACCTGACCTGCACATCTTTGAATTGTGGGAGGAAACCGGAGTACCTGGAGGAAACCCACACAGACACAGGGAGAATGTGCAAGCTCCACACAGACAGTCGCCCGAGGTGGGAACTGAACCCTGCTCCCGGACACTGTGAGGCAGCAGTGCTGCAGTTTGAATACAAAATACATTATCTAACTGCTGAGTAACTATTCAAGTGATCCATACTTACTTCAAAACCTCCCTCTACAACTACACCTTCACTAGACCATTTACACCCATTTGACACCCATGTGACCCAAACCACTTCACTTGCTCTGGACCCAATTGCTTCTACCCCTGTTTCAGATCCAAACCCCTTCAGCTGCACCAGGTCTGAATTACCTTCCTCCAATTTGGACGAGATCACCTCTTCACCTGATTTAGACCAGCTTCACACTTCCCTTGACACCCCACTTCCATGCTCTGAAGCAATCAGCTTCTGCATTCCATGGGATCTGACACTTCTTTTACTGCCATTCAAAATCCCAACACCCTCCCTATCGTGGATAAGTGTGTCGTCATGCATTTGGGTCAAAAAAAGGAAGATGACCTATTATCTTAATGGGGAAGAGACTGCAGGGTGCACTGGTGCAGAGGGATCTAGGTGTACCCGTTCGTGAGACACAGAAAACTAGCATGCAGGTACAGAAGATAATAGAGAAAGTGAATGAAATGTTGGCTTTTATAGCTAAAGGAATAGAATATAAAGGTAAGGAAGTATTGTTGCAACTATACAAGGTATTGGATGAGCAGAGGGATCTCTGGATGAGCAGAGGGATCTTGGTGTCCATGTACACAGATCTCTGAAAGTTGCCACCCAGGTAAATAGTGCTGTGAAGAAGGCATATGGTGTACTGGGCTTTATTGGTAGAGGAATTGAGTTCCAGAGTCCTGAGGTCATGTTGCAGTTGTATAAGACTCTGGTGCAGCCTCATCTGGAGTATTGTGTGCAGTTTTGGTCGCCATTCTATAGGAAGGATGTGGAGGCATTGGAACGAGTGCAGAGGAGGTTTACCAGGATGTTGCCTGGCATGGTAGGAAGATCGTATGAGGAAAGACTGAGGCACTTGGGGCTATTCTCATTGGAGAAAAGAAGGTTTAGGGGAGATTTGATAGAGGTGTACAAGATGATTAGGGGTTTAGATAGGGTAGACACTGAGAACCTTTTTCTGTTAATGGAGTCAGCTGTTACTAGGGGACACAGCTTTAAATTAAGGGGTGGTAGGTATAGGACAGATGTTAGGGGAAGATTCTTTACTCAGCGGGTTGTGAGTTCATGGAATGCCCTGCCAGTAGCAGTGATGAACTCTCCCTCTTCACGGTCATTTAAGCGGGCATTGGATAAGCATATGGAGGTTATTGGGCTAGTGTAGGTTAGGTAGACTTTGGTCGGCGCAACATCGAGGGCCGAAGGGCCTGTACTGTGCTGTATTTTTCTATGTTTCTATGTATTGGTGAGACTGCACCTGGCATCTTGTGCACTGTTTTGGTCCCCTTATTTGAAGAAATATATAGTGGTATTGAAGGCAGTTCAGAGGAGGTTCATTAGAGATTAGGGGTTTGTCATATGAAGAGAGATTAAACAGTTTAGGCCAATTCCCTCTGGAATTTAGAAGAAGGAGGGGAGATAAATTGAGGTATTCGAGATGTGCTTAATTTAGATAAGTGCGAGATGCTGCATTTTGGAAAGGGCAGGACTTATACACTGAATGGTAAGGTCCTGGGGAGTATTGCTGAACAAAGAGACCTTGAAGTGCAAGTTCATAGTTCCTTGAAAATGGAGTCTTAGGAAGATAGGATAGTGAAGAAGGCACTTAGTATGCTTACCTTTATGGTCAGAGCACTGAGTATAGAAGTTGGGAGGTCATGCTATGGCTGTACAGGACATTGGTTAGGAAACTTTTGGAATATTATGTTCAATTCTGGTCTCCTTCCTATAGGAAGGATGTTGTGAAACTTGAAAGGGTTCAGAAAAAATTTACAAGGATGTTGCCAAGGTTGGAGAATTTCAGCTACAGGGAGAGGCTGAATAGGCTGGGGCTGTTTTCCCTGGAACATCAGAGGCTGAGAGGTGACCTTATAGAGGTTTATACAATCATGAGGAGCATGGATAGGGTAAATAGACAAGATCTTTTCTGTGTTGGGGAACTCCAGAACTTGAGGGCATTTGTTTAGGATGAGAGGGGAAAGATTTAAAAGGGTGATGCATGTATAGAATGAGCTGTCAGATGACATGGTGGAGGTTGGTACAATTACATTTAAAAAGGCATCTGGATGGTTTTATGAAAAGGAAGTGTTTGGAGGAATATGGGCCAAGTGCTGGCAAATGGGACTAGATTAATTTTGGATATCTGGTTGGACCAAAGGGTATGTTTCTATGTTGTACATCTCTATGACTCTATGATAAAAGATGTGGATAAAGTAGAGGTATGGAGTGGATAGTTCCTCTTGTGGGGAATTCTAGGATGAGAGGTTATAGTTTTACGATAAGGGGTAGTAAATTTAAAACACAGTTGAGGAGAAACTACTTCTCCCAAAATGGTCGTGGATCTATGGAATTCACTACACCAGAGTTCAGTGGACGCTGGGACAGCGAGAAAATTTAAGGAGGATTTTGACGGATTTTTAATTGGTAATAGGTTGGAGGGATATGGAGAAAAAGCAGGAAAACGAGGATGAGGAGCATATCAGCCATGATCAAATGGTGGAGCAGACTCGATGGGTCGAATGGCCTAATTCTGCTCCTATATCTTTTGAACTTATGAACCAACTCAACACTGACCCTCCTCAGCCTCCATCAGATCTGATTTCTCCCACCCAATCTGACTTACCTGAGATACTGCATCACTCACCTGTCTCCTTGTCAATATGTACCCTATCCACTTGGAATCCTACCTTGTATCCAGCAGGGACCCCACCCATCTGGCAAGCAATCTACCTGGCATATGAAACCCCTATCCTTCCTGCACTCTAGCTTCACACTTCCCTTGACACCCCACTTCCACATTTACCTTATACACTTACCATGTACAGCAGTGTCAAAACGGGCATCTGTGATTCTGGAAATTTAAATTCCAGAGTGGGGCAGCGCCCTTCTGTGAAAATGCAGGGGTGTGTGTGTGTGTGTGTGTGTGTGTGTGTGCGTGTGTCTTCCCCCAACAGTTCTGCCCTATGAAAGAACAGTCAGAATGGAAGCGCTTGTCCACATTTCTGAAGGAAGCTGATTGTAATTACCTGTCAGAAATGGAGAACTCTCCTCTTTCATAACAATCAAGGGACAGCATGATTGCTATGCCTTGGAAAATCTGCTTTAGGTTGGCACTGAAAAAGAAATTTATTTTGATGGACAAGAGAGACCATCAGAGAATGATTCTTTTTGTGCAATTCCCGGACAGGAGACAAAAAGCTTTGACTGTGAAGCTATCAGGAATATATAGTTTAAGCAATTTTGGTATAAATATTGATCATTCATCCCTAGTCAGTCCCTTTGCAATGTCCAGGAATTTATTAGGTAGACATAGAGGAAGTAAGTGGTGGGAAACATGAAACGTCAACCACTTAAATGTTCAATAGCAATCACAGTAGGGTTGGATAGGGAAGGTGAAATAAATAAGCATTAGATCTTATTAAAATAATATAATTGAACAGTAAGAAAAACATTTCAATGAATCATAGTTTTGATTAAACATTGAAATTAATCCTTATAATCTGAACATATGAACAACGACTAGCACTAGAGACATATATTAATAAATGGGCTACAATTCATTCTTAATTATAAACAAAAATATACATAATTATTAACTGTGGGTTACTGTAAGTTTAATGTGCATCTTTGATTTTAAAATGTTATGAATGAAATTTTTAGGTAAAAATAATTCAAAGCACTACAGGATATGGTACAGTTGGAAATCTGAAAACGTACATACTTCCAGCTGTCTGGTACCTTTTTTAAGATTTCCTTGTGTAAAGGCAACTTCATGAACTTTTCTGAGGCCAGTATTTACACGTGATTGTACATAACTGTATGGTGTGTTTCTACGGCCTTGCACTTGTAGCTGCTGTTTAGTCGCTACCAGTCGATTCTTCAGCCCATCATTCTGCTTCTCCAATTCACAAACTCTTTCCTGCAGTTCCTCAATCATCTCTTCCATTTCAATGTCCCTGCCTATCCGCTTGGTGCCGCCACTCTCCATCTCAGACCTCTTCTTATCATTAACAAGCCTAATTAGCTTAGTAGCCATCCTGACGGAACAGGAAAAGAATATGAAAAGTCAGCGAAACTATTTTGTTGAAAAGGGCATAAACACTGCTAAAGACTCTAGCTTGGAACGTGAATAATACATTTCAGATTTTGAAATAACTATTACTGCCTGTGAAGAATTCTTTGAAGTTAATCAAAACCACAGAAGAGCAATCTGCTGTGTAACACTGACAAATAGCAGTTTCCTAAGGCTTATCATTCTAGCTTGCTGCACAGGCAACACATACTTACTCCATATGCTTGATGAATAACAAATCAAAGGAAGTTATATATGGAGCACACCATAAGTTCCTAAGAATAGTTCCAAGGAGTGGGTGTAGGAGGAATGCAAGGTTTTAATCTCATACCTTAACATTGTGTTTGCTCCTTTTACTGTACCACATACAGCGTAAAGAATTTGAAATTTTAAAAGCTCGCAAGCTGTAAAGTTTAGGTGGTCCTTATAAAACCAATTCAATATGGAACACATTATTAATTATAAGCTCCTAACTTTAGATTTGCTTTGCAACCTTAAATGAAACAATTGAAGAAATGGATTTGAACAAATAATGACTTTCAGACACAGTTTGATTTTAAACTCAAGACAGGCCATCCTGGTTTTCATCTTTTTTTTCCAAATACTCTCAGAATTTAATGTTGGCATTTGATCAACTGTACCTTTGATTCCATCCAGTTTTGATGTGAAATACTAACTGGGAACAAAAGTCTATCAAAGGGCACATGCGAGTGATGTAATAATAGAGTAACAGAAAACATACATATCAGTGAATGTAAAACACTTGGCACACAAAGAAAGGAAAGGTGGCTTTGATGAATAGGACAAGTTGCAGACCTTACAAAATTGGTCACACATCTCTAACACCAGGATTTTGTGCCTGGTTAATAGCAAGCCTTGATTTTTGCACTGAGCTTGTCACATGTATAAAGCAATGTATCCGTTTATTTGTTTAAGGTGGGTGATTTGCTATGATGTGGTATATGTCAAGTGCTGGATTTAAGTGGGAAACAGTGAAACCAAATATATTTATATACATCAGAGGAGGTGGAAGGAAAACATATGTTGCATTACCTCTAAACATCAACTACGTTTGAAACAAAAATAATTAAACACATCCTCTTTGTTGAAAGACTTTTTTTTCTGAAGATAGTCAGGAAATTTGGAGATGCAAAGAACTTCACATAAATCCTTGGGTCTTGGAAATGGTAGTTCACAGGATTAAGCAAAATTTATTGAACTTTTTATTAGCGTTTAACCCCTTGCACACTCAATGTGGTTCACAGCTGTTAAACACCCCAAGAAATAATGTTTTTAATTGTAAGGACATTATTTTAACAAAGTTGTTGTGTCTTTACACAATGTTATTGTTGACATTAAGCATGATATGCCTTTACATCTAATTTACCTCTGTAATATTGTTCATGTCAGAGTATTAAGATGCTTAGAGTTCAAATGAAATGACATCAGAGCAGTGATTTAATATGAAATAATATGCTTTTAACAGTAGTCTTGTATATATTTTATCCCCTTCCATTGTTTAAGCCAAGTACAAACAGCAAGATGAGGTTGAATTTGACTGACCCCAAGGAGGAGGAGTTGAAGATATGTTGAAACAATTCCCAGACTCTGGCCCACCATCAGGGCAATCGCTGACAGGGAGACCAGAAGAGGACAGACTGCTCTACCCCAAGATGATCAATGTTCATAAATAAAAGCTCAATTAGAGTCCATCTATTTTCTCGTTGGGTGTTTTGCCAACACCGGGGCAATCCCCAGCTTGTGAGGAGGATGTGAGCTAAATGAAGATGGTGTTGCAGAGGCAGTCTGTGGAAAGCTGCAGATAGGGAGGGTAACACCACAGTTCTAGATTTCCCAGGAGGAATCCCCGCCCCTGCCAGAACCTGGCCCTGTACTTTTTTCTTACAAAAAGTTCATTCCTTTTACTTGCCTCAGCACTGGCCAATGCTTCTGGCAATGGTGTTGAAGCTACTGGATTTCCAGACCTTTGATTAGGCTAGCAGCTCTCTGGAGCAGACTGCTATCATGAATTGGATGGTTGTCATCTATAAAATTTAGAGTGAAGTCCTGTTGTCCACCATGCATATTGGTGACAAGCACTTCCTTCTGATGTCAAGCCATTACTCAGTTGGTCCACTTAGGCTGTGGTGTGCAAGATTAACCACTCGAAGACAAACTTCTGCGTGGACTGTTCCCTAATCTCTAGCCATATATTTGGCAGAGGATTGGTGGAAACTATGAGAAAGTGCACAACTGGTGTTCACATTATTTTGCCATGGTTTCCACTGCTGTTTTCCCAAAATTATTGAGAGAGATTGGGAAACACCTCAGTAAATACTGCCCCATTGTGGTAAAAAGGGTGAAGTTTAACTATACTTCTAGGTACGTCTTGGACATTAGCATTGCATTGCAAATGTTAGCCCAGGGATATACTAATGCTGAGGAAGACTCTTCAGGAACTGGAATGGACATTCCGAGCTTAACAGTACTGCAGTGGAACTGCTGAATTTTGGCTTATCTGCCTCTATAATCTGGTACAACTGTGCATGATATATCCTTGGTTAGGCAGGACTGTGAAAGTCAAACTCAAGATCACTAAAAAAATTATAGTGGTTCTCAACAGTATTTGGAGAGGCAAAGATAATTCTGGCAAAATTGGTAGAGGATCCCCTGTCTAGCAGCACTGGATTATTATTTTCTGAAGTGTCACTATTAACACTGAATTTAGACACTTCTGACTGGTTCTTAATACATCTTTGTGTGTCTTTATTGGTGTCACTATGGGATAGATTGTATGGAGGTACATGTATTCCTCATTCTCCCAGTCCCAAGTCAGCCAGCTCAGCTACCAGCAGTGATGTTAAGCTGGTGATATAGTCCTAATTTGGATAGAGTGGGACTTTTACCACTATTTAGGTGGAAATTCCACTATACAGAACCGTTAGCCAATCTGGTTAGTGAACAGTTCCAGACATAGTCCCAGCTGCACCAGAATTAAGTAGTGGCCACTGCTGGGACCACATAGATTGAGGATTTCAGACAAGTCTGGGGATTTTGGATGGGCCAGCTTAACAGACCCCAGCAGGGGAAGTGTCCTAACTTGGAGGGGCGGCTGTCTTCAATGAGTGTAGGGATCCCTATTGTTCAGCCCACAGGATGTACATTGTCTCCCTGCCCATACAGTAAAAAGCTGCCAGGCCATCTGCCTTGCCTTTACCTTCCTTGCCACATATAATATTGTAGCGAAGGTAGAATGAGGCTCTTAATTTCCATTTGAGGAGTTCGATAGGACTGACTATGGGTGAGCCAGACTACTGACACCTTCGCCATTCAACATAATATGGGAGACATTACAGGATGAGCAGGAAGGTGGTGACTAGGCCATCTGTTTTATTTTCAAGCCCCCACCTTCAAAGATGCAGATGGAGGGCCATAAAATCCAGCCCCATTGTTTCTAATTCGCACGCATAGACAGCTGTTAAGAACATTTTGAAAATGTTGATTACCGCCTCTGTTTTGCATATGGTAATCAGTTTGGGAAAGTCACTTTATTTGCCCTCTATTTCTATTCAAAACCTTGCTCTGTGCCTCACAGATGTTACTGATTAAGCTGGTAATGCTATTTAACATTGGCATAAAAGGTAATAATCAGGTAAAAATTAGAGACTTTCTCTTTGTAACTAATTAGAGATTAACATTTTTAAAAGAACACAAGTAGCAATGATATGATAATTAGAGGCAATTTGCTTCAAAATTCAAATGATTTGTTTTTATTTGATAAATCAAAGAGTCATGCAGCTTTGAAACAGGCCCTTTGGCCCACCATGTTTACACTGAACATCAACCAGTAAACTACACTAATCCCATTTACCTGCACTTGGTCCATAGCCTATTATGCCCTGGCATTTTAAGTACCCATACTATCATACTTGCCTCTATTTAGATTCACTATTTATGAGACACCAAACCAGCTGCAACCCGGTCTATAAATAAACTTAATTTCTCAAATTTGGATGAGGAAAGATTTCTGCATCTCACAGTTTAATGAGAACAGAAGAGCTTAAGAAATAGATGCAGGAGTTAGCCATTTAGTCATTCAAGCTTTTTCTGCCATTCAGTAAGGTAGTAGCTGATATGATCGTGGCCTTTCCTCTTCTTTCTTTCCTTTTCTCAGAATTGAATATATGCAGTGACTCAACCCACCACTGCTCTCTGTGGAAGAGATTTCCAAAGACTAATGACTCTCTGAAAGAAGAAGTTCCTACTCATCTTCATTTTAAGAGGGAAACATTTATTTTTAAACTGTGTCTCCGAGTGCCAGATACCTTACAGGGGGAAGCTTTCTTTTTTCACAAGCCTTCTGAATTTTAAACGTTTCAATAAGAGGGCCTCTCGTTCTCCTAAACTCTGATGAATAAAGGCAAAACCAGTTTAACCCTACTCGTCATCCTACTGAACCTTTCCTGAACTAACCACCAATGCAAACATATCTTCTTTAGTAAAGAGACCAAAACTGTACATAGTACTTCAGGTGTACAGTTGTAGCAAGACTTCCCTATCTTGTATTCCATCTCATTTGCCATAAAGGCCAGTGTACCATTTGCCTTTCTAAGATCATGCTCAGTTAGCTTTTCTATGATTCATGGATAAGGCCACGTAGATTCTTTTGTACCAAACATTCTGCTGTTTCTCTGTTTGAATAATATTCATTCTTTCTATTTTCTCTACCAAAGTGGGTAGCATCATATTTTCATGGATTACACTCTATATTGTTCTGTCCTTTTTCATTAGCTTTCTGAATTTCCTCTCAAATAACATGTATCCTACTTTAAAGAGCTCCCTGTAATCCAATACCACCTCCACTGCTCTCTGTGCATGATAAGTTCAAAGACTAACAACCTTCAGGGTAAAAAATCCTCTTCATCTTTGTCCTAAATAAGAAGCCCCTTATTTTAATGCTATGCCTCCTGGTTCTAGATTCCCCATCAGATGAAGCATTCGCTCAGAAGGACACTGGTTTCAACAGTGATCACCCCCGTGGTACAGTCTCCTCTTTCCCCAATGATCTTGGTTGTACATCATGGATTGAAAGCCACTTCTCCCACATCTACCTTTCAGCCATGCATTTACCTCTCTTATTTTAGATCTGTCTGCTTGTGGCTAGGTCAGTCATGGTTCTGCTTTTTAATTTTGTCCCTAATGAGCTTTCTTGAATGGTTATTTTTATTCACTGTATTTGGATATGTTTTGACACACCTCTGCACAGTTACTAAACCTGGATCTTGTGGCCACTACTGTGCCAAAAGCATTCTTTTCTCTAGTTTACAAAACTCAAAGTAAAATTTACACAGGTGTGCATTAAGCAGACTATCCTTATTTGATTTTATAAAAGCACATTGGTTGTCTGTTTTGAATAAAAATTTTGAATTGCTGGGAACTGTAAATATTCCAGAAGCCTGACTATCAAATGACACAAATGTATCCTCAGGAAATGGACTATATTTGATCAAGCCAATTATTTTGAATTAAACTAGAAATGTCACAAGTCTAGGCAGGTCCAATTTTCAGTTAGATTGTGGCCTTCAAAATGTTCCTTTAATTAAAAAAAAGGCAAGTGTGGCGAGGTTTCATCACGTGTAAACTTTTTTTTAAGTTTTTTTCAACATTTTTATTTTCTGTCAATATCTGTTCTGTTTAAATGTTTCCAAGTGGTTCTGATGTACAGTTGGAGTGTCCAGATATGGCAGTTTCATTTTATTGAATAATGCTGGCTCAGGAGAGTCCCAATGTTCTTCCTGAATTCTGGTCATTTTGGTGATGTGTGTAGTACTCTTTTGTTTATACACAGCACACAATTAATGACTTTGCTTGTTTTAAGTACATTGGAGGTATAGCCAGTTTGGTTACCACTACATGATTTCATAAGCAATTGAACTCATAAAGCAAGAAAGGTTCAATGTTCAATTTACATTATGAGCTCAGTATGCTGAGCTCAACTGGAGTTGCAATTTGAGGATTGTCAAAGTCCTGGTGCTCCTGGATTAGGGAGGGGGGAAAAATAAAAATCAACCAGAGTTCCTTTGCATTCGCAAGCAGTGATTTTTACTGACAAATATGCATATTAGGTGAGGACCAGAATGTATCAGCTATGATCAAATAACTTGTCAGCAATCACTAAGAAAGCATGCAGAAAATCTCTACATGAAAGAGATGCTCATCGATTACCAGCTCTCACAGAACATAATCTGTGTATGTGTTTTTGAGGAAACAAAAATAGGAGAGGGAGAGATGCATGATAACAAAAGAAAAGTTTTTAGATGATGAATGTCTTCAATTAACTTCTTAAAAATTAAACACATTAATCAACAATAGTAAGACATCTAAGTGTTAAATAGCAGATAGCAGAGAAAACAATATTTGACTATTACAGAATGAAATAACAGGAATTCGAACCTTTTAATTTTATCTTCTTGTTTTCGTGCATGTTGTTTGAGTAAAAGGTTTTCATCATGTAGCCGAAGAAAGCGATCTTCCAGCTCTTCACGGCAAATACGAGACACGGCTTGACGAGCTCTAGTATTCTGTGCACCAGATGATTCTGTGATTACAAAGCAATACATTCAGTCACATACTATAATTATATGGTTACTAAATGTTGTACAGTAGGGCAATTATCTATTGCTAATGCTCAATTTCAATATTAACCGCAATATGTTCTGACTGAGTCTCCCAAGACAGTGCGTTCCTGACTTGAGTTCTGCTTTTGCTGTGGTGATATATTCTATGTTATTCCAATTTAATAGAAGAATAGAAGGAAAAATGCAAAAATCAATTGGCACAATATTTATCATAACAGTTCCTCAGGGTGTTGTCCTGGGCCCAACCATCTTCAGCTGCTTCATTAATAACCTTCTCTCCATCATAAAGTCAGAAGTGGGGTATTTGCTGATGAATGGTTCAAGGTTCAGCACCATTTGTGATCCCTTAATACTGAAGCTTAATACTGCAGCAAGAGCTGGACAATATCCAGGTTTGGGATGACAAGTGGACAGTAATATTCACACCAAAAGTACTAGCAGTGACCATCACCAGCAAAAGAAAATCTGTCCCATTGCCCCTTGACATTCAATGGCATGATGAAACCAGGGTGAAAGGCAACCCACTCATGATCCCCACTTTCATGTGAATTTCACTGAGGCTAACTTGATGTTTGCCCACCAGAAGGGAACAAAGTCAGAATTAGTTAAATCCAACCACTCAGCTCAGCCTGCTGCCTCATCCACCTCCCTGGTGTCCAGAACTTTGGATCTGCTTCTTAACCAAAAAGGCAAAAAAAAATTTGATCAGGTATCTCTGCTGCTGGGCTCTTTTTGTTGGCCGTTATTATTTATTTATTTATTTTAATTAATCGCACATCGCTCTGAAATTCGTGTTTATTGTTGCCTCATAGCTCAGCTTTCTGAAATGTAATCACTAGATGCTTGAATAAGAAAAAAAATTGACTTGTGGCCACCCCATGCAAAAAGGTCAGACAACCCGGATTTCAATTCCTCTCCAGTATTTTCCTTCCTTTTCCCACTAAATTGATGCCATACCTAATCCTAGAAATTGTTCCTTTATTCTAAGAATTAGGATGAGTGCCCCTTCAGAGTATTTGAGAAGATTTGTAGCTTAGGTTGTGGAGGAGGTTGTTAGCTTGCTCGCTGAGCTGGTGAGTTTGTTTCATCACCATACTCGGTAACGTCAGCAGTGCACCTCCTTTATATTGATAACACCTTAAGTTACCTCAGGGCAGTGACCTGAAAAAAATTCTGGGATTTGCATATTCATCAATCGCAACCTGCACCTCCATTCTAACTGATTAAAGATTTAAGAGCCATATTAGGTATATTCAATTTGTTCACATGAGTTTTATAACCCTTTGATCTTTTCCTTATAAATTCTGTGTCTAAGGTCTTCCTCTCTCACTAACACTCTGGGAAGGAGCAATGCTCTGAAAGCTAGTGTTTTCAAATAAACCTGTTGGACTATAACCTGGTGTTGTGCGACTTTTGACCTTGTCCAACCCAGTCCAACACTGGCACCTCCACATCATAATATACATATGTATAGAATTAATTAATCCTATCATTAATGTTCACTGGATTTTACAGTCTCAAACCTCCAATCCCTTGCTGGGCTTCCATATAATATTACATGATGGTTAGATGAGCTAACCAACATCATACCATCTGCCTACAGTAGGTGAGTGAGTGCCAAAGTCAGAAGCCCACATGCCTATTGAAAAAAAAAGGTAGTGAGGTGTTAAAGTTTTTTTTGTGGCCCACAAAATTTGTTTGCTGCATGGAAAAACATTGAAAGCAAGATATATCAGAAAAAGAAAAAATGGCATGAGAGCAAATGAAAAAGTCTGCAAATGGAACCATGGCTGCTTGTGGCAAGGTCGATTGCTAAAAGCAGCAGCATTTGGCTTTTTAGTAGAAATTATTTGTTCAGTTTTTGTAGGCTAACAGATCAATGAACAGAATGACAGGGAAGGAGAATTGGTTCAACTGGTTGCTGAATGTGACGTCTAGTTCACGGCACCTGCCAGATTTCTGCACAGATGCTCGACAGAGCAGAGCCTGTCTTCACAATGTCTGATAGCCAGATGATGTTTGAATCAACATGTTGAAATGGCATGAGCAGAAGTGACATTTCCCTAGTGCACCAGAAACCATAAGAACTACCCAAATGACACAAGTGGAATTGTTTAAAAACAAAACCCATTTGCAATTCTCCTTTCAAAAACCAACTTATTTTCTTACAACTCTATTAACATCAATGGAACAGGCTATTAAAGATTCAATAAGAGATTTAAAACAACTCACACTCATTAATCTTTTGCAAACAAACATTGAAACAAACATTTCAAAGGGGAAAAGACCATGTTTAGAGTTGTGTGTAGGAATCCTAGCAGTAGTCAGGATGTGGGGGAAAAACAAATCGGAAGATAGAAAGGGACTATTACAATAATCATGGAGGACTTCAATAAGCAGGTGGACTGGAGAAATCAGGTTGCTAGTGGATGTCAAAAAAAGGAAAAGGTCTACAAGATGGTGTTTTTGGACCAGCTTGTGTTAGAGCCCACTAGGGAAAGGAAATTCTGGATTTGGTGATACGTAATGAGGCAGCCTTGAATAGGGAACTTAAGTGAGGGAACCCTGAGGGGGTAGTAACCATAATATGATAGAATTCACCTTATAGTTTGAGAGGGAGAAATGGAAATCATCTGTAACAGTATTGAGTAAAGGTAACAACAAAGCCATGAAGACATAGCTGGCCAGAGTTGATTAGAAGTGGTGCCTCATAGGGAAGACAGTGGAGTAGCAATGGCAGGACTGTCTGGGGGGTAATTTAGGACGCACAGCAGAAATTCATCCAAAGGAAGAAGAAACATATAAAAGGGGAGGATGAGGCAACCATGGGTGACAAGGTATGTGAGGGATAGCATAAAAGCAAATGAAAAAGCATAAAATGTGGTAAAGATGAGTGGAAAGCCAGAGGGTTGAGAAGCCTTGAAAAACCAACAGAGGATAACTAAAAAAGCAATAAGATGAAATATGATAGTAAGCAAGCTCGTGATATAAAAGAAGATTGCAATAGGTTCTTTTTTAGATATCTAAGTAAAAGAGAAGCAAGAATGGATGCTGGACCACTAGAAAATCAGGCTGCAGAAGTAGTAAAAGGGGGAAGAAAGAAATTATGGAGGAACTGAATAGGTACTTTTGATCAGTTGTCACAGTAGAAGACACCTGCAACATACTAGAACTTCAAGAGAATTAGGGGGCAGAGGTGAGTATAGTGGCCATCACTAAGGAGAAGGTGCTGGGGAAGCTGAAAAGTCTGAGGAGGATAAAAGACCTAGAAGGATGAACTACACCAGAGAGTTTTGAAGGAGATATCTGAATTTATTATAGAGGCATTGTGGTGATCTTTCCAGAATCACTGGAGACTGGGAGGGTTGCAGAGGACAGGAAAGTGGCTGATGTAATTCTAGGTTTAAGAAGAGAGGGGGATAGAATACAGGAAACTATTGGCCCATTATCTTGACCTCAGTCATTAGTAAGATATTACTGTCCATTTCAAATAATTTGTGGAGTACCTGATAGTGCATGGTAAAATAGGGCAGAGACAGCATGACTTCGTCAAAGGGAGGTCTTGTCTGACAAATCTATTAGAATTCTTTGAGGAGATAATGAGCAAGTTAGACAAGAGAGAGCCAGTGGGTGTAAAATGAAGAGGAATTTCTTCAGCCAGAGGGTGGTGACTCTGTGGAATTCATTGTGTAGAAGACATTGAGTGTATTGAGGATAGAGATAGGTTCTTAATTAGTAAGAGTCAAAGGTTATGGGAGAGGCAGGAGAATTGGGTTGAGAACCATATCAGCCATGATGAAATGGTAGAGCAGATGTGATGGGCTGAACTGCCTAAGTCTGCTATGTCTTATGAGACACTAGTAAAATAGATAATTAAAAAGATAACTCATTTTATCACCATAAAGATGTCAATCAAGCAAAGTCAACAGTTCTCTCCAACTCACAAAAACAGAAAGTGCTGGAGAAACTCAGCAGCTCTGGCAGCATAGAACATAGAAAAATACAGCACAGTACAGACCCTTTGTCCCTCGATGTTGCGCCGATCCAAGCCCACCTAACCTACACCAGCCCACTATCCTCCATATATCTATCCAATGCCCGGTTAAATGCCCATAAAGAGGGAGAGTCCACCACTGCTACTGGCAGGGCATTCCATGAACTCACGATTCGCTGAGTAAAGAATCTACCCCTAACATCTGTCCTATATCTACCACCCCTTGATTTAAAGCTATGCCCCCTCATAGTAGCTGACTCCATACGTGGAAAAAGATTCTCATGGTCAACCCTGTCTAAACCCCTAATCATCTTGTACTATGGAGAGAAAGCAGAGTGAACATTTTGGGTCCAGTGACCCTTCTTCAAAACTGCCAATTAACATCAATTCATTAATACAACATACTTTCATCTGCTAGATACTGCTAGACCTACTGGGTTTCTCCAGCAATTTTTATGACTGTTTCAGGAAGTTCTTTCCAGAAGTCCAAACAAATTCCCATTCAGGTTATCCTTTTATGAACACTTGAGTGGGCATGAAAATTGGGACTTGGTTATTAGACTCAACAGATTTGCTCAAGAGATTTGAAGTTTTGATATAGGGAAGTGTTTAAATATGGTAAAGATTTCTCTTGATCCACGTGTACTTTAGGACATTTCATTAATCCCCAACCATACAATCTTTCTGCATCTAGCTTAAAAATATACACAGTCTGATTTCCCATCCGCATCAAATATAACAACTTCTTCCCTCTTTTCACATACGTGTTATGGAAACAAAGTCTTTCTTCAAACTGCAGTTCAATTATGAACCTCACCAAAAGTTGAAATTCTGAAGTTAAACTCCACATTCTTTCAGACATTCACACTTCCTTTCCTCAATGCAGCTCAATATCCATTTAGTAATTCTTATCTGATATTGTTTATGACATGAACATTAACAATCACAAGCAAGCTACACAATTTAGTTGGTATCATATACTTAACAAAGATACCATATAAGACCAAACAACAAGTTTCAAAAATACATTGACTTCACGTACTGACTCCACTGTTGCTTTAGGCAACTCATTGTGAATAAGAATTCAAGAATAACTTGATCCCATGTGGAATCATTTTAAGTGAACGTCATCTTAACATTTTTCATATAAAAATTCCTGAACAGAAAAGGGAAGAAAGGAAATGTAAGTTTTAAAATAGTGATCAAAATGACTTCTGTTTATGGTAACAGGATGTTATGGAGACAGAGAATCATGAAACAGGACTCAATCACTACTTGCATAAGGCACGTGAAGGGCACAATTAGTACCAGCTGATGTGCAGTAGTGGCTTTAATCAGTAAGCCCTGACCATTTGGATCAATGATACCATAAAAGGAAAAGATTATGAAGTAAAACTAATGGATCCACTGATCAAAGTATGTTGTAGTAATGACAAGCAGGTGCCTCCAACCTTGCAAGCCACCAATTCCAGCCAGGTTCATGCCGACATCCTTCACAGGGAGGTCTCCTGCTGTCTCATCAGATAGGCCCGACATTGTCTGTGAAAGAAAGAGAACAAATTACATTTGAGTGGTTTTTAAATCCACACCTTGTACCTTAACATTTTAGGATTTAATCACCAAGCAGCTGGGGTCATCTGACTTTTATGGCTTTTCTTCCAATTCAGTGTTTTGAAGCTAAGGTTGTTAAAGTAATCAAAACATATTGTGAATATTAAAAGTGGTGATAAAAAAAAATTTAGTTTAATCCTTACATTGTCTAAAACCTTTCATCTGTGATGCAGATAAGTTATGATACAAAGCTTAGAGCCACTTTGTTCTGCATTATGAAATAACTAACTCCAGCTTTAAAGCCTTTACCACCTGTTGTACATCTGGACACTTACTCTCAAGTAAATTTGTTAAATATTTGCCAACCCAGGTGTTTCTTCCTTTACAAGATGTTTTCCCTCATACTGAAGCCCCTGCAAAGTCAAAAATATGCACCCAATGTTGAAATTTACGCAGTAATTGGCAACTGTAATTAGAGATTACAATAATATACAAGCATTGTTTCCAAGCAAAGCTATGTTCAAACATTAATTCACATAGCTCACAATAATAATACATTTTAACAACTGAAGCAGTTAATTTATCACATAATCTTATTTAATAGAGCTGGTGGGTGACATAATATTATTAGTGGCAATGGATTTTTGTGGTAACAGAAACATTTTAGTTTCTTGATACTTTCCAGATCAACACTGTTAAGTAGAACAATTAACATAGATGGAGCTACAAAGGATCAGAAAGTGAGCTGAGTATTATCAGACCTTTCAAAAATATACCAGCTTACCACCTCAATAGTTTATCTGAATATGGCATGTTACAACAATAAAGAATGCCTTTGCTGGATCTTAATTGATGTATCTAAAAATATGCCAGACATCGTCCATTTTAGCAATGAGCTGTTTCTTAAAAGGTTCTTAAGGTTCCTTTGTCATTCTTTCTGGAAGCATATTCCATATACTTAAGGCTCAACAAAAACTTTCTGGTTGCAGTTCAAATTTTACCTTTCGATAACTAGAATCTACACTAATCTCATGATACAGTTTAAAAATAATTAAAAGAAGGACAGTTTGCATCTAAATTGGAAGAGAACTAATACACTGGCAAGGAGATTTGCTACAACTGCTCAGGAGGATTTAAACTAGTAAGGTGGGATCCAGGGCGATAGTGAGGAAGAAGATCAATCTGAGAAAAGAAGCAAGCCCAGTCAGGGCAGGCAGGGACAAAGCAGAGAACAAGGTAGGACTGAGAAATTAAATTGCATTTATTTCAATGCAAGGGGCCTAACAGGGAAGGCAGATGAACTCAGGGCACGGTTAGGAACATGGGACTGGGATATCATAGCAATTACAGAAACATGGCTCAGGGATGGACAGGACTGGCAGCTTATTGTTCCAGGGTACAAATGCTTCAGGAAGGATAGAAATGGAGGCAAGAGAGGAAGGGGGAGTGGTGTTTTTGATAAGAGATAGCATTACAGCTGTACTGACAGAGGATATTCCCAGAAATACATCCAGGGAAGTTATTTGGTTGGAACTGAAAAATAAGAAAGGGATGATCACCTTACTGGAATTGTATTATAGACCCCTTAATTGTCAGAGGGAAATTGAGAAACAAATTTGTAAGGAGATCTCAGTTATCTGTAAGAATAAGAGGGTGGTTATGAAAGGGGATTTTAACATTCCAAACATAGACTGGGACTGTCATAGTGTCAAGGATTTAGTTGGAGAGAAATTTATTAAGCATGTACAAGAAAATTTTCTGATTCACTACAGAAGGTGCAAAACTTGACCTACTCTTGGGAAATGAGGCAGGACAGGTGACTGGGGTGTCAGTGGGGGAGCACTTTGGGGCCAGAGACCAAGAACAAAGAACAAAAAAAACAAATAAAATTTAACAGCCTAGGAACAGGCCCTTTGGCTCTCCAACCTTAGCCGATCCAAATCTACTGTCTAAACCTGTCGCCCACTTCATAAGCATCTGTATCCCTCTGCTACCCACCACTCATGTATCTGTCCAGATGCACCTTAAGTGAATCTACCATGCCTGCCTCTACCACCTCTGCTGGCAACGCGTTCCAGACACCCACCACCCTCTGTGTAAAGTTCTTGCCATGTGTATCCCCCTCGAACTTTTCACCTCTCACCTTAAAAGTTTGACCTCTCGTTAGTGAATCCTTCACCTTGGGAAAAAAACTTACCTCTAACTACCCTGTCTATACCCTACATGAATCTGTAAACCTCAATCAGATCCCCCCTCAGTCTCCTTTTTCCTAATGAAAACAAACCTAACCTACTCAACCGCTCTTCCATACCAGGAAACATCCTCGTAAACCTTCTCTGCACCCTCTCCAAAGCATCCACGTCCTTTTGGTAACGTGTTACCAGCACTGTACACAGTATTTTAAATGTGGCCGAACCAATGTCTTGTACAATTTTAACATGACCTGCCAGCTCTTATCCTCAATACCCGTCTGATGAAGGTAAGCATACCATATGCCTTCTTGACCACTCTATCCACCTGTGCAGCAACCTTCAGGGTACAATGGACCTGCACTTCCAGATCTCTCTGCTCATCAACTTTTCCCAAGGCTCTTCCATTCATTGTATAATTCGCTGTAGAATTAGATTTGCCTAAATTCATCACCTCACATTTGTCTGGACTGATCTCCATCTGTCACTATTCCACCCACCTCTCCAGTCTATATACTCCTGTATTCTTTGACAGTCCCTTAATGCTTTCTGCTACTCCACCAATCTTCGTGTCATCTGCAAACTTGCTGATCATACCAACAGTGCCATCTTCCAGATCATTTATGTAAATCACAAACAACAGTGGCCCCAGCGCTGATCCCTGTGGAATATCACTGGTCACCTTTCTCCATTTCGAGAAACTCCCTGTCTCCTGTTGCTCAACCAGTTCTTTATCTACCTAGCTAAAACACCCTGTAACCATGTGACTTCACTTTCTCTATTAGTTTACCATGGGGAACCTTATCAAATACTTTACTAAAGTCCATGTATATGATATCAACAGCCCTTCTTTCATCTATCAACTTGGTCACTTCCTCAAAAGAACTCTATTAAGTTGGTAAGGCATGATCTCGCCCCTCCCTCCCCCCCCGCCCCCATAAAACCATGTTGCCTATCACTGATAAGCCCATTCTTTTCTAAATATAAATAGATCCTATCCGACAGTACCTTCTCCAGCAATGTTCCCACCACTGACGTGAAGCTCACTGGTCTGTAGTTACCCAGAATATCCCCACTACCCTTCTTGTACAGGGGGACAACAGGAGCATCTTTCCAGTCCTCCGGCACCTCACCTATGTTTAAGGATGCCACAAAGATATCTGTCAGGGCCCCAGCTATTTCCTCTCTCACCTCCCTAAGCAATCTGGGATAGATCCCATCCGGTCCTGGGGATTTGTCCACCTTAATAACCTCTAACCTACCCAACACATCTTCCCTACTTATATCAATGTGATCCAGACTACTCAAACTTCTACCTCTAATCTCAACAATCATCATGTTCCTCTCCTCAGTGAACACTGATGCAAAGTAATCATTCAGAATCTCACCCATTCTCTCAGGTTCGACACACAGCCTTCCTCTATTATCCTTTAGTGGACCAATCCTTTCTCTAGTTACCCTTTTGCTTCTTATATAAAAATAAAGTGCTTTGGGATTCTCCTTAATTCTGCTCACTAAAGCTACTTTAGAGTGGTCCAGGAAATGGCTGATGGAATTCAATGTGAGCAAATGCGAGGTCTTGCACTTTGAAAAAAAGAATAAAAGCATAGACTACTTTCTAAACGGTGAGAAAATTTGTAAAGCCAAAGTACAAAGGGATCTGGGAGTGCTAGTTGAGGATTCTCTAAAGGTAAACATGCAGGTTGAGTCCGTGATTAAGAAAGCGAATGCAATGTTGTTACTTATCTCAAGAGGGTTGGAATATAAAAGCACCGTTATGCTACTGAGACTTTATAAAGCTCTGGTTAGGCCCCATTTGGAGTACTGTGTCCAGTTTTGGTCCCCACACCTCAGGAGGGATATACTGGCACTGGAACATGTCCAGCGGAGATTCACACGGATGATCCCTGGAATGGTTGGTCTAACATACGAGGTACGGCGGAGGATCCTGGGATTGTATTCACTGGAGTTTAGAGGATTAAGGGGAGACTTAATAGAAACTTACAAGATAATACATGGCTTGGAAAGAGTGGATGCTAGGAAATTGTTTCCGTTAGGTGAGGAGACTAGGACCCGTGGACACAGCCTTAAAATTGGGGGTCAATTCAGAACAGAAATGGGGAGACATTTCTTCAGCCAGAGCGTGGTGGGCCTGTGGAATTCATTGCCACAGAGTGCAGTGGAGGCCGGGGCGCTAAATGTCTTTAAGGCAGAGATTGATAGATTCTTGATGTCTCGAGGAATTAAAGGCTACGGGGAGAATGCAGGTAAGTGGAGTTGAAATGCCCATCAGCCATGATTGAATGGTGGAGTGGACTCGATGGGCCGAATAGCCTTACTTCCACTCCTATGTCTTATAGTCTTACTTCATGACCCCTTTTGACCCACTTGATTCCTTGTTCAAAACTTGTCCAATATTTCTCCAGGGCCCATTCTGTTCTTAGCTGCCTGGACCTCATTTACGCTTCCATTTTCCTCTTGGCTAGTTGTACGATTTCTCCTGTCATCCATGGTTCATGAATCTTGCCTTTCCTATCCTTTGCCTTCAACAGGACATGCCTATCCTGCACTATCTTTGAAAGCCTCCCACATATCAAATGTGGACTTCCCTTCAAATAGCTGTGTCCAATCCACATTTCCCAGCTCTTGCCTAATTTTGATATAATTGGCCTTGGCCCAGTTTAGTACTCTTCCCTTAGGACCACTCTCTTTTTTGTCTACGAATATTCTAAAACTTACAGAATTGTGGTCGCTGTTCCCAAAGAAATCCCCCACCGCATCTTCTACCACCTGACCTGGCTCATTCCCCAATACCAAGTCCAATATGGCCCCTTCCCTTGTCGGACTATTGACATACTGCTCTAGAAAACTCTCTGGACGCTTCTTACAAATTCAACCCCATCCAGATCTCTGACGCTAAATGTATCCCAGTCAATGTTAGGAAAATTAAAATCTCCCCTCACCACTACCCTATTGCCTCTACATCTTTCCATAATTTGTTTACCAGTTTGTTCTTCTACCTCACGCTCAGTTGGGAGCCCTATAATACAGTCTCAACAGTGTAACTGCACCCTTCTTATTTCTCAGCTCCACCCATAATGCCTCATTACCCAAGCCCTCCATAGTGTCCTCCTTTAGTTCAGCTGTGATATCATCCCTGACCAGCAATGCAACTCCACACCCACTTTTACTTCACTCCCTGTGTCTATATCCTGGAACATTTAGTTGCCAATCATGCCCTTCCTTCAAACAAGTCTCTGTGATTGCAATAACATCACACTCCCAGGCACTAATCCAAGCCCTAAGTTCATCTGCCTTACACACTACACTCCTTGCATTAAAGTAGATGCACTTCAGGCCACCATTTCTGTTGCGTTCATCTGCTGTCTGCCTACTCTTGCCTTTATTAATGCTATCTTCATGATTATTACTGTCTCCAGTTTCCACCTCGCTGTCTACTTGTCTTCTCTTCTGGTTCCCAGCTGCCTGCCACATTAGTTTCAAACCTCCCCAACAGCAGTAGCAAAAACTCCCCCAAGGACATTGGTTCCAGTCTGGTTCAGATATGGACTGTCCCTTGAGTAATATTCCCACCTTCCCCAGAACTGGTCCCAATGTCCAACAAATCTGAATCCCTCCCTCCTATACCTCCATCAAACCACGTGTTCATCCTGCCTATTTTTTCATTTCTACCCTGGCTATCACATGGTACTGGTAGTAATCCCAAGATCAGTACCTTTGATGTCCTCCTCTTTAACTTCTCTCCTAGCTCCCTGAATTGTCCTTTCCGGACCTCATCTCATTTTTTACTTATATCGTAGGTGGCAAAATGCACCAAGACAACTGGCTGTTCACCCTCCCCTTTAGAATGCTCTGCAGTCGATCAGTGACATCCCTGACCCAAGCACCTGGGAGGCAACATACCATCTGGGAGTCCGGTTTTCGGCCACAGAACCACCTACCTACTCCCCTCACAATAGAATCCCCTATGACTATGGTCCTATGAGTCTTTTTCCTGCCCTTCTGAACAGCAGTGCCCACCACAGTGCCATGATCTTGGCAACTACTGCCCTCTCCTGGTAAGTCATCACCCCCAACAGTATCCAAAACGATATACCTGTTTTGGAGGGAGATGACCCCAGGGGACACCTGCACTGCCTTCATACTCTTTTTATGTCTTTGGTCACCCACTCATTGTCTCCCTCAGCAATTCTAAACTGCGGTGTGAACAGTTCACTCAACATGCTATCCATGACATCCTCAGCATCGCAGATGCTCCATAGTGAGTCCATCCGCAGCTCCAGAGCAGTCATGCAGTCAAACAAGAGCTGCAACTGGACACACTTCTTGCAAGTGTAAAAGTCAGGAATGTCAACCACGTTCCTGAGCTCTCATATCAAGCAAGAGGCACATGCCACGGGTCTGAGGTCCCCTGCCCTTGTAAGCTTAGCTTTATATCAACTAGATTAGAGTGGTGCTGGAAAAGCACAGCAGGTCAGGCAGCGTCTGAGGAGCAGGAAATTGATGTTTCGGGCAAAAGCCCTTCATCATATCAACTAAATAAAACCAAACAATGCACTTAAATATTTGAAAAAGAAAGAAAAAGAAAAAATAAAAGCCTTAATTTACAGAGTCTTTTTCTTCTGGTTAGAGGAGGGTTAGACCATAATTCTATTATTTTTAAATAGTGATGGAAAAGGATAGACCAGATCTAAAAGCTGAAGTTCTAAATTGGAGAAAGGCCAATTTTGATGGTATTAGGCAAGAACTTTCAAAAGCTGATTGGGCGCAGATGTTCGCAGTTTAAGGGACAGCTGGAAAATGGGAAGCCTCCAAAAATGAGATAATGAGAGTCCAGAGAAAGTATATTCCTATTATGGTGAAAGGGAAAGCTGGTAGGTATAGAGAATGCTGGATGACTAAAGGAATTGAGGGTTTGGTTAAGAAAAAGAAGGAAGCATATGTCAGGGATAGACAGGATAGATCGAGTGAATCCTTAGAAGAGTATAAAGGCAGTAGGAATATACTTAAGAGTGAAATCAGGAGGGCAAAAAGGCAACATGAAATAGCTTTGGCAAATAGAATTAAGGAGAATCAAAAGGGTTTTTACAAATACATTAAGGACAAAAGGATAATTAAAGATAGAATAGGGCCCCTCAAAGATCAGCGAGGCGGCCTTTGTGTGCAGGCCAGGAGATGGGAGGGGAGGGGGAGATACTAAATGAGTATTTTGCATCAGTATTTACTGTGGAAAAGGACATGCAAGATATAGAATGTAGGGAAATAGATGGTGACATCTTGAAAAATGTCAATATTAAAGAGGAAGAAGTGCTGGATGTCTTGAAACACATAAAAGTGGATAAATCCCCAGGACCTGATCAGTTGTACCCTAGGACTCATGGGAAGCTAGAGAAGTGATTGCTGTGCCTCTTGCTGAGATATTTGTATCATCGATAGTCACAGGTGAGGTGCCAGAAGACTGGAGGTTGGCAAACGTGGTGCCACTGTTTAAGAAAGGTGGTAAGGACAAGCCAGGAAACTATAGACCAGTGAGCCTGACATCAGTGGTGGGCATGTTGTTGGAGGGAATCCTGAGGGACAGGATGTACACATTACTTGGAAAGGCAAGGACTGATTAGGGATAGTCAACATGACTTTGTGCGTGGGAAGTCATGTCTCACAAACTCGATTGAGTTTTTTGAAGAAGTAACAAAGAGGATTGATGAGGGCAGCGCGGTAGACATGATCTATATGGACTTCAGTAAGGCTTTCAACAAGGTTCCCCATGGGAGACTGGTCAGCAAGGTTACATCTCATGGAATATAGGGAGAGCTAGCCATTTGGATACAGAACTGGCTTAAAAGGTAGATGACAGAAGGTGGTGGTGGAGGTTTGTTTTTCAGATTGGAGGCCTGTCACCAGTGGAGTGCCTCAAGGATTGGCGCTGGGTCCACTATGTTTTGTCATTTACATAAATTATTTGGATGTGAGCTTGAGAGGTATAGTCAGTAAGTTTGTGGATGACACCAAAATAGGAGGTGTAGCGGACAGTGAAAAAGGTTACCTCGGATTACAATGGGATCTTGATCAGATGAGCCAATGGGCTAAGGGGTGGCAGATGCAGTTTAATTAAGTTAAACGCAAGGTACTGCATTTTGGGAAAGCATATCTTAGCAGGACTTATACACTTAATGGTAAGGTTCTAGGGAGTGGTGCTGAGTGCAGGTTCATGGCTCCTTGAAAGTAGAGTCGCAGGTAGATAGGATAGTGAAGGCAGCATTTGGAATGCTTTCCTTTATTGGTCAGAGTATTGAGTACAGGAGTTGGAAGGTCATGTTGCAGCTGTACAAGACATTGGTTAGACCATTTTTGGAATATTGCGTGGAATTCTAGTCTCCTTCCTATTGGAAGGATGTTGTGAAACTTGAAAGGGTTCAGAAAAGATTTACAAGGATGTTGATTGAGTTGCAGGATTTGAGCTATAGGGAGAGGTGTGTGTGGAATGGGCTGCCAGAAACAGTAGTGGAGGCTCGTACAATTGCAACACTTAAAATGTATCTGAATGGGTGTATGAATAGGAAGGGTTTGGGTGCTGGCAGGTGGGACTAGATTGGGTTGGGATATCTGGTCAGCACGGACGAGTTGGACTGAGAGGTTGTTCCCATCCCAACCCAATCTAGTTCCACCTGCCAGCACCTGGCCCAAATCCCTCCAAACCCTTCCTTTTTAAATACCCATCCAGATGCCTTTTAAATGTTGCAATTGTACTAGCCTCTACCACTTCCTCTGGCAGCTCATTCCATATGCATTAAAGAGTTTCCCCTTCGATCTCTTTTATATCTTTCCCCTCTCACCCTAAACTATGTTCTCTAGTTCTGGACTCCCCTCCCCAGGGAAAAGACTTTGTCTATTTATCTGATCCGTGCCGCTCATGATTTTATAAACCTCTATAAGGTCACCCCTCAGCCTCCGATGTTCTAGGGAAAACAGTGAAAATGTCTCTATAGCTTGATGACAAGAAGCTGGTGCAATCTGTTAATTTGAAAACTTAAAGAGTGGAATTCCATTTGAATTGACTAACAGTAAAAAGACAGCGTAGAGGAGTAATTTGAAGCATGGCGTTATTTGTACTAAGAACGTTTTTCCCTCTTTTTGGTTAAAAATATATTTAGATATTAAGAAATATCTGCAGACTCATGTTATAATTTGTTTCAGCGACTAATCACTATGCTAACCAACTGTAAAACAAAAATACCAGTACAGAAGCTTGGACATGGTCAGTCAGCTGCTCAGGGTAGTCAGAGTTGGGAAACCCTACACATAGTGGGTGAGGGTGGGAAAGATGGATGGCACATTTGTTACTTTTGGTGCATGTTTGGTGATGTCCTGAGAGGGTGAGTAGGCTGTGCAGAACAGATTCAGCTAGGCAAAAGTCAGGACTGCAGATGCTGGAAACCAGAGTTGCTGATGAAGGGCTTTTGCCTGAAATGTCGATTTTCCTGCTCCTCGGATGTTGCCTGACCTGCTGTGCTTTTCCAGCACCAGTCTGATCAGAACAGATTCAGGGCTAGTCAAGGTCAGATGTTAGTGAGCTTGAGAGTGAATGGGGAAGATGTTGCTGGAAATGGTGGGTACAGGAGCAGAGATAGTCAGTGTGAGGTATCAACAAGGACATGCTGGCACTTCCATGGCAGAGTGGAAAAGGCCATTGATTGTCTTCCTATGTTCTGTGCATTCCTTCAGATGGCTGAGATGGCACTGGCCTGGATGGTAACCTTAGTCCAGGTTGGCGTGGTTCCAGTAGAGTGGGTTTTTTTCTTGGCCTGGGGGAAAAGGACATCTTGTCTCTGCATCATCCCATCCCCATCAGCAGCATCTCCATGTCCCTGCCCACAAAAGCGAGGTACCACATTTCCATTGTCTGCTACATCCAGGGCCAATATCAGAAACCATGCAGGGCAGCTGTGGACTGACAGCTCTTGTCTGGATGCACAATACCTTTTTAAAGACGGTGCTGTACCAAAGATGTTGGTCAGTTTTGGGATATTCAGGAAGTGGTGAATTGTTTTGGAAATGGCACATGGTGTAATGGTGTTAGAATGTGTGGAGGGGCACCAAAGGGTGGGTTAGGTAATAAATCAGGTGGGTTTTGTAAAATAGGGTGATAGATGTCCCCAAGCATCACAATGTGAAACCATCTTAAAAACCTGACAAAATTGATACTTAGTGAAAGAAATTAAGATTCAGCCCATGATCTATCAAGCCAGTTTTCATTCTGCGATCTGACTTGTGCAGCGTTACCACTGGATGGGATCAGGAGATTGGCTGGAATGAATGTAGTGCAGCCAGCAGATATAGATGCTAATTGATAGTATCAGTTGAAGATTCTGATGAAGAGCACTATATGGTACCATTCAACAGGTCAGTTACAGTAGGTCAAAATTTACTTAAGACTGTGCTATCATTTGTGTTAGGCTAACTATTATTTTTGTTTCGATTTTTATTGGTATTTTTGGTGGTTCATAGGCCCCATTATTTCTACTGCATGATTTTCTATATATGCCGTCATGTGGGAAGACAATTACAGCATTATAGGAGAACTACCTGTAGTTTAACACTTACAATTACCAAGTCTGTGACTTGTTCCTGCACGAACTTAATTTATACAACAGGAATTTAATTTACATTGAATGCACAGGCATGTTATCAATTTCTTACCATTAGTTGAATGAATAAAAGTCACTTTTAACTTGTACAAACCATCAAATCTAGTGACCAATTATTCAATCTCATTGCAGTTACATGGAAATGCACGTTGTATTAATGGAATTTTGTTTCAGACCGCCCTCGAAGGATTTGGAATAAAATTCTGTGGATGAATTTATATGACAGGAATTATTCTGCAGTCAGTCAAGAGAACTTTGTTTTTGTTTTCATGTGTAAATGTAACTAAGGAAATATTTTCCAAGTTCAAATAATGCTGAATTTAGGAGAGAAGTATGTTGTTGTATTTGAAATAATTAATTTAATATAAAATTTTGTCAATATATTCTTGGACGGAGTACTTTGCACGTAAAATATTCTATATTAAATAAATAATCAATTGGTTTATACCCTGAACCTTGGTCTGATGGAGTATACTCCCAATCTATCAGTAGATGATGATGAAAATCAAATGGTAGCAAATAGCATATCTTACTAAACTGGAGTAAAGCAGTAAACAAATAACCAAAGAATTGCGGAGGCTGAACATTAGAAACAAAACAGAAATTGCTGGAAAAACTCAGCAGATCTGGCAACACCTGTGGAGAGAAAGCAGAGTTAACATTTTGGGTCCAGTAACCCTTGCTCAGTTATTTTCTTTGCCTTATAGGAGTACAATCTTACTCATAATGGGAGTAGGGGGAGAACAGGTGTTCCCAATGATCAATGCAATTAACAAATAATTATTATTCAACAAATATGGTTCAATACCTGCAACATGACATTGAAGACAAGTATAAATAAATACATTAATGCATGCATCAGTAACCAGGAAGACATTGTTTGAAAATAATTTGCAAAAGAACTAGAGAGGCTCGAGAAAACATTTACACGGTGTTGCTATGACCTAGAAGGAATTGCAAGGAAGTGTGATAGGAGATTCAGTAGCAACAAGGGAATTGAAAACATATTTGAAAAGTATATATTGACAGTGATCTGGGAAAGATAAGCGTGGGATTAATAGCGCTTTCAAAGAAAAGCACAGCCAGGTTGGGTCAGCAGGCCTCCTGTGTTGTGAAATTCTTAAATAATTAATGCAAGAATGTTTTGTTAAAATTCTATCAAATAATTGAGAAATTAAGTAATTGAGATTATAGCCCACACTTTTATTTTAGTTTTATCTTTAAATAGGTTTTCTAGTAATGCTAAGTGCTATATTTTTAGCAAAACAGTAATGCATTAGAAGAAGATGTTAGCATAGGCCTGAACATTGAAAGGAGATTGATGAGCTCAAGAATTCCAGCAAAGTATAACAGTTTGCATTTATATAGTGGAACTTATGTACAGAAATGTTCCATTGTGTGCAAAGAGGAAGAAAGGAAATAATGAACTTGATGCAAGTGTTGAAAGGGGCTTCAATATGTTAAAAAGATAAATTTTGAGACGTATTTTAAAAACAGATAAAAAAGTTCACTTGCTTTAAAAGAGGTAAGTCAGAATGTATTACTGAGATGTCTGAATTCTCCATCATCAATAGTGGAGCAGGGAAAAGGGATAGTAAACAGTCACATGGCAAAAAGTCATAGGATAGGGAAAAAGGAGTTTTGATGAAATAGCGTAGGAGCTATTAGATCCTTCCAAAAAGTGAAATTTGACAAGAAATTATAATCAATACAATTTTAATTCGCTGTATGAATCACACAAGAAAAATGGGTACTAACTCATCTCGCAGAAGGAGCTCAGTTACTCGCCCTTGAGATTTAAAAGTCATAATTTTTAGTACCAGGATTCATTTACATTTTCTGACTGATAATGGACTAGAATGGACTTATCTTCAAACTAATTGCAAATATGAATCTCTAAAGAATGAAAATTTCCCAAGAATTACCAGATATTATGGTTATTAAGACCTTATATATGGTCGGAACACTGTGCAATAATTGTTTTCCACGAAGCCAGACCCTCTGAGATTTATGTGACAGCAAGTAAGCTTGTGTGTGGTACTACTTCAAGATTATTGTTAATGTCATGGACCACATGTCATTTAAAATATTGATTGGAATCGAAAATTTTGAAGTGGACTCATTTGCCAAAAAAAAAGCTTTGTGATCTAGCAATTAAGAATGTTCACTGAAAAGATTTAAGCAAGGAAAATCTGTGGTCATTTTGAGTGACAAACCAAGTATTTAACCACAAAAATGTGAGGCATTCTGTAATTCTCTTAGATTATGTATCAACTTGCACAACTAACTTTAATACAGGCAAAGTACAGTAAAACTGTGCTGCTAAATCTGGCAAACAGGCCTGTATATTTGATATGCACATTCACAAACATTTTCACATGAAACTTCCTGTAAGGCATGATAAAATCTAGCTATTAATAATATTGTAGGATTCATCAAGTAGATCTCTGGCAACAATATCAAAGGGCTTATTGCTAATACTAATTTGAATGGTAACAGGAATTGTGAAAATAGTTAGATTGAACACTTTTTGGAAAGCACTAACAAATTAATGTCTAATACATAGATGTTCAAAAGTCTGCTAAAGTAGCCTAAGTTCACATACTAAAGTATTCTTGCATCTTCAGTAAGTTTCCTTTCAGCTGGTTATCCTTCGGTTACTCTTTCATTTGTAGGTGGTTGTTTCACTTCATAAACTACAATAACTAAACTACGACTTCAAATTTCAGCTTGTTGAAGAATTGTACCACTTTAGAGGGCAGTCACTAGGTCAGAGAAGGACTGCTAAATGAATAATGTAGAGACCAAGCACACAAACTCCGTTCATATCCAAAGTACAGAAGAGTTTCAGGTACATGTCGATTAATCTAAAAGGTTCCAAAACCCTACCAGAAGCCAAAGTGAACAAAATAATATTCTGCATCATAAAAATGTGAGCATGTACCTGTCAGGTAAAATAAAATTGACCTCAGCTGATGTGTCTGCCTGCCCTTGCAGTACAGTGATGTGTCTATTGGCCTCCCTTGTATTGAATTTTATTTTCGACTATACCCTGTAACTTGGAGGGTGTCCAGGGCTGGTAGACCTGGATGGTCTGGCCATCTGGACCAGGAAATGCATGCAAAAATGAGTGACGGACCAGTCTGCTTCTGCCTGTCACTTGGGAACAGGTATGTTTTGCAACCGGGCTAAAGAATGACTTGTTACCCAGGTAAGAGGCGTCATTCCCTCACCCAGGTATGGTGGTCGAGGCAGGTTGATGACCCTGTGGATTGGCCATGGGGTCAGGGTCAGAAGGTGGAGGAGGAACAATTTGGGAACTTGAGATTGGGGGAGAAGGGTCAGCGGGTTGTTGATCTTGGCCTGTCTCTGTCTTACATTGTACCATTGATGCCAGTCCTCCCAATCTCAAGTCTGACTCTTTTCATCATTTTGATGTTTGGGTCTGGACTTATTATATCTTCTTTGGCTCTCCCCTATTGTCCTTTTCAATTTTCTTCCTATTCCCAACTTCTCTACTTTTCCATACTGATTCCTCTTTTCGTTTAGATTTGGTCAGCCAGAAATGATAAACTGACCACCCAATTTCTTTCTTTTTCTCATTCTCCCTTTGTCCTAGGATATCTGCTAGATGTATTAAGCAATCGGAATTAAACATGCCATTTGGGGAAATAGCTTCTCTGTCTTCTGTATCCATTTCACCCATTTGTCAACAAATTTTATGGAATCAGGCCTGTAATGGGCATACATGCATGCCAAATGTGTTCACTTCTGAGGGTGCGCCTCATGAGAGACATCGATCCCCATTCTGTTGAGAGCTGACAGACAAATTCATACGTGCCCATACTGTTGCGATCATGTAATCATTCAAACTGCACGTCCTTTCTTCGTTATTAAATTTAATTTAGTAGTAAAATCATATATTGGGGTCTCAGATCCAGTGGGCAGATCCCAGGTCCATTAAACTATTGGATCCCAGGTCCCACAACAGCCTCCATGCAGTCTAACCAAAATCGGGACCCCTGACTCCTTTTCCCGCAGGTGGGCTCCAAGCACTCCCCTTTAAAGAACATAGAACAGTACAGCACCGTACAGGGCCTTCGGTCCTTGATGTTGTGCCAACCTTTTTTCCTACTCAAAAATCAGACTAACCTACATACTCTTTGTTGTACTATCATCCTTGTGCCTATCCAAGAGTCATTTAAATGTCCCTAATGTATCTGACTCTACTACCATTGCTGGCAGTACAATCCACGCACCACCACTCTGCGTAAAGAACCTACCTTTGACATCTCCCCTGAAACTTCCTCCAATCACCTTAAAATTATGCCCCCACCGCCACAGCCATTTCTGTCCTGGGAAAGGCTCTGGATATCTATGTCTCTCATCATCTTGTACGCCTCGATCAAGTCACCTCTTATCCTTCTTCGCTTCAAATGAGAAAAGTGCTAGTTCCCTCAACCTTACTTCATAAGACAAGCCCTCCAGTCCAGGCAGCATCCTGATAAATCTCCTCTGCACCCTCTTTAAAACTTCCACATCCTTTCGAGAATGAGGCGACTGGAACCGAACACAATATTCCAAGTGTGGTCTAACCAGGGCTCTACAGAGCTGCAGCAGTACCTCGCGTCTCTTAAACACAATCCCACTGCTAATGAAAGCCAACACACCATATGCCTTCTTGACAACCTTACCAACTTGGGAGAGAACCTTGAAGAATCTATGCACGTGGACCCCAAGATCCTTCTGTTCCTCTACACTGCTGCAAATATTGCCTTTAACCCTGTATTCTGCATTCAAATTCCACCTTCCAAAGTGAATCACTTCACTCTTTTCCAGGTTGAATTCCACCTGCCACTTATCAGCCCAGTTGTACATCGCGTCAATGTCCCACTGTAACCTACCAACAGCTCCAACCTATCTACCACTCCACCAACCTTCGTGTCATTGGCAAACTTAGTAACCCACCCTTTCACTTCCTCATCCATGTGATTTACAAAAATCACAAAGAGTAGAGGTCCCCGATCCGATCCCTATAGAACACCGCTGGTCACCAAGCCTCAGGCTGAATACATTCTATCAAACAATCACCACCCTCTGTCTTCTATGGGCTAGCTAATTCTGTATCCAAACATCCAAATTTCACTGTATCCCATGCCTCCTTACTTTCTGAATAAGCCTACCATTAGGAACCTTATCAAATGCCTTGCTAAAATCCATGTATACCACGTCCACTGCTCTACGTTCATCAGTGTATTGTCACGTCCTCAAAGAATTCAATAAGGTTCATGAGGCATGACCAGCCCCTCACAAAGCCATTCTGCCCATTTCTAATCAAACTATGGTTTTTTAAAGTAATCATAAATCTTCTCTCTCAGAATCCTCTTCAATACTTTACCCACCACAGATGTGAGACTGACTGATCTGTCATTCCCACGATCGTTCCTTTTCCTTTTCTTCAACAGGGAAATAACATGTGCCATCCTCCAATCATTTGGTACTACTCCATCGGACAGTGAGGATGCAAAGATCATCGCCAAAGGCGCAGCAATCTCTTCCCTCGCTTCCTGTAGTAACCTAGGTATATCCCATCTGGCCCAGAGGATTTATCAATCCTTAATGATTTTCAAAATTTTCAGCACATCCTCCTTTTTAACATCAACCTGTTCAAACACACCAGTCCTCAGGAATGTCAAGGTCCCTCTCAGTAATGAAATCTAAAACAAAGTATTAATTAAGGACCTCCCCTATCACCTCCAACACCAGGTGCAAGTTGCTTCCGCTATCCCTGATCAGCCCTACCCTTACTCTGGCCAACCTCCTGCTTCACACGCAAGTGTAGAATGTCTTAGGGTTTTCCTTAATCCTACCTGCAAAAGCTTTTTCATGCCTCCTTCTATCGCTCAAAGTCCATTCTTCAGTTCCTTCCTGGTTATGTCTTAATCCTCTAGAGCCATGTCTGATCCTTGCTTCCTCAACCTTAAGTAAGCTTCCTTCTTCCTCTTGACTTTATGTTCCACGCCCCTGGTCACTCAAGGTTCTTTCAACCTACCATCCCTTCCTTGCCTCAGTGTGACAAACCTGTCCAGCACGATCAGCAAGTGCTCCCTTAACAACCTCGGCATTTCTATTATGCATTTCCCTGAGAACATCTGTTCCCAATTTAGGTTCCCCCAATTAAATACTTTCCCACACTGTCTGCTGCTATCCCTTTCTATAAGCATAGTAAAGGTCAGGAAGCTGTGATCACTACCACCAAAATGCTCTCCCACCGAGAGATCTGACACTCGGCATGGTTCGTTGCCAAGCACCAAACCCAATATGGCCTTCCTTCTAGTCAGCCTATCTACATATTGAGTCAGGTACCCTTCCTGGACACACCTGACAAAAACCGCTCAATCCAAACTGTTTGAACTAAGGAGGTTCCAATCAATATTAGGGAAATTAAAGTCACCCATGACAACTTTTGCACCTTTCCAAAATCTGCCTCCCAATCTTCTATTCCATGTCTCTGTTGCTATTGTGGGGTATGTAGAAAACTCCCAATAAAGTGACTACTTTTTTCCTGTTTCAGACTTCCATGCATACTGACACCGTAGACAAACCCTCCTCCATGACTCCTTTTCTGCAGCTGTGATACTATCCCTAATTAGCAATGCCACCCCTCCACCTCTTTTACCTCCCCTCCCCTATTCCTTTTGAAACATCTAAACCCCTCGAGCTGTTCAGGGAGAGGTGGGCAACACAGGGAGTGCAGTGCTTTATTTCCCCTTCCAAATTTATTTTGATTTAATCACTACCCTACTTTTTTGATTTCGCATTATTGCCCTTTGATGAGAAGGGTACTGCTTGTCACTGGCCACTTGGGGATTTCCTTTCTTCCTGGTGGCGGAAGTTGAATATAAGTATATGAAACATCTAAATCCTGGAACATTCAACAACCATTCCTGCCCTTGCAATATCTAAGTCTCTGTGATGGCCACAACATCACAATTTCAAGTACTGAACCATGCTTTAAGTTCATCGTCCTTATTCTTGATACTTCTTACACAAAAGTAGACAATCTTCATCAAACTGACTGCACCTTTGTTCTATCAAGTGCCTATCTGTCCTCACAGACTCTTTGCTCACTGTATCTGGCTGTTCACTACATACTCCATCATCTGATTCGTAGCTCCGGTTCCCACCCAACCGCCAATCCTCCCGAAGAGCTCTAGCAAACCTCCCGTCCAAGATATTGGTGCCCCTCCAAGATAGTTCAAGTGCAACCCATCCTTCTTGTACAGGTTCCACCTTCCCCAGAAGGTATCACAACAATCCACATATCTCAAGCCCTCCACCCTACACCAGCCCTGTAGCAATGTGTTCACCTGCACTTACTCTCTACTCCTAGCCTCACCAGCACGTGGCATCAGTATCCATCCTGAGGTTACTACTCTGCTTGTCCTGCCTTCTAGCTTCCATCCTAACATCCCATATTATTTCTTCAGGTCCTCATCCCTTTCTCTACCTATGTCATTGGTACCGATGTATACCGTCACTTCTGGCTGCTCTCCATTGCAACATTACGGCAATACCTATGCCCTCCTACAGCAAGTTACTAGTGGCTCATGCCCTATTGTCTGATTAAGGGGACTCTAAACCCTTTTCTCTGTAACTTCACTCACCGTACTTACTTCTTTACTAACGTCTCTACTGATTGGCTTGCCTCGTACTTGACCACAGGTCACAAACCCCAAATCTTACTGGCAAACAAACCAAAGGGATAAAAGTCTCTACCTTTTTTATGTCACAGCTGGTTCATTTACTGACAAGGCACGGACCCAAGACCTGTGCTTCAAGCCAAAGGGTTAGCAATCTCAGGGGGAACTTCAAGAATTGTCGAAAGTGTGCCCAACCAAAAATAAACATTGAAGAGTTCCTACAAAAGTTAGAAAGCTCACGTAAATATTACAACCCAAATTGTGAAGATATTGAATTGATGATGGACGCTTATTTGGACACCAATAAATGGAGACAGGTTAAGGGTAAAAGTAACTGGCTGTAGGGCCCCTGTAATGAGGAACTTTTAACACAATTGTGGGAAGGTCTGAAGAAAGTTTTGGGTGAGAGCTACCCAAAAAGTGTACATTAGGGAAAGACTCATGGAACTATGCAACAGACAAATGAAGATGTGGGTGACTATGTTGAGCAGCTGCACGTAGCCTTTGAGCAATATTTGGTTACTGAGCGAGAAGTGGGGACACCTGCCCTTGTAAGTATTATTGTAAACAGGCTGCAATCATGTATGAAGCAAATGTTTTGCACCCTGTTGGATGGGAAGCTATAGCTAATTTGAATGAAATCTCAAGTATTTTGCAATGCGGACAGTGCCAGTTAGAGCATCAGCAACAAAAGGATAAGGAGTGGTCTGATTGCAACCTTCTTGCTGGGGCCACTAAACCGTCCCATGACCATCCAAGGAATCACTGAGGTCGGGAACGAGGGTGGATAGACCCAAAGACCCAGCCCACAGGATGGAAATTGCTTTGTATGTGGCCAACCTGTATGTGGGTAAGGTATTGCCCAAATGGCTCAGAGGGGAATGTCGTCCCTATTACTATCACCAACCCTTTTCCCCACCCTCACTACCTATGATAGCAACCATAAAAGGTGCCATTCCCAGATAAAAGATAGAATGTCACCCTTTCAACTCATTCAACGTGAATCATTACAACCCAAGGAGCCATTTGTTTCTGTCACTGTTAAGGGAAAACCTCTGACTTTCTTGGTAGACATTGAAGCCGCCTATTCTACTCTGAAAATCATGGATTGCCCTTCTCTGTGTCATACAGATAAGACTGTTACGATTGTGGGGCTACAGGACAGCCATTGACCTACCCATGTCCAGCATACCAGGCTGGACTGGGGAACACCAATTTTTGATTGCAGACAATGTTCCTTGCAATCTCCTGGGATGAGATCTGCTCTACAAACTAGAATGTTCCCTTGTTTGCAATCAACGGGCATGGAGTTGCAGGTTCCATTGCAACATTACAGTAATGCCTATTTCTTTCTATAGTAAGTTATTAGTGGCTCATGCCCCATTGTCTGGTGGTATGTGATTAATAAGACCTTCCCTCCATCCATTCTCCAGGCACTTCTATGACTGTTGGATCTCCCTCAGATCTGGTCTCACTTGCAGTTAAACATTCTGGACACTTCCACATGGCACTGCCACTTCCACTGTACTGCGTATTATGATATTCTTGGTTACCACCAGAACTATGAACTGAAAATGTGTTGCTGGAAAAGCGCAGCAGGTCAGGCAGCATTCAAGGAACAGGAGATTCGACGTTTCGGGCATAAGCCCTTCTTCAGGAATTTTTAAACTAGGAATATGAGGCAAGGACCACTGGCAAGATCAGTGAATCTTTCTTTATGACTTTTCCTTTTTTTTTGTGTCTGAAAGGAAGGTATTGCCTTCTGCGTCTTTCTGCCTCCCAATGCCTCTTTCAACACCGCTCCACTATATTCTTAACGTCGCGCTCTGATTCGAGGTAGAGGATCTGGGCCCCATGATTTACACGTTACAATCACAGCCACCCTGCAGGTTGATGACAGCACAGTAGATACGCTCATTGAACATTTCCTGCAATTGACACTTGTACCCGCTAAAAGGTACGCCATGACACTCAGATTTGAATGCCACATCATCTCAAGTGCTCCCAGCACCACCTCTCTTCTAATCTCCTGGCCCAGTTCCCCAGTATCCTACGGGCAACTTGCCCCAACGAGGTAGGGCGCAATTTACTGGTTGAGCTCTTTAAGATTATAATTGACCCCGCCAAGCCACACCCTGGAAGGCCCCAGTATCCACTCAGTCGGGAAGCTGAGGTAGGGATCGGCCCCACCACTGACCTCCTCCAGCAAGATGTCATTATCCTTACAGACAGATTGTGCAATACATCCAACTTGTTAGTGAAGAAACCCAGCATTTCGTCCAAACATTTAGGGCCATGAATTCCTCTGTCATCCCTGCTTTCCCAGTGGTCCCAAAACCAGCCACAATTCTCAACTGTATTCCACCTGACTCGAAATACTATATGGTTGTGCACCTCTATGGGACATTATTCTTTACTCCAATCCACCAGGACTCGCAATACCTCTTCACCTTCACCAATCAAGGCAAGCAATACACTTGGACCTGCTTTCCCCATGGCTTAAATGGAGAGTCCCATCATCCTTTCACGTGTCCTGAAGCAGGACCTTGGTGACATCAGTTTTACCTGTGGCTCTATCCTTATCCAGTATGCGGATAACTTCCTCCTTGTCCCTCTTAATCACCAGGCCTCTGAAATTGCCAACCTCACCCTCCTGAGGTAATTTCAATATAACCCTTGTCAGCCAATGACATCTAAAGAAAAGCTACAATTCTGTCAAACCACAGTCACCTACCTTAGCCATGTATTGGACGGAAACAAGCGACTGCTGTCCTGTCAATGCATTGAAGTTATCCTCAAGATTCCCAAACCTACCACCAAAAGAGACTTAGTACAATTTTTAGGAATGACAGGTTACTGCCAACAGTGGACTCCTGGGTATGCTGAGCTGAGCCGAACTCTACAAGACTTATTTGGTCATTCTGCCCTGGACCAACTCGTATGGACTTTGGCAGTGGAGTCAGCCTCTGACTGTCTTAAATCCACCCTCGCCAGCACACCTACATCGAGTTTACCTGATTATGCCAAGACCTTCCATCTGTTTGCCTTCAAGTCGAAAAGATTGTCTCAGGCAGTCCTGACTCAGTTACATGGCAACAGATACCACACCGTTGACTATTATAGCACTCAGCTGGATCTGGTCTCCAGAGAACTTCCTGCCTGCCTGGGAGCAGTGGCGGCATCCTATCATGCGTCTTGTCATCCCAATCCATCACTCTGGGCCAGAAGGTCACTCTACATGTTCCACATGTTGTGGACTCACTACTTACCTCCTTAGCTACTCAACATCTCATTGTAGCCCAAACTACCTGGTAAGAAGCCGCGCACTAGTCGGATCCCTCTATCATTAGTAAGTGCTGCACCATCCTAAAACCGGCAACTCTTCTGCCCACTGAAGATGATGGGGACTTGCATGACTAAAGTGGCCATCCAAGCAACTATCCGTCAGAGGCCAACTTTGCAGGATTACCTGCTCTTCAACCCGGCCATCATATTACATGGACAGCTTCTGCATGACTTCTCCCACAGTGGGTTTGCAATCTGGTGATACTATCTGGACACAGATTGTCAAATCTTACCTCCCCCTACATGTTTGTCTCAAGAGGCAGAGCTCTTTGCCCTCACTCATGCATGTATCCTCGCTAGATGTCAGATGGCCACCATCTTTACGGATTCCGGCTATGCCTTCGGGATGGTGCATGGCTTTGGTAAACTTTGGAAAGCTGAGGGATCCTTCACCTCTTTGGGACTTCCCGTTAAACATGGGCCACTTATTTAGAACCTCTTGAAGACCGTACAACTTCCAACAGCTCTGGCTATTGTTAAATGCTTGGCTCACATTAATTCCACTGACAATGTCTCCTTAGGAAATTCTCACTCTGATCTTGGAGCCAAGGTAGCAGCCGCAGGACATTCTGGTATTGTGGTACACCTACGCCTTGTCCAGCTGCCCCTGATAGTTTCACCCTTTCCCTTGCAGATATTTACACCCTTCAGTCAGAATCCAGCACTACTGAACAATCTGCATGGCAAGTTGCAGGATATCTCCAATAGCCAGACGGCTTATGGGTCTCCCATGATTGCCACGTGGTGGCACGCTCTGCCTTGTTACCCTGCTTGTTTGCACGTGTGACCATTTTAGGCATGTGGGCAAAGGGGGGGGGGGGGGGGGGGAGGTGGATGATAGTACTATACAGCAATCCTGGCATGGTTTCGCAATGATAGCTGAAACGATAAGTGCGTGGTATTTCAAAAATATAATGTGAGGAAAACTCCAAGAGTCCAGCCTGCTTCACAGTCCCAAACATGGGGCCCTTTGTGCACTTGCAAATGGACTTTATTCAAATGCTTAAATTCATGGGCTTTAATTACGTGTTAGCTATTCTAGATGCATTTTCCAGTGAGTGGAAGCTTATCCTATCTGGAAAAATGACACTACAATGGTAGCTAAGGTCACACCACGTTTCGCAGTGCCAGAACAAATATCAAGTGACAATAGTCCACATTTTATTGGATAGGTGGTTAAGGAACTGCTCAAAAGGACTACTGAGCAAACATCACCTGTCATGCTCCTACTTGATGTCAAGTGTGTGAAAGTCCTAACAGGGTAACAGGACTGTCCTCTCACTAGATAATAATGGGTAGACTGATTGAAACTGCCAATAAATACTCCTCTTACCAGTTAGCCAATGACATCTATAGCATGGATGAAACTTTGTTAAACTACTACATAACATTAACCAAATTTTTTAAAGTTTTCACAGATTATTGAAGCTCAACAAGAAGTTACAAAAGAAAGCTGTCACATATACCAACCTGAGAACTGTGTTTGTGAATTCATTCTGCCGAAACAACTGTTTGGAGTCCAGGTGGGAAGGGCCATTACGAATATGATTGGTGACCCACATGGAGGTGAAGATAGAAGGAAAGCCCACATGGATCCATGCATCACATGTTAAGCCAGCACTGACACCATCCCCAGAAGGGCTAGGCAAAATGAGCAGCACACACAGACTGTCACACTTCCACTATATCTCTCATCAAGAGAACCATGATCTCTGATTTACCATAAAGCTGATGTTATTTTTGGGACTTATAACTACACTGATTCATCTCGTGGGGAAAGGACTGATTAAAAGGCATCAATACCTTTTTGTATATGTCGTGTATGTATTCTAGTCGTACTTATCAGCTCCACTTGCTGGGTTTACTCACATGTTTCCATATATTCAAAAGGCGGCATCCCCCTCAGACCCATTGCTTTCAATGTATCTGAAGTGGCAGAATGGGTCACTTGCCAGAATGAATCCCTGATGACTGGGGTTTGCATGGCTGTCATATCTTCTGCAGAGAGAGGGATTTTTTTTCTAATCTCATAGCTTTACATATACATATATAACACCCACACTACCGCCTAACAATGTTAGTGCTTATTTTTTTCCCCAGCACCCATATCATGTGTGTGCAGGTTAGGACACAGTGAAGAATGAGTGGAGAAATCTTTATTTATATTCCACCACCAGGAAGAAAGGAAACACGCGAGTGGCCAGTGACAAGCAGTGCCTTTCTCATCAAAGGGCAATGCTGCGTGATCAAAAAAGGTGAAAGGATGGCAGGGAGTAAATCAAAATAGAACTGAAGAGGGAAATAAAACATACCCTGCAGTGCCCAACTCTCCCTGAAAACGTCGAGGGTGTTGGTGGAGAGAGGGATATATTGGGTAGACATTAATCATGCCCAAAATAATTGGCATTCTGTCTTTAAGAATTGGTATCAACTCAAGTTTGATACCTTTCATACACGCCATTTACCACCATGACTAATACATCAAAAGGTGGGAAAACTGCAGGCTCTATTTGCCTCATTAGATCTGATCCTAGGGGTTGATCTGCAGGTCACAGCAATTGCACTCAATATTTTAAAGTCATGCCTTACCCTTGGCCTCCACCTAAACTTACTTCCATCCTCACGTCATCAGAAACGTTTGACCATGTCTGGTTTTCTAACTATATTACTGTTTGTCCCATACAATGACATGTATTTTGTTTGTGGACACAAGGCTGGTTGCTCCCCTTATAGGCAGGTTCTTGTTACCGTGCTTTTGTAGAGCCATTCGTGCGTCACTTTTATAACTTCTCTGAAGTTCAGTCCGCAGTTCACAAACTACTACAGAAGGCAATTACAGAATCAGAACTATTCTTTGCTAATTTGCTTCCCCCATACAGTACAGCCAAGTTAGCTCGAGAATCTATCAATATGGTAGCTATCCTAGAACAGATAGCCAATGACACCTCTCAGGCCCTTGGTGAGATTAATGATGAAATGGTTGCTATACCTGCCACCACTATGCAGAATCACATAGCTCTGGACTGAATCTTAGCCGAGAAAGGTGGCACCTGTGCCCTCATCAGGTCAGGAATCCCCGATAACTCAGAGGAAATCACCAACTTGGCTAACCATATCCATATAAATCACATGATACCAGGTTATAGTACAACAAGTTTATTTGGAAGTACTAGCTTTTTAAGCACTGCTCCTTCAACAGATAGCTGTGGAACAAGATCATCAGACACAGAATTTATAGCAAAAATGTTTTGCTACAAAAGGGGATGCCGATTTACGTATAAAAGTGTAATTGCAACTGCTTGCTTCAGACTCTCCAGGCAAGGGCTCTCTGATCCTGCTGCTTGGGTCTGCTTGCATGCAAGCAATAAAAGATGCCTCACGGCGCCAGGGACCCGGGTTTGATTCCCGCCTCAGGCAACTGTCTGTGTGGAGCTTGCACATTCTTCCAATGTTTGTATGGGTTTTCTCTGGGTACTCTGTTTTTTTTCCCACAATCCAAAGATGTGCAGGTCAAGTGAATTGGCCATGCTAAATTGCCTCTAGTGTTAGGTGCATTAGTAAATGTATGGTAGGGAAATGTGCCTGGGTGCGTTAGTCTTCGGAGGGTCGGTATGGACTTGTTGGGACGAAGGGCCTGTTTCCACACTGTAGTTAATCTAACCTAATCTAATCAAACAGGGTGACCAGAACTGGGCACAGTACTCTTCTCTTAATTGGTGAATGACTACCCTTAACATTGCAGGTGCACCATTTAAACGAACGGTTAGCTGCAGCTGTCCAAAACAGTCCGTGACCTTGCAGGAGGAAGAATCCCATTATAGCGTGTCGATTCAAAACAGTAAACAGTTCATATAAACTTGAAAATACAACTATCAAAACTACCAAATCAAAACTTATAACAATGGAGTATAGTGGATTCTTTCTTGATGGTATGTTTTTGGAGATAAGTCTCTTGATTAAACTTAAGAATATAAGTCATAGCTATTAATTTAACCTGGGGCAGTGTTTGTAGAGGAATAAGACGGTGTTATTTTCTGGGTAGATTGTGAAGGTGCAAAAATGGTCTTTGCAGTGATATATACTTCTTGTCAGATGTGGGACTTTAAAGAGAGTTTAAGGGTTACTGCGGATTATATCTGTCACAAACGCTGTTGGACGCGAATCTTATCAGATCGAGTGGATCGGGTTGGAGAGACAGATAGAAGCGTTGAGGAAATTGCAACAGCAACAGTATGTGATAGATGGCAGTTATAGGAAGGGGGGAATGTCTCAGATACAGTCACATAGATGGGTTAACTACAGGAAGTGTAAGAGAGGTAGGCAGCTAGTGCAGGAGTCTTTTGTGGATATACCCATTTCAAACAGGTATGCTGTTTTGGAAAATGAAGGGGGTGACAGATTCTCAGGGGAACGTAGCACGCGTTTCTGGTATTGAGACTGGTTCTAATGCAACGAGGGGTAGGTCGGCTTCCAATAGATCAATTGTGTTAGGGGATTCTGCCGTCAGAGGTACAGACAGACATTTCTGTGGCCAGCAGAGAAAAAGCAGAATGGTGTGTTGTTTCCCTGGTGCCGGGATCAAGGATGTCTCAGAGAAGGTGCAGAATGTTCTCACAGGGGAGAGGGGCCAGCAGGAGGTCATTGTCCACATTGGAACCAACGATATAGGAAGGGAAAAGATTGAGATTCTGAAGGGAGATTACAGAGAGTTTGGCAGAAATTTAAAAAGGAAGTCCTCAAGGGTAATAATATCTGGATTACTCCCAGTGCTATGAGCTAGTGAGGGCAGGAATAGGAGGATAGAGCAGATGAATGCATGGCTGAGGAGCTGGTGTATGGGAGAAGGATTCACATTTTTGGATCATTGGAATCTCTTTTGGGGTAGAAGTGACCTGTACAAGAAGGACGGATTGCACCTAAATTGGAAGGGGACTAATATACTGGCAGGGAAATTTGCTACAACTGCTTGGGAGGATTTAAACTAGTAAGGTGAGGGGGGTGGGACCCAGGAATATAGTGAGGAAAGAGATTGATCTGAGACAGGTACAGCTGAGAACAGAAGTGAGTCAAACAGTCAGGGCAGGCAGGGACAAGGTAGGACTAATAAATTAAACTGCATTTATTTCAATGCAAGGGGCCTAACAGGGAAGGCAGATGAACTCAGGGCACGGTTAGGAACATGGGACTGGGATATCATAGCAATTATGGAAACATGGCTCAGGGATGGGCAGGACTGGCAGCTTATTGTTCCAGGGTACAAATGCTTCAGGAAGGATAGAAAGAGAGGCAAGAGAGGAGGGCAGAGTGGCATTTTTGATAAGGGATAGCATAACAGCTGTGCTGAGGGAGGATATTCCCGGAAGTACATCCAGGGAAGTTATTTTGGGTGGAACTGAGAGAGAAATAAGAAAGGGATGATCACCTTATTGGGATTGTATTATAGAACGCCCAGTAGTCAGAGGGAAATTGAGAAGTAAACTTGCAAAGAGATCTCAGCTATCTGTAAGAATAATAGGTTAGTTATGGTAGAGGATTTTAAATTTCCAAACATCGACTGGGACTGCCATAGTGTTAAAGGTTTAGATGGAGAGAAATTTCTTAAGTGTGTACAAGACAATTTTCTGATTCAGTATGTGGATATACCTACTAGAGAAGGTGCAAAACTGGACCTACTCTTGGGAAATAAGGCAGAGCAGGTGACTGACGTGTCAGTGGGGGAGCACTTTGGGGCCAGCGACCATAATTCTATTCGTTTTAAAATAGTGATGGAAAAGGATAGACCAGATCTAAAAGTTGAAGTTCTAAATTGGAGAAAGGCCAATTTTGATGGTATTAGGCAAGAACTTTTGAAAACTGATTGGAGGCAGATGTTCTCAGGTAAAGGGACGACTGGAAAATGGTAAGCCTTCAGAAATGAGATAACAAGAATCCAGAGAAAGTATATTCCTGTCAGGGTGAAAAGGAAGGCTGGTAGGTATAGGGAATGCTTGATGACTAAAGAAATTGAGGGTTTGGTTAAGAAAAAGATGGAAGCATATGTTAGGTATAGACAGGATAGATCGAGTGAATCCTTAGAAGTGTATAAAGAAAGTAGGAGTACACTTAAGAGTGAAATCAGGAAGGCAAAACGGGGACATGAGATAGCTTTGGCAAATAGAATTAAGGAGAATCCAAAGGGGTTTTACAAATATATTAAGGACAAAAGGGTAACGAGGGAGAGAATAGGGCCCCTCAAAGATCAGCTAGGCAGCCTTTGTGTGGAGCCACAGAAAATGGGGGAAGATACTAAATTAATATTTTGCATCAGTATTTACTGTGCAAAAGGATATGGAAGATATAGACTGTAGGGAAAGAGATGGTGACATCTTGCAAAATGTCCAGATTACAGAGGAGGAAGTGCTGGATGTCTTGAAACGGTTAAAGGTGGAAAAATCCCCAGGACCTGATCAGGTGTACCCAAGAACTCTGTGGGAAGCTAAAGAAGTGATTGCTGGGCCTTTTGCTGAGATATTTGTATCATCGATAGTCACACGTGAGGTGCCGGAAGACTGGAGGTTGGCAAATGTGGTGCCACTGTTTAAGAAGGGCAGTAAAGACAAGCCAGGGAACTATAGTCTGGTGAGCCTGACCTCGGCGGTGGGCAACTTGTTGGAGGGAATCCTGAGGGACAGGATGTACATGTATTTGGAAAGGCAAGGACTGATTAGGGATAGGCAACATGGCTTTGTGCGTGGGAAAGCATGTCTCACAAACTTGATTGAGTTTTTTGAAGAAGTAACAAAGAAGATTGATGAGGGCAGAGCAGTAGATGTGGACTTCAGTAAGGCATTCGACAAGGTTCCCCATGGGAGACTGGTTAGCAAGGTTAGATCTCACGGAATACAGGGAGAACTAACCATTTAGATACAGAACTGGTTCAAATGTAGAAGACAGAGGTGGTGGAGGGTTGTTTGTCAGACTGGAGGCCTGTGACCAGTGGAGTGCCACAAGGATCATTGCTGGGCCCTTTACTTTTTGTCATTTACATAAATGATTTGGATGCGAGCATAAGAGGTACAGTTAGTAAGTTTGCAGATGACACCAAAATTGGAGGTGTAGTGGACAGCAAAGAGGGTTACCTCAGATTACAACAGGGTCTTGACCAGATGGGCCAAAGGGCTGAGAAGTAGCAGATGGAGTTTAATTCAGATAAATGCGAGGTGCTGCATTTTGAGAAAGCAAATCTTAGCAGGACTTATACACTTAATGGTAAGGTCCTAGGGAGTGTTACTGAACAAAGAGACATTAGAGTGCAGGTTCATAGCTCCTTGAAAGTGGAGTCGCAGGTAGATAGGACAGTGAAGAAGGCATTTGGTATGCTTTTCTTTATTGGTCAGAGTATTGAGTACAGGAGTTGGGAGGTCATGTTGCAGCTGCGCAGGACATTGTTGAAATATTGTGTGCAATTCTGGTCTCCTTCCTATCAGAAAGATGTTTTGAAACTTTAAAGGGTTCAGAAAAGATTTACAAGGATGTTGCCACGGTTGGAGGATCTGAGCTACAGCGAGAGGCTGAACAGGCTGGGGCTGTTTTCCCTGGAGCGTCAGAGGCTGAGGGGAGACCTTATAGAGGTTTACAAAATTATGAAGGGCATGGATAAGATAAATAGACAAAGTCTTTTCCTTGGGGCTGGGGAGTCCACAACTAGAGGGCATAAGTTTAGGGTGAGAGGGGAAAGATTTAAAAGAGATGGTTCTGTTCGCCAAGCTGGAAGTTTTTGCTGCAAACGTTTCGTTCCCTGGCTAGGGAACATCATCAGTGCTATTGGCGCCTCCTGTGAAGCGCTGCTTTGATGTTTCTTCTGGTATTTATAGTGGTTTGTTCTTGCCGCTTCCGGGTGTCAGTTTCAGCTGTAGTAGTTTGTATGTGGGGTCCAGGTCGATGTGTCTATTGATGGATGTTCTTGCCGCTTCCGGGTGTCAGTTTCAGCTGTAGTGGTTTGTATATGGGGTCCAGGTCCATGTGTCTGTTAATGGAGTTTGTGGATGAATGCCATGCCTCTAGGAATTCCCTGGCTGTTCTCTGTCTGGCTTGTCCTATGATGGTAGTGTTTTCCCAGTCAAATTCATGTTCCTGGTTGTCTGAGTGTATGGCTACTAGGGATAGCTGGTCGTGTCGTTTTGTGGCTAGCTGATGTTCATGGATGCGGATTGTTAGCTGTCTTCCTGTTTGTCCTATATAGTGTTTTGTGCAGTCCTTGCATGGTATTTTGTAAACTACGTTAGTTTGGCTCGTGCTGGCTATTGGGTCCTTTGTTCTAGTGAGTTGTTGTCTGAGTGTGGAAGTTGGCTTGTGTGCTGTTATGAGTCCTAAGGGTCGCAGTAGTCTGGCTGTCAGTTCAGACGACTGCGACCCTTAGGACTCATAACAGCACACAAGCCAACTTCCACACTCAGACAACAACTCACTAGAACAAAGGACCCAATAGCCAGCACGAGCCAAACTAACGTAGTTTACAAAATACCATGCAAGGACTGCACAAAACACTATATAGGACAAACAGGAAGACAGCTAACAATCCGCATCCATGAACATCAGCTAGCCACAAAACGACACGACCAGCTATCCCTAGTAGCCATACACTCAGACAACCAGGAACATGAATTTGACTGGGAAAACACTACCATCATAGGACAAGCCAGACAGAGAACAGCCAGGGAATTCCTAGAGGCATGGCATTCATCCACAAACTCCATTAACAGACACATGGACCTGGACCCCATATACAAACCACTACAGCTGAAACTGACACCCGGAAGCGGCAAGAACATCCATCAACAGACACATCGACCTGGACCCCACATACAAACTACTACAGCTGAAACTGACACCCGGAAGCGGCAAGAACAAACCACTATAAATACCGGAAGAAACATCAAAGCAGCGCTTCACAGGAGGCTCCAATAGCACTGATGATGTTCCCTAGCCAGGGAACGAAACGTTTGCAGCAAAAACTTCCAGCTCGGCGAACAGAACCACAACAACGGACACCCGAGCTACAAATCTTCAACCAGACTTTAAATTTAAAAGAGACCTAAGGGGCAACTTTTTCACACGGAGGGTGGTACATATATGGAATGAGATGTGATGGAGACTGGTACAATTGCAACATTTAAGAGGCATTTGGATGGGTATATGAATAGGAAGGGTTAGGAGTGTTATGGGCCAGGTGCTGGCAGGTGGGATTAGATTGGGTTGGGCTATCTGTTCGGCATGGATGAGTTGGACCGAAGGGTCTGTTTCCATGCTGTACATCTCTATGACTCTATGACTGTATAACTACTTCTACAATGAACCAACATATAATATAAATAAGAGGAGACTTTCCCCTTTGCCCACAGGTGGTGCTTATTTTTACACACTAACCCCTCCATGGTTTCTTCTAGCTGAACTGAAAATGTGTTGCTGGTTAAAGCACAGCAGGTTAGGCAGCATCCAAGGAACAGGAGATTCGACGTTTCGGGCATAAGCCCTTCATCAGGAATGAGGAGAGTGTGCCAGGCAGGCTAAGATAAAAGGTAGGGAGGAGGGACTTGGGGGAGGGGCGATGGAGATGTGATAGGTGGAAGGAGGTCAAGGTGAGGGTGATAGGCTGGAGTGGGGTGGGGACGGAGAGGTAAAAATTTGGAACGCTTCACGAATTTGCGTGTCATCCTTGCGCAGGGGCCATGCTAATCTAATTCTTCCAGCTGAAGCCACACCCCAAACCTGGGCAAAACAAAGTTTTAAAAAATTACACTTGTCTTACAACAAGAAAATTAGAAGTTGCCATTCAATCCATCCCATCCATACTTTGACACGAAGCAATCCTGGTAAAAAAAATTAAAACCCCTGCCTCCCCCAACCCTCAACCCCCCACCACCCCTATCCCGTACAAAAGACAGAAACGAAAAGGAAATGATAGAAAAATAAAGGATAATGGGAGGGGAGGAAGAAAGGAGAAAAGAGAGAAAAAATGGGAACCCTACATATTAAAACCAGGTGAACCAGGCAAACTACAGAGAAAACAAAGTGAACACTATTGTCAGTATTATTGAACCAGCCAGTCTATTTTAAGGTGTCCAGGGATTCCTTTGCCTTTTCCGGTGAGTCAAAATTAAAAACTGACCCTCTTAGGCTGAAACATAATATTCCGGATATCTTCCGGATTGCTGAATATTCAGATCCCTCAGCTTTCTTTTACCTCATCAAAGGTCTTCTTCTTGCAGACCACAGCCGCAGAAACATCTTGGAAAAACATAGTTCGTGATCCTTTGTATATCAGAGCTTGTGGGTCCTTCCCCAGTGCTCCCGAAGTTTCCAGCACCATTTGTTTATCTCTATAGTGCCAGAGTCGCACTAGGACCGGGCAGGGTTGCTGGTCCAATCCGGGCACGTGCACTGTGACTCGGCAGGCTCGCTCGACCTGCACATGGCCCGCTCCGACTTGCAGCTTCAAAAACTGCAGGAGCCATTGCTCCAAGAAGTTGACAAACTGGCCTTCTTCCCATTCCGGCAGCCAACCAGCAGACGTTCTTCTGACGGCCTCGATTTTCAAGGTCATCAACCTGCTCTACTAAGGCCTGTAGTTATTGCTCCAAGGTCAGGATCCGACCCGCTGAGGATTCTGCCACAGTTTCAGGAGCCGCGCTCCGCTGTTCCACCTGCATGACGCGCTGCCTGAGACGCTGGATTTTTTGGTTATGCTTCTATAGCACGGCTGAGATTGGTTCCAGCATGGGTCCAGTCTCCTCCATCAATCTTCTCTCAGAGTTTCACGAATTCCGAGACTAGGCTCAACTCCACAGGCAAGTCCCCTGGGGCATTCACAGAGCTGAATGCTGCGGCCGCAGGCATATCCGTTGCTGCAGAGGAATGCCCTGCTGGTTACAATTCTTGTCATCCTTTTCCCTTAATCGTTTTTCCTACTCACTTAAAACTAACATACAGCAATTCTGGGGATTAAAAGCTACCAATTTTTACCACAAAAGGTAAGAAAGGGAGGGTGAATGCATCACTTTGTTTGGGTTCTGGTGCAGAGCTCATCAGGACAGACTTACTGGATCATTGCCTTCTTGGATCTCTCAAGACACAGAATTTATAGCAAAAGATTCTATTAAATGGCCTGCGATGCTGAGGAACGTTATAGTTCAATCCAATTTGTATTTCTTATAATCCTCTTAATAATAAGAAGAGTTATAATGGACAATATGTCCAGAATTGAGGTAGCCCGGATAAAATTTCAGATATGAACTTGTTTATAATTGAGCTAATCATATTATTATTTCACTCCAGATGCTGTAAATTGGAAACAAAAAACAGAAGTTGCTGGAAAAGCTCAGCAGTTCTGGCAGCATCAGTTGTGAGGAAGGGTCACTGGATCTGAAATGTTAACTCTGATTTCTTTTCACAGATGCTGCCAGACATGCTGAGCTTTTCCAGCAACTTCTGTTTTTGTAACTATTTCATTTCTTGTTGCTACAGTCCAAATTCAAATCTACTAGTTGAGGTTTCCCAAATGGGGTTGAGACGCAAAACTCTGGGGTCACCAAGCTCTGAAGCAGCAATGACAGCTGTGGAGATCAGATTGATCCCGGACAGCTGTGTGGCACCTTTGAAATGCTTACTTTGTGGAGGCATTCATTGAAGGGCATGGCTTAATTGATTATTTGATGGTGCCAGATTCCTGCTGTGCAACAGCCTTTATGGGAAGATTCCATGTTTTTTCATTAACCACTGTATTGGGGAGGGGAGTGGGGGGGGGGAGGTGTGAGATGGTAGAGAGGGGAATGTGGTGAAGGGAAGGAGGTATGGGGTTGACGGTGAAGGAGGGAAATATGAAGGTGGTGAAGAAGGGAGAAAGGAAGGCTGGGAAGAGAAGGACGGATGTGAAGATGGTGAAGGGAGGGATAATTTGATGCCAGGGAGAGATTAGAGAAGCGATGAAGGAAGGGAGATATGAGATGATGGTGAACAAAGGGATGGATAGGACTCGTGATGGAGGGGGAGAGATAGGGAGATGGTAAAGGGAGGGAGAGTTGGGGTGGTGGTGAATGAAAGGAGAGATGGGTGGGTGATACAGGGGCACTGCATCCTCACCTCTACAACTCAATCTCCCACACTGCCAATTTTTTTAGCCGGGGTCACACAAAATCTGAAGCATGAAAATGCATGACTCCAGGAAGATTCTGGGAAGAATTGGTATAAATTAAAAGAAAATGAAAACACAAAATTCAATTCTACATATATGCAAACAAAGTACCTTACAGTTACCATTGGATCACTATCACAATTAACCAAAAAAATTATCAAAATTAAGAAAGTAACTACATTAATTGTATTAAAAGTTTTCTTGTTTGTGTCTGATATTTTTGAGAAATACATGACTGCAGTGAATCTATTAAAGGCAGCATCTCAAAGTGCCGGTCAAAATTTTTCAAAATAATTTTACTTTTTTGTACAAAGATAGTAACTAAGTTCTTTATGTAATTGTACTTACACATTAAACCTTTCATATCAGTTCTGAAGAAGAATTACTGGATTCAAAACGTTAACCTTCAACAGATGCTGCCAGACTCAATGAGTTTTTCCAGCAATTTCTGTTTTAGCGTGTTTCAGATCTTCAGCATCCATTGTTTTGTTTTGTTTTCTTGTAATTATACATTGACTTTTTTTAATCAACCTAGACTCCTTTTCTTTCAGCTTGGCATTACATTCTACTGCAACATTTTTATATTTTCTTGTTCAAATTGTGAGACTTCGTAATATAATTTAAAATTCCCCTAATAAGACAAGAACACTTTTTTCTGGTAATGGAAATGACAACCAGCAATGGATTGAAAAACATGATTTTCAGTTACAAGGTAATAATAAATGTTATTCTGCAAAATTATTGATATTAAAGGTACACCCTGCACCATGTGGACATTGTACCATGATAACAAAGCACAAAAGCAAAACACAAAAATATAACTTCAACAATTATGTGGTCTCCGCTGTGAATTTAAAATTGAATGTACTCAATAAATACCAAAGGACAGGATGTTGCTTGAAAACTAAGACCATGTTCAAGATTGTGGACATTACAAATGTGCAATTCTGCCAGGAAACCTGGGGATTAAGAGTTATATCATGGAATGTTACTCTCGAACTTGCTGATCAATGTTTGTCATGACTATTCTGTAAATAGAGGAAATTCATAGATACATTGCACCTTTTTTGGCTGGTAAATAAAGGGTCATGGATACTGCCACTCTTTGCAGTATTCCCATAACAGATAGCCTAGGCAGGGTCTACTTGCCTGTTCTGAGAACAAGATCTACTGTCAACTGTTCCTACTACACCTCCATGATAAAGATCACTCAACCAAACAGTACTTTCTTCTCATGCTTTATGAATTGGTGTCCCTTTTTTCAATTCTGCTCCTTGCATCCTAGCCCTGATTACAGCAAGATGAAAAGGTTCAACTTCTTGCCTCATCTTAGCAGAACCCAAATTCTATACCACACTACCAATTATTCCAGATTTATCAATTCAAGATAAATTCGACCAGTTTTTCTTGTGGGAGTTAAATACATGTGCCTGGAGCATTAGGTAGGCCTCCAGATTATTAATTTAGTGGCATTACCACTATGCCATTGCACTTTGTTTATAAGGCGAGATGTAAGTGCCTCATACTTTGAATATTTGTTTTAAAATAGTCTTTAAAGAGTTTGAAAAAAAAGATATTTTCTTTCCAAAGCACTACATGTCTCAAGAAATACAAAACTATTACATTGTTGTTTGCAAAGCAATGTCAGGTCATTGAAGTGAAATGTATACACCATTGAGGAATTAATTCATGAGCTCTAGGGGTCAGATTTTTGCTGATCCGATCTGAATGGAGGCAGGTGCCCAAAGCAAATAGTGCCAAAATCTCACATGATAGCTTCCTGTCAGTGTTCATGATATTGGAAAACTTGATAAAAGTGGGGGAACAGGGGACCTGCAAAGTCACCCACATATAGTTAAGATCAATCAAGATTGTTAAAGGGCTTGTTCTAAGTCCAACAATTTACCTGTTCCAAATTATCACAGAGGTGTACAGGATTTAGGATCTGTTTCCTCACACCAGCCACATATGTTGATGAACCAGGATAGGTGCATGAAACAAAGAAAGCTTTTGCAGGAACAATCAATAATCTGATTAGAACTCAAATGCTTTGGATATCAGGAAGCCAGTGGAGGCATCACTGCACGTTTCCAAGGCTGCACTAAACATCAGATTCAGAAGTGAAGGAATAATGCTGTTCAGACAGCACATGTTTTCACTATCATCACTGGATTCACAAAAGTACAGCTGGATTGTTGTTAACTGTCCCCATGTTGTCATCACAGCACCCATGGAACAGCCGTGACTACTTATTGACAAGAAGGCCTACCACCCCCAGAATATTAGCTGCTTTGCATTCACTATGTCTGTCAGGGAAGAACGTCTGATTTTCATTCCTGGTCTGGCCAACATGAGAACTCAGACCCATAGTGATGTGACTGACTCTGACTATGTTCTGAAATGGCCTAGCAAGCCATTTAGTTCAACATGCAGCAAATGTTGTCCATGTCAACAATTCTCAGATCCCATGAAAGAAGTAAATAAAAGCAGGAACTTTATGTTGGTGTACAGTTTCTTGATAGCTCCCATGATTAGTCCATTTGCATCAATCTAATCTGCAGCACCTATTCAAACCACCTCCAATGCCCATTGCCCCACCACTCCGGAGGGGAGAAGGCTATGCTTGGCACAGGGTTTCTCATCCCTTTCTGGAGAAATAAACAATGACTCCATAGAATTATGATGAGAACCAAGTGTGCACCAGAACACTCATTCAGCAGGCCATTTGCTCAAGATGCATTTTCACTGTCATGTTTGTTCCAGTGACACCCTGCAATATAGAGTTCAAAAACATCTCAAATGGTCATGACCTGTTGTGTCTTTCTTACAACATGGAGTGCATCCTGAAGAAGCAGTAACTATGGAAGGGCAGTTTGTTTGTTTGTAGAATCTTCAGATTGTTAGACTTTGTAGACGTCTTCTGGCTGCCAGAATTGAAAAGGAATTGGGGTCCACAAAACTGTAAAAAGTCATTGAAAAAGGAAGGATACAAATAAAAACAGTGATATGTATTTCACTGGGTTTGAGTGACATTAAAAAAGAATGTTGGGGAGAAAGGTTGTATTGCTGCAGTGCTCCATTGAGGCTCAGCACAAGGTGGAAAAACAGTATCTCATTTTCTGTGTAGCAACCTTGCAGCTTTCAGAACTCAATATTAAGTTGTATAATTTTAGGGTCTGAACATCTTCCATGCCGTTTATACATACCCATATCTGTCACATTGGCTGCTTTGAGCACAACCAAACCATTTTTGTATACTTATGGTCTCTATTCACAGTTTGTCTTTCTCCCTGCCTTATCATAATCCTTTTGTCTATCTAATTGCCTTATTCTGCCTCTGGGTTCTGTTTTCCATCCATTGCTTACTCCTTTACATCTCCCTCACCCCTGCTTTTTTTTTTAGCTACTACTAGTTCTGAAGAAGGGCCAATGGATCTGAAATGTTAAGTCCATTTTCTTTTCACAGATGCTGCCAGATCTGCTGAGCTTCTCTTGCAAGTTGTTTTTGTTTCAGATTTCCAGCATCTGCAATTCTTTGTTTGATATGATTGCTTTTTTTTGCAGATTGTGGTCAGACCTTTCAAAATTGCCATTTATATATAACCATTTTGTCATATAGTCATAGAGATGTACAGCACAGAAACAGACCCTTTGGTCTAATCCGTCCATGCTGACCAGATATCCCAATCTAATCTAGTCCCAACTGCCAGCACCGGGCCCATATTCCTCCAAACTCTTCCTATTCATATACCCTTCCAAATGTTGCAATTGTACTAGCCTCCACCACTTTTCTGGCAGTTCATTCCATACACGTATCACCCTCTGCGTGAAAAGATTGCCCCTTAGGTCCCTTTTATATCTTTCCCCTCTCACCCTAAACCTCTAGTTCTGGACTCCCCCGCCCCAGGGAAAAGACTTTGTCTATTTATCCTATCCATGTCCCTCATGATTTTATAAACCTCTATAAAGGTCACCCCTCAACCTCTGATGCTCTAGGGAACATAGCCCTAGCCTATTCAGCCTCTCCCTATAGCTCAAATCCTCCAACCCTGGCAACATCCTTGTAAATCTTTTCTGAGCCCTTTCAAGTTTCTCAACATTTTTCCAATAGGAAGGAGACCAGAACTGCAGGTAATATTTCAACAGTGGCCTAACCAATGTCCTGTACATGACCTCCCAACTCTTGTACTCAATACTCTAACCAATAAAAGAAAGCATACCAAATGCCTTCTTCACTATCCTATCTACCTACGACTCTACTTTCAAGGAGCTATGAACCTGCACTCCAAGGTCTCTTTGTTCAGCAACACTCCCTAAGACCTTACCATTAAGTGTATAAGTCCTGCTAAGATTTGCTTTTGCAAAATACAGCACCTCGTATTTATGTGAATTAAACTCCATCTGCCACTTCTCAGCCCATTGGCCCATTTGATCAAGATTGCGCTGTAATCGGAGTGTGTGATGCATTCCTAATAATGAGTTCCTTTGTTAAAGAAAATTGACAGGGTCTAGGGAACATGTTCAATGACTGACCCCTGTGTTTATTAAACTTCAAAGTTAAACTATAAAACCAGATTTGCCAGATGGTCTAATGTGTCCAGTACACCCATGAGTCTAAAAGTGTGGTGCTGGAAACACACAACTGATTAGGCAGAATCCAAGGAGCAGGAGAGTCAACATTTTGAGCATAAGCTCTTTATCGGGAATGTGGGGAGGACCCAAGGGGGCTGAGAGATAAATAGGATGTGGGTAGGGTTGGGGGTAGATAGCTAGGAAAAAAATACGTAGATGAAGATTGACAGTGATAGGTCAGAGTGGAGCATGGAGCAGATAGGTATATGGGAAAATGGACAGGTATGACAGGTCAAGAGTTGGAGTGTTGGATCTGGGATAAGATAGGGGAGAGAGATGAGGGAACCGGTGAAATTGCCATTGCTTCCATGTGGTTGGAGGGTCTCAAGGCAGAAGTTGCCGTGTTCTTCCCCCAGTCGTCAGTTGGCTAGGATTTGATGGTGGAGGAGGCGCAGGACTCCTTGGTGGAGTGGGAAGGGGAGTTGAAGTGTTCAGTCACAGAGCAGTAGGATTATTTAGTGAATGTGTCCCAGAGATGTTCTCTGAAACGTTCTGCAAGTTGGCACCTTATCTCCCCAATGTAGAGGAGACCACATCGGCAGCAATGTGCACAGTAGCTGAGGTGGTGTTTGGAGGTGCAGGAAAATCTCAGCCGGATGTGGAAGGATCCTTTGGGACCTTGGATGAGGTGAGGGGGAGAGGTGTTGGCACAGGTTTTACAGTGCACACCTCTTGCAGTGGCAAGTGAAGGTGCTAAGAGTGGAGAGGGTGGACCTAATGAGGGAATCACAGAAAAAAATGGTCTTTGTGGAATGCTGAAAGAGGTGGGGAAGGAAATATCTCTCTGGTGGTGGGGTCTGACTGTAGGTGATGGAAATGGTGGAGGATGACGTATTGTATCCTGAGGTTGGTGGGGTGGAAGGTGAGGACCCGGGGGGGAGTTCTATCTTTGTTGTGGTTGGAAGGGTGGGATTCAAGGGCGGAGGTCCGGGAAATGTAGGAGATGCATTGGTGGACATTGTTGATCATGGAGGAAGGGATTTGCAGTCCTTGAAGTAGGAGGTCATCTGGAATGTTCTAGAGTGGAATTAGTTCTCCTGGGAACAAATGCAGCAGAGGCAGAGGAATTGGGAGTAAGGGATACCATTTTTACAGACGGGGGTGTGGGAGGTGTTAAGTCAGTCACCGTAAATGGATATGGAGGGGTCCAGGAAGGGGTGGGAGGTACGAATGAGTTTTGAGAAGACTTGTAGCTCAGGTTGAGGTTCTGGATGTAGGTTTGCTCACTGAGCTGGAAGATCCGTTTTCAGATGTTTCGTCACCATACTAGGTAACATCATCAGTGAGCCTCCGGATGTAGCACTAGTGCTATGACCCACCTTCTATTTATGTGTATAGCTTTCCTTGGGTTGGTGATGTTATTTCCTGTTCTTTTGCTCAGGGGGTGTTAAATGGGATCCAAGTCAATGTGTTTGTTGATAGAGTTCCGGTTACAACGCCATGCTTCTAGAAATTCTCATGCATGTCTGTTTGGCTTGTCCCAGTCGAAGTGGTGTTCTTCCTCCTCTGTATGTAAGGATACTAGTGAGAGTGGGTCATGTTGTTTTGTGGCGAATTGATGTTCATTCATCTTGGTGGCTAGTTTTATGCCAGTTTGTACAATGTAGAGTTTGTTACAGTTCCTGCAAGGTATTTTGTAAATGACATTAATTTTGCTTGTTGTCTGTATAGGGTCTTTCAAGTTCATTAGCTGCTGTTTTAGTGTGTTGGTGGGTTGTGGGCTACCATGATGCCAAGAGGCCTGAGTAGTCTGGCAGTCATTTCAGAGATGTCTTTATGGAGGGGAGAGTGGCTAAGGTTTTTGGACGGTGTCCTAGATGGTTCAGGTGAACTTGAGTTCAGGGTGGAAGGTGTTCGTGATGTTGATGAACTGTTCAACCTCCGCGTGGAAGCACAGCGTGGTGCCGCTACAGTCATCGATGCAACGGAGGAAAAGTTGGAGAATGGTGCTGATGTAACTGTGGAAGATGGACTGTTCAACATATCCAATGAAGTGGCAGGCATAGTTGGGGCCCATGCAGGTTCCCATGGCTAACTTTGGTGTAAGGAAAGTTGGAGGATTTGAAGGAGAAATTGTTGAGTGGGAGGACTAGTTTAGCCAATTGAATGAATGTGTCAGTGAAAGGGTACCAGTTGGGTTGGCGGAAGAGGAAGAAACTGAGGGCTTGGAGGCCTTCGTCATGGCGGATGGGTGTGTACAGGGACTGGATGTCCATGTTGAAGATGAGGCTTTGGGGGCCAAGGAACTTAAAGTCATGGAGAAAGTGGAGGTTATGCATGATGTCCCGAACATATGTGAGGAGATCCTGGATCAAGGGGGACAGGATGCTGTCAAGGTATGCGGAGATAAGTTCGGTGGGGCAGGAGGAGGTGGAGAAAATGGATCGACTGGGGCAGTCAGGTTTGTGAATTTTGGGTAAGAGGTAGAACCGGGTGGTGTGGTGTTCCCGGACAATGAGCTTGGCAGCCATGGATGGGAAATCCCTAAGGTGATGAGATTGTGGATGGTCTGGGAAATTATAGTTTTGTGATGGGAGGTGAGGTCATGATCGAGAAGGTGTCTGTGAGTTGGCACCTAGCTTCAGCGGTGTACAGGTCAGTGTTCTATACTACCAAGTGTCCCACTTGTCCGCTGGTTTGATGGTGAAGTTGGGGTTAGAGCAGAGTGAGTGGAAAGCTGCGATTGTGAGGGTGAGAGGGGTGGACAGGTTGAGGTGGTCAATGTCACTGCGGCAGTTGGAGATGAAGAGATCGAGGGCAGGTAACAGACAACATAGGGTGTCCAATTGGATGGAATATGTTGGAGGCAAACAAAGGGGTCCTTGGAGGGTAGGTGGGAGTGCTGATGGAAAAAGTAAGCATGGAGGTGGAGGAATAAAACTTTGTTGATGTGTGTCATGGGATAAAGGTGAGGCCTTTACTGAGGACTGATCATTCATCTTCAATGAGGGGGGAGGTCTGGGGGGATGGTAAAAACACAACAGGCCTGGTGGCTAGGAGCTGGTGTGGGACGAAGACTGTCTCTGGAGTGGGTGTGGTCATAGTATTGTGGGGGTTGTCACCAAAGGAAGTGACGGTCCGTATGTCTTCAGCAGTGTCTGCGTGTTCGTCAGCAGTGTTCTGGCAAGTGACGCCAGTGGGGGGAGAAGTGGATGAGGCGGTGGCAACCATGGGGGCGGAAGTGACGTGATGGGTCATTTTGTGGTGTTTTCAGTGGCGGTTCTGGCAGTGATCGCAACTGAGGAAAAGGTGGGGAATGGTGCTGGCGTTACTGCAGAAAATGACTGTATCGGCACCACCTCCCACATGCACCTTCCCTTGCAACAGCAAAAGGTGTAAAACCTGTGCCCACAACTCCCTCCTCACCTTCATCCAAGGCTCCAAAGGATCCTTCTACATCAGGCAGAGATTTTCCTGCACCTCCAAACACCTCATCTATTGTGTCCATGGTTCTCGATGTGGTCTCCTCTACATTGGGAGACAGGACGCTAACTTGCAGAAAGTTTCAGAGAACATCCCTGGGACACATGCACTAAACAACCATACCACCCTGTGCTGAAAATGTGTTGCTGGTTAAAGCGCAGCAGGTCAGGCAGCATCCAAGGAACAGGAAATTCGACGTTTCGGGCATAAGCCCTTCATCAGGAATTCCTGTCGAATTTCCTGTTCCTTGGATGCTGCCTGACCTGCTGCGCTTTAACCAGCAACACATTTTCAGCTCTGATCTCCAGCATCTGCAGACCTCACTTTTTCCATACCACCCTGTGGCCCAGCACTTCAACTCCCCCGCTCACTCTGCCAAGGACTTGCAAGTCCTGGGCCTCCTCCACCACCAAATCCTAGCCACCCAACACCTGGAGGAAGAACACCCCATCCTCAGTCTTGGGAACCTCCAATCACAAGGAGTCAACGTCGATCTCATCAGTTTCGTTATCTCCCATCCCCCAATCTTATCCTAGATAAATCACTCCAACTTGGCATTGCCATCTTGGTCTGATCTACCTATCCGCTCCAGCCTCCACTCCGACCCATCACCATCATTCCCCACCTTAATCTGCTGATCGTATTTGTTACTACCTTTCCCCACAGCCCGACCGCTCCCTCCCACTACGAACCCCCTCTTATTTATCTCTCAGCTGCCCTCCATTCGTGATGAAGAACTTATGCTCGAAACGTCGACTCTGACGCTGCCAGACCAGTTGTGCTTTTCCAGCGCCACGCTTTTAGCCACTGATCTTCAACATCTGCAGTCCTCACTCTCTCCCAGTACACTCATAAACTGGGGACGTGTGTGAAAAATTGAATTTAAATGCGTATACTCTTTAAACTGTGCGTACAGGTCAACCAATCGTTTAATCTCAGTGATGGTACTTCAACCCCTGTTGTAGGTAGTAAACAAAGACTATGAAACTTACCAAATACAATTGACAAGCAATTTACGGATTCATTTACCTCAACGACAGTTGCTAGCATACGTCCATTTCCGGTTCCGTTCCGACAGCGGCGACTTTCGAGCGTGAGGCATGCTGGTTCTTGTAGTCTCCGGATCGTCCTCAAATCGAATGGTATTGATGGGACTACAATTCCCAGAGGTCTAAGCGGGACGAACCGGATACCATAGTTCGACGACCTTGATCCGATTGGATATATTCAATGTCAGTCAAGCTAGCTGGTTTTTGTCTGGATGATTGGTTTGAGTTTACGAGAAATTCTGGCTCGGGATTGGCGAGGAGTGACGTCAGTCAGACCTACGGACAGTATATTTGCCTGTTCGGAAAAGTGTGCGCGCGTTGGTTAAGTGGGAGCAAAGATGTTGGTTAGGTTACTTGGTATACAGGCCTAGGCAGGCGCCTGTGGAGTGCGCCGTGTCGGCGCTCAACAGGGACGGGTGATAGTTAGTTCTTCTCCCGCGCGGGGGGAGGGGGACGGCGCGAGCGAGCGAGCAGGTAGAAAGGGTGCATGAATCGCGGTGTATGTTGGGATGTTAATGGTGAGCGTGTTGAAACTGACCGCGGGCAGGACACGGGTCGAGAATGAAAAGGTTCAGTAAATACGACACAGCGAAAGAGAGTAAGGTACAGCTCGAGCATTTAGAACTCTGACAGGGTCAGTGTGTGTGTTGGATGTCCTAGGAGGTGGAAGCAAGTCTTTCGGCAAACAAACTGTTCCTAATTACAGGGGGTTGCTATGACTTGGAGGTGCACACGCCTCAGTTTAGGCCTTGAGCCCTGTATGTTACTATTTGCAGTCGGAGTTTAGTAGCTTCTGTCACAGAATTTTAAAAAAACCACCTGGACTGTCCTGCTGGAATGTCTCTTCATATTTGTTAATCTTTGAGGGGAAAGAAAAGAGTTAATCACACAACTGTTCGTGAAAATGCGTTGCTAAACCGTCCTGTCATTCCAAACAACTTGACCACGAGGAACATAATCGTGCACATGCATAATATTGACAGAAAAATCATCCATCACTAGTCGTTAGCTTTCTACCTGTGCCATAATTCTGACTCAGTGAATGCCAAAGTCTGGTGATTTGTTAATTATTTTATCTTAGTTAATTCTTGTAGGACCATCACATTTGTCAGTTGAGCCAAAAGGAAAATACTGTTTTTGGTGGAAGATTAGAAAACAAAATGTTGGAAGTATTCTTTTCAGGCCCCTAGTATCTGAGGAGCAACAAAGTTACTGAACTGCTTCTCTTTCAGTTGCTGCTTAAAGAATGTTTCTGGTGTTGTTTTCCCCACTCCTAGTGGGGCAGTTACATAACCTAAAGTACATGGTGTAAATTCTGAATATAATACTTGATTAATAATGACTTGCAAATGATTTGAGTAAAAAGTGAGGTCTGCAGATGCTGGAGATCAGAGCTGAAATTGTTGCTGGTTAAACCAGCAACACATTTTCAGCTTGCAAATGATTTGAGCCTTCTTGCAATTTGTGAAGGCTTTTGAGCCTCTTTGAGTCCACTTGGTTATTAGAAGCTTGAATACATAGAAGCAGGAGTCAGCCCTTTTTGCCTGCATCACCATTGAATAAGATCATGACTGACCCCACTTTCTTGTTGGTACTAAATCTTTTTCCTTACTACAGGTTATAACATTTCTATAAGATGCTCCTGAAGTATCTAATCTCCTGGTCACATGGTTCTCATCAGATTGAAGACTGTTTGATGCATTATGAAGTTGCAATTATTTTCATTCCAATTGTATTGTGGGTGGAATTATAGCTCTTGGAAGTGGGCTTTTAGATGTTGAGATTTCTGTGATGAGCTGTAGCAATGCTTCCCAAACTTTTTCTTCTATGACAACCCCATTTTGAGGCTTAAAAATTGTCATGTTCCCCTAGTAAAAGATGGGTGAAAGTGAAGACCTGTGAAAATGGACAGAGGGGAGTTGGCCATGGGATTACTACGGAGCTCACAACCCCAGAAAGTCAGCTTGTGATTTCCAGTTGGAGTCTTGCTCCCTACTTTGGAAGTCCTGTACCAGAATTCTTAGTTGGGGTCTTTTGCATTGAGTATAAGTGAAACTTTGAAAAGGTTGAATAGAATCATGGATTCATACAGCATGGACACAGACCCTTGGGGGGGAAAAAAATGTAAATACTGTCTATGGAATCCATGTATGTTTTGAAATTTTTATATAAATGGAATATTGATTAAAGGAATGACATTTTAAAGTAATGTTTATGATATGGGTAAAATTGTCCCTTAATGCTGGATTACCAAAACTAACTACTTATTGACAAAATATATCAATAACCATTTTTCCTGCAGCAGAAAATTTGTCAAAGTACACCTTAACTGATACTGGTATCTCCCCAAAATTTCAAGATTTGTTCAGTATTGAAATGACAGTGGCTACAGCCACACAAAATCAGCAGCATTTTTCTGTGATCAGTAACTTTTTTGAGGCAATATCTCTAATCTTGTATTCCTTTCAAGTGGCATATCAAGTATAATCTTTGGTCACCAGGGAGGTGCAAATGAGGGATACCATTCGATCCATTGAAATACACCATACGGTTTATACCATCACAGCCTGAAGTATTTATTGAATAATTTCAGTGTTTTCTCCACCACCAACTTAGATATATGTTTAATCCACATATCATTTTAATCACTAGTGTATGAAAAGGTTCTTCATATAAAGCTGAGATTTTATTCATTTAAATTGGTCACTTTGTGTACTATCAATTAGCTTTAGCAGTGTAAATTTTATGGACTATGTCATATTTCAGAGGTTATTTTGAAGTTGCTTTGCAACTAAAAAGCTGAACATTCTTCATTCTTTGTCATAATCCTGAGTTTTCAATAGGCATTCAAAAGAATGGGTACATGGGTGGCAGGTAAAGTTCAATTTGGAGAAATGTGAAGTGGTATCTTTTGACAGAGCAAACTTTGAAAGACGATATAAAATAAGGGGTACAGTTCTAAATAGGGTGCAAAAGCAGAACAACCTGGTGTGTATGTGTGCATAAGTCACTTGAGGTGGCAGGACATGTGGGGGAGTGGTTAATTACAAATGCAATATTTGTGGCTCTATTAATAGGGGCATAGAATACATGAGCAAGGAGATTGAGCTGAACTCGTCTAAGTGACTACCTACACCTCAGATGGAAGGATGTGAAAACTTTAGGGAAAGTGCAGAAGAGTTTCCAAGAATGAGGAAGTCAGTTATAAATATAATTTGGAGAAATTGGGACTTCTCCTATTAGGAGAAGTCGTCTTCAAGGACAAATTTCATAGATTTTTAAAATCATGAGATTGTTGGAAAATATTGGTGAGGTGGAACAGTTCATCTTAGAATTGGACTTGTAGTGAGAGGGCACATATTTAAAAGCGATCTGCAGAAGAAACAAATTTGACGTGCGAAAATTCATTTTCACAAGTAATTAGGGTGGGATTTGAGTCAGGGCATTACAGAAAGCATTATATTATTTAGATCGAATTTGTAGTGTACAGGGAAAACGCATAATGTTATAATGCTCATTTGGGAAGTGGACATGATGAGTCAAATAGTCACCTTCTGCACTGTGACAATTCAGGATCAGTGTCATGACACTTTCTTGAGTATGAATATCTCTTGTCTCAACAAGCAAAATTCTTCAGTGTTTAATGTTGTGTTCTGCTGTTATGTTATAAAATTCTGAACTTTTGTTTTTCAGCAGTGCTTTAATTAGACACTGTTCAAACCCGAGCCTTTCCTTGATTTTAACACTGTTAATCTCATTTGTGAGTTCCTCATATTGTCCTTGTTTTTATCCTAAATATAGTATTTTGAATATGTAAGTTAAGGAACAACATATGCAAATTGAATTTCATGTTCTTAAAATAATAAACTTTCAAAGTGCAATGATAATTCTAAAATGCTTTAAACAGAAAAATAATTTGAAAAACTCTTGAAATTTGCAGATGACATGAAACCTTTAAATGTGGTAAAAGATATCAATAGATTAAGTGAGTGGGCAAAGATGTGGCAAATGGAGTATAAAATGTCAAAATGTGAACTTGTCAGGAAACTTGGAAAAGCATATTGTCTAAATGGCGTGAGATGCAGAGGGATTTGGATATTCTAATGTGTGAATTGCAAAAGGCGTGTACATCTGCATGGAAAATAGTTAGGATTGTCAATAGAATGTCATTTATTGTGAGTGGAATTGTGTACAGTTAGGAAGATTATGCTTCACTTAGGGCACTAGTGAGATAGTATTTGGAGAACTGAACACCATGTTGGTCATCTTTATTTAAGGAAGTCTCTATGTATTGATAGTTCAGGGAAGTTGTGGTTCTGTTCGCTGAACTAGGAATTTGTGTTGCAGACATTTCGTCCCTTGTCTAGGTGACATCCTCAGTGCTTGGGAGCCTCCTGTGAAGCGCTTCTGTGATGTTTCCTCCGGCATTTATAGTGGTTTGAATCTGCCGCTTCTGCTTGTCAGTTCCAGCTGTCTGTTGCAGTGGTCGGTATATTGGGTCCAGGTCAATGTGTTTATTGATTGAATCTGTGGATGAGTGCCATGCCTTTAGGAATTCCCTGGCTGTTCATCAGCACATCAACCTGGACCCAATATATCGACCACTGCAACGGACAGCTGGAACTGACAACCAGAAGCGGCAGATTCAAACCACTACAAATGCCAGAGGAAAGATCACAGAAGTGCTTCACAGGAGGCTCCCAAGCACTGAGGATGTCACCTAGACAGGGGACGAAACGTCTGCAACACAAATTCCCAGCTCGGCGAACAGAACCACAACAATGAGCACCCGAGCTACAAATCTTCTCACAAACCTTTGAGTTCAGGGAAGGTTTACCAGACTAGTACCTGGACTGAATGGCTTTCCTTACAGGGAAGGGTTGGACAGACTCAGCCTGTATTTGCTTAAGATTAGAAGAGTAAGAGGTAACTTGATTGAAATATGTACGTTTGTGAGTGCTCTTGAGGTTAGATGTGGAAAGGATATTTCATTTTATGGCAGAATCAGAATCAGGGTTCACTGTTTAAAAATTAGATTGCTCATTTAAAACATAATGCAAAATATGTTTTCTGAGGGTTGAGTATCTTTGGAGTTCTCTTGCTGAAAATGCAGAATAAGCAGTCTTCAGTTATTTTTAAGGTAGAGGTAGATAGATTCTTTTTTTAAGCAAGGAGGTGAAAGGCTATTAGAGGTAGGCAGGAAAGTGGATTTGAGATTACAATCAGATCAGCTGTGATCTAACTGATTGCAGAAAAAAAGGTTGAGGGGCTGATTGGCCTACTTCTCTTAGTTCATATACTTGTAGAAAATAGAAGTTTCCCAATGGCCAAAGGATAAATTACGAGAGGACTCAGACTTAAGTTAAAGAAGCAGAAATAATAGGCTGAAATTTTGTATAAGTCCACTAGATTTGGAATTTAATATCTGATTCGCTGAATCAGTAGTAATCTTCAAAAGCAATTTGGATAAAGAGAATGAAATTGCAGTTCTTTTTTGGGAGTGGAGTGAGACTAACAATTGCTCTTTAAAAGGGCAGACAGAGTTGATGGACTAAACCATTGTTCTACATTCATAATTGGCAAAACCACACTTTTGTTCTCCTGAGAAATTGTTGTTGGGTTTCAAACTGTTGTAATTGAGTTTTACGCATGGAAAGAAGTTCTTTGGCCTATTATGCCCACAATGGTCATCAAAAATTCATGTATTCTTATCCCCTTTTCTGGGGATCCTGTATTTCTTGTAGTCATTGCTCCCACCAGAATGTTAATTCTAAGGTGTTGAGTCAGCTCTGATAAAGAAAGATGGCTTTCCAGTAACAAAGCTTTGAGTTGGAGGTGATAGTGGTCCCTTAATGTAGTTGCACATTTTTGTGGTAATGTTGATGGGACTGGGTGGTAGCATTGAAATAAGCTTGATAAATTTCTACAGTGCTCCATCTAAGTAGTATATTCTGCAGCCATAGCAGCACAAGTGGTAAATATTTAAAGCAGAGACAGTAATCTCTGAAATTCATATACCCCAGAATAAATTAAGCACTTATTTAGGTATATGCAAATACATCATGAATACGAAAGATGGGGTGAGGGGGAGTGAGGAGACATATTTTGGATCTGGCATGAATGACAGTATTATTCTTGCTTTGTTAATAATTATACAACTGGTTAAGCTTCTGGTGTGGTGGTTCCCAGAAGTTTTGTTGTGTTGTTCAATGTCAAAGGGATGGGATCCACTGCAATGTGGTTGATTTTTTTTTTATTGTCCTCTGGGAAATTAGGGATGAGAGCCAATTGCTGGCTGAATCAACATCTCTCAAATAAATTTTTAAGAATCAATTACTGTCTGGTTTTGTTGATTTTTGTTAAAGCTGGCACTACTCACTTGATTTTCAGAGGAATATTAGATTTTCCTAATAGCTTTGAAGGTCTGAAATAATTACCAGCTTTTTCTGGGAATGTACCATTTAAGAAAGAATTGAATGTTACAGGAGGGGATTCCAGAATGCTCTGAATCAATGAATTCATTTATGTTGTATGATCTTCCTTATCCATAATCATATGCCTTAGACATGTAGGATGCTCATTAAACCAGTTTTATAGAATCATAGTATGGATTCTGTGGAAAGAAGCCATTTGACTCGTCGAGTCTGTCTGAAGAGCGTCCCACCCAGAACCCCACCTACCCACCCCCACCATCCTATCCCTGTAAGCCTGCATTTATAATAGTTAACCCACCTAACCTGCACATCTCTGGATATTACAGGGCAATTTAGCATAGCCTATCCACCTAACCTGCACATGTTTGGATTATGTGGAGGAACTGGAACACCTGGTGAAAAACCCATGCAGACACGGAGAACATGCAAACCTTATGCAGACAGTCACCCAGTGGTGGAATCAAATCTGGGTCCTTTGCTATGTGAGGTAGCAGTGCTAACCACTGAGCCAATGCACCATCCAAAAAGTTTTTGAAGTTTTGTTCAAAATGTTTTCATTTTTAAACTTTACCTTTCAAGTTGCACAATACAAAATTGAACTTTTATTCATTTTGTATATGATACAAATGTCTGTCTTGAGATGCTAGATCTGAGCTAAGAGATGAAATGTGTATGAATATAGTTAAAAGGTGTTGTTATTGAGGGCCTTGCTTGGTTATAGTGGTTGTTAGGCTAGATGCGTCTTTAGATGAATTCCTTTTTGATCAGAACATTGTGTATAGGAATTTCGAGGTCATGTTGCGGCTGTATAGGACATTGGTTAGGCCACTTTTGGAATATTCCGTGCAATTTTGGTCTCCCTCCTATAGGAAAGATGTTGTGAAACTTGAAAGGGTTCAGAAAAGATTTACAAGAATGTTGCCAGTGTTGGAGGGTTTGAGCTATAGGGAGAGGCTGAACAGGCTGGGGCTGTTTTTTTCCTGGAGTGTTGAAGGCTGAGGGGTGATCTTATAGAGGGTATAAAATCATGAGCATAGATAGAGTAAATAGACTTTTTTTTTCTCTGGCTTGGCGGAGTCCAGAACTAGAGGGCATGGGTTTGGGGTGACGGGAAAGATCTAAAGGAGACCTAAGGGGCAACTTTTTCCATGCAGAGGGTGATACATATATGGAATGAGCTGTTGAGTAAGTATAGAGGCTGGTATAATTCTAACATTTATAAGGCATCTGGATGGGTATATGAATAGGAAGGGTTTAGGGGGATATGGGCCAAGTGCTGGCAAAGGGGACAGGATTAGTTTAGGATTTCTGGTCGACATGGACGAGTTGGACCAAGGGTCTGTTTCCGTGCTATACGTCTGACTGAAGACCCCAGTTTTGGTTCCATAAATGTTTCTGAGGTGGAGGCACTTTGCTATGTGATGAAATGGATTTTGCAACACCAAGATGGATGACTCCTTCCTATACTGATATTCCACTTTTCAGTCAAGGTACTGAGTAGTCTATGCATTGATGGTGCAGGATGTGCACTGTCAAGTAACCGATGGCTTTTTCGGTCTGTTGTGATGGTACCTATGCTTCATGGCGACCTTGAGAATATCCTCCTTTTTAACAAAGGAAAAATTATAAGGTCAGAAAACATGCATCCTCCATTTAATCAGTGAAGCCTCTCCTAGCAACCCTAAACTTACATCTGTGGTAAGAGATTTACTGAGGAGTTCTTGGAGCATTTATTACTAATACTATGTTGAGGGTTTTTGGGTGTGGATATTTGGACCCTTTTGGGAGGTTTTAATGCTGTGAGGATTACTGAGGTGGTTTAGTACTTATGTGGATTTTATGGAGGAGGTTAAATTACTGGCGTTTATAAGGAGCTTTAGGTTATCAAGTTGGGGCACTCTTGAGGGCATTTCTGGCTAAGCAGCATTTCACTGATAGGGGTTAGGGAAAGGTACTTGCTAGTGTGCAAAGGGCCACAGAACAACACACTTGGAGGATGCAATCACAGGTTATATTTGTGAGGTCACTTACATCTTCTATAGACTTGGAAAGAGCACTGAAGATCATGCACAGTAAGATTTTTACAGGGGAGGTTGGTTGACACTTACTTGAGTAGTCAATACCAACCATTGAGGACTTCATATCCCTACAGTTACACAGTTAATATCATATGTGCCAAAGCACCAACATCATATGACAGCCAGCATGTCAAACAAAGAGCATTTCTCTGACTCCCTTGGTGACATTCTGTGGAACATTCTAAATTGCAAGAGGCTGTGCACTTTGCATGACTTCACTGCACATTGCACTGAATTAATGTACCTCAGTGTAGTACTGTACAGTTTCCATGCAGATCTACTGTGAATGTGATCTCTATAAGCTAGGGAAAAGAAAAAAGGAAAGTATATACCTCTCTCTTGTCTAATTTCCACAGTGTCAATATTGTGAGCAGAGCATGACCATATAAGGCTTTGGAAAGAATGGGCTATTCAGTAAAGCCCTCCAGTTTCATCTGCCCCTTCCATTGACTGCTGTACAGTTTATTGGCTTCACTGCCAAATTTTCAATGTGATAAATTGAATGAATGCAACACGGCTGTGCTCTAGATCCTATTCAGGCATCCTCATTTCTGTGTTCCTGATGTCTTCCTCCCCTGCTGATAAGGTCATTGCCAGATAGCAAGTTCAACAGGGCATCCCAAAGTGGGGAAAGTGAGGACTGCAGATGTTGGAGATCAGAGCTGAAACTGTGTTGCTGGAAAAGCGTAGCAGGTCAGGCAGCATCCAAGGAGTAGGAGAATCGATGTTTTGGGCATGAGCCCTTCAGGAATGAGGAGAGTGTGCCAAGCAGGCTTAGATAAAAGGTAGGGAGGGGGGACTTAGGGGAGGGGCGTTGGAAATGCGATAGGTGGAAGGCGGTTAAGGTGAGGGTAGAGGGAGGAAGACCTATCGCATTTCCAACGCCCCTCCCCCAAGTCCCTCCTTTGATCTTAGCCTGCTTGGCACACTCTCTTCATTCCTGAAGAAGGGCTCATGCCCAAAACGTCGATTCTCCTGCTCCTTGGATGCTGCCTGACCTGCGCTTTTCCAATACCACGTTTTCATCCCAAAGTGGGGTCCCAAGTTCTAAGGTGCCTGCTGTGGAGCTCTAACAAAAGTTGTAATAGTTGTGCTGTTTTAAATACATTACCCACCTTTTATAACCCTCGCCAATCCATATCCTGATTTTTCACTGAGGGTTCATAATAATTTTCATTCCTTGAAAATTCAGTCACAGTGGAAAAAAACATTTGGGCAACCAGTGTCCACTCTGGTTAATAAAGATCTGATTGCACTTATCCCATTTTCCAACTCTTGGCTCATAGCCATGGAGACTATGATAATACAAATGAATATTTAAATATTCCTTAAATATTACGAGACTTTCTGGGTCAACCACCCTTTTTTTGGCAGAGAATTCCAGACTCAAGGTCATATATTTTGTAAAAATATTCTCAGTGATCCTGTTAGCCTTCTATTTCATTTTAAATCTGTGCTCCCTCTGCTAATGAAAAAGTACCTTTCTATCCACCCTATCTAAGCCCCTCATCATCTTATACACCTCCATCAGCTACCCTCTAAATGTTCACTGCGCCAAGAAAAACAACAGCAGCATATCCAATCTTTCCTCATAGCTCAGATCCTCAGCCCAGGCAGCAACATGGTAAATCTCCTCTGCATCTTATATAATGCAGTCACAACTTCGTATAATGTAACGACTGCCCATAGCTCTACAGTTGTGGCCTTACCATCAGGTTTATACATTTCCTGCATAACTGCCTCCAGTGGTTTTGAATACTATGGCTTGGCTAATAAAGGCAATTATCCCATATGCAACCTAAAGGGATCTGTGTATATGCACACCATGGTCCCTCTAATCTTCATTAGTTTCCAGGGTCCTACCATTGCATCCTACCAGGGTGCAATCCCTTGTCATGTTAGCCCTCCCAATTGCATTAATTTACACTGTTCCAAGTTGAATGTCATTTTCAATACACTGCCCATCTAATCAGTCAATTGATATGCTCCTGATGTTTACAGCTATCCTCTTTACTATTTACCACCTCAGATATTTTTGTGTTACTTGCAAACTTAATCATACCCCTATACTTAAATCATAATGTTTCATGTACACCACCATAGTATGGGCCTTGCCAGTGAGTTAGTGGAACCGCACTAAAAACAGACTTCCAGTCACCGGAACATTGTACTACCGCCACTCCCACCCGTCACCTTTTGCTTCCTGCCTCAGTCAATTTTTCTGTCCAACGGATCCCAAAGATTCTTACTTTCCTTACCAAACTGCCATGAGGGACCTTGCCAAAATCTGTGTAGACCACATCAAATGCATTACTCTCTTAAACATTCCTGGTTTTGTTTTCCAAAACTGATTGCCTGATTAATTTGTTTCCCTCTAAGCGCAAAAAAAATTTGAATCAATTGCTTAAACATGTTGTGACACAGTGCTGGGGCTGGTGAGATGTGAAGCCAAACCTTCTATTCCAGAGGCAGGGACGTTATGATTGTGCTACAAGAGCAGTTATGTTCTGTGCCTTAGCATTTTTCAATAACCTGTCAACCACTGAGGTTAGACTGACTGGCTTGTAATTTCTTGATCTATTCCTTTGTCTTTTCTTAAATAATTGGACATTCGTAGTTAGCTGAAACCTCACCTACGGCCTGAGAGGATTTGAAGATTAATGCCAAGGCCCCTGATGTCTCCTCCATTGCCTCCCTCAAAAGCCTGGGATACATCTAAACCAGACCCTCAGATTTATCCACTTTTAAGGTTGTTAAACTGAGTAGTAGTGCTCCTTCTGTTGATTTATACTGATATTTCATAGTCTTCCACTCTGATGTCATCCTTTTCCATTGTGAAGATTCTCAAGATATTCATAAAAGATGATGCCCACATCTTCTGAGTCTACACAAACCTGACCTCTATGGCTCCCAACGGATCTCTTTATCATTACTTTCTGTGGATATACACTTGCCCTTTTTACATTTTTCCTTTATTCTACCTACCAATACTTTATCATTATCTGAGCTTTCTAATATGCTTTTTAAGTTCCGCCTTGCTCTTCTCCAGGAGCTCTGCCATATTACATAATCATTACAGATAGGAACAGGTTTAGGCCATTCAGTCCTTTGAATCTGCTTTGCTATCCAGAATGATCATGAATGCTCTTCTATCTCAATGCCATATTCTCAGTTTCTCCCTATACACTTTGATGCCTTTAAAAGCCATCTCTCAAGTTTCTTTTTTTTCTTCTTAATCCTAACCTTTATATCCCTTCGCATCCAATTTTCTCTGGGCTTGATCCCACACTTTGCCCATTTGCTTGTTGTATGCATCCTATTGCTCTAATAGTTTCTTTCTATAAGCAATTGCTCCCAGTCCACTTGACGAAATCATATCTTATTAAAGTTTGTCTTTCCACAATTTAGAACTTTTATTCCCAGTCCATTCATTTCTACAACTATTCTAAATCTAACCCAGTAATGATCACTCTTTCCAAAATACAACCATGCTGATGTGTTGTCCATTTGCTTGGGCTAATTTTCAAATGTTAGGTCCCGAACTGCTCCCTCTATATTTGGGCTTTCTCTGTGTTAGTTAAAAAGATTCTGCTGGATGTAACTTAAAAAAAAAATCCCCAGTTAATATTTGGAAAGTTAAAAACTGCTATAAGTTTTCTTATTCTTGCACTTTTCTGAAGAAGGCTTTCCTTTATTGGTCAGAGTATTGAGTACAGGAGTTGGGAGGTCATGTTGCGGCTGTACAGGATATTGATTAGGCCACTGTTGGAATATTGCATGCAATTCTGGTCTCCTTCCTATTGGAAAGATGTTGTGAAACTTGAAAGGGTTCAGAAAAGACTTACAAGGATGTTGCCAGGGTTGGAGGATCTGAACTACAGCGAGAGGCTGACCAGGCTGGGGCTGTTTTCCCTGGAGTGTCGGAGGCTGAGGGGTGACCTTATAGAGGTATACGAAATTATGAGGGGCATGGATAGAATAAATAGGCAAAGTCTTTTCCCTGGGGTTGGGGAGTCCAGAACTAGAGGGCATAGATTTAGGGTGAGAGGGGAAAGATATAAAAGAGACCTAAGGGGACCTTTTTCACGCAAAGGGTGGTACGTGTATGGAATGAACTACCAGAGGATGTGGTGGAGGCTGGTACAATTGCAACATTTAAGAGGCATTTGGATGGGTATATGAATAGGAAAGGTTTGGAGGGATATGGGCCGGGTGCTGGCAGGTGGGACTAGATTGGGTTGGGATATCTGGTCGGCATGGACAGGTTGGACCGAAGGGTCTGTTTCCATGTTGTACATCTCTAAATGTTTGATCTTCTATCTTTCCCTAACTCTTTGGAGCCAGTAGTACACATGCAACAGCCTGTTTGCATTTTGGTTTTTGCTTCTACCTGCATGGTCTGTCTTAATGATTTATTCAAGACATCATCCGTCCTTACTAGTACAATTAATTACTTAATCAATATTGTGACCCTGGTCCTCTTCTATCCCCTTTTGTGTCTTGCCTCAATACTCTATAACCTAGTACATTAAGCTGCTAATCCTGCCTGTCTTTTTGCTGACTTAGTTGTAATATAAAAGTTAAAAATCACCCATCAGGTTACAGTCCAACAGGTTTCTTTGGAAGCTCCAGATTTCAGAGTGCTGCTCCGTCATGAGGTGGTATGAAGGAGCAGCGCTCTGAAAGCTAGTTCTTCCAGATAAACCTGTTGGACTATAACCTGGTGTTGTGATTTTTAACTTTGCATACCCAAGTCCAACACCCGCACCTCCAAATCATTGTTATAATATACTCCTGAGTGCCGATTTCTGCCCACAGCTCCATTTTATTCCTCGGGCTCCTTGCAGTAAAATATATTCCATTTAGCTGTGCTAAACTCACTTCTTTGTTACCGAACCTTTGTGTCCTCTGCTTTCCAGACTCACTTGTGTTTTAACTTCAAATTCCATCTCAGCTTCTCTTCCCTTTGACATCCTTGTCAGAATCTCATCATCCTACCAACGTAATTTAAATCCACCCCAACAGCTTACCTCCCATTCCTCTTCAGATGTAACCCCTTTCATTTCCCTTGAATTGATCTTAATGGCCCAGGAATCCAAAGCCTTCTTTCCTGCCTCATCTATCCAGTCACACATTCATCTGCTCTCTCCTATTCTTATGCACTCTGTGGCACGAGAAGTATACTCGAGACTACTACTTTTGAAGTCATGCTTTTCAATTTTCAACCTACTGTCTATAAAATTCCTGCTTGCAGGATCTCATTTTTCTTCTTTTCATTGGTCCCAACATGGACTGTGACGTTTGCTATTCACCCTTTTCTTTCAGAATGCCATGCAGCCATTCCATGACATCCTTGATGCTAGCACCTGGAAAACAAAATAGCCCCCTAGAGTTATGCCTACTAATGCAGAAATGCCTGTTTACTCCCTTTATTAACAAATTCCTTGCTGCTGTTGCCTTTCCACACTTGTTTCTCTGTCCCTGAGCTGCTGGACCACCTAAATTGCCCCATATGGCTTTGGCTGGCCTTAACAGCGGAACCTTCACTCTTGTTGTTTTCCTAGATGGAAAAATGGTTTGTAAGTGAGTTGCACTTGGGGGGATATCTTCACTGAGTGCTTGTTCCCCTTGGGTCTGTCAGTCACCCATTTTCTCTCTGGAGAAAGTGAGGACTGCAGATGCTGGAGATCAGAGCTGAAAATGTGTTGCTGGAAAAGCGCAGCACGTCAGGCAGCATCCAAAGAGCAGGAGAATCGACGTTTCGGGCATGAGCCCTTCTTCAGGAATTCCTGAAGAAGGGCTCATGCCCGAAACATCGATTCTCTTGCTCTTTGGATGCTGCCTGACGTGCTGCGCTTTTCCAGCAACACATTTTCAACCCATTTTCTCTCTGCCTATATTTCATTAAGCTGCTGGAGGAATGTAAGGTGAAAGGAGAAAGATTTAAATAAGACATGAGGGATAATTTTTTTCTACAGAGCATGGAATGAGCTTCTAGAAGAAGTGGTGGATGTTGTTACAGTTACAACTTCTAAAAGACATTTCGATAAGTACATGAGTAAGAAATGTTTGAAGGGATATAGGCTAAGTGCAGGCAGGTGGGACTATTTTAGTTTGGAATTATGGTTGACACGGATTGGTTGGACTGAAGGGTCTGTTTCTATCCTGTAAACTCTGTGACTTGATGACTGTATAACATATCCTGAAACATGCTATCCACAATCCTCTCAGCTTCGTGAATGACTTGTAGTGTCCCCAGCTGCTGCTCAGCTTTGAAATCCTCCAGCTGGAGTAACCTCCTGCACATTTGATGCACTGGGAGTGTGTAGGATAAACAAATCGTGGGGCAGAGCTCCCCAAATATTTCGGAACTGAAAAAACATGGACCCTTGTTTTTATTTTTCCCTGACTCCTGATTACATTAGGCAAACAAACTGAATACTTAACTCCAGCAAATGAAAACATTTAGTTTTGAAATTCTAACATATTAATTATCTGTATAAAACTTTTAAGCTGCACTTGTGGCTTAAACTTAAGTCAGCATCCATTTGTCACTTGCGAAGGCACAAGTCGATTTTGTTGAAGCAACTTTGCCCACTGTTTCTTTGTGTTTGGCCTCACCAATGTAAAGGAAACTGCTCTCGATGCTCCCTTTTTATTTTGTTGCTGCAGATCCTCAGTCCTATACAAGACTATTCCAGAAATTCTGGGAACTCTCCACTCTCATTTTGTTTGATCTTGCTGCCATAGAATCCCTGCACTGGAGATAGACGTTATTCAGCCTATTGAGTCCACACCAGTGCTGCGAAGAGCATTCCATCGAAACCTAGCCCCCCTCTCCCCATACCCTTATAACCCTTGATTTCCAATGGCTAATCTGCGTATTCTGCACTTCCCTGGATCTTATGGGCAATTTAGCATGGCAAAACCACCTAATCTGCACACGTTTGGCCTGTGGGAGGAAATCACAGAGAATGTGCAAACTCCACATAGTCACCTGAAGCTGGAATCGAACCTGGGTCTGGCATTGTGAAGTAGCAGTGCTAACCACAGCTGTAGTGCTGCCTGTCTCCTCAGTCTGCTGATGTTGCTGTGCTCTTTGCCACACCGAAGTCCAGGTGCAAAGTCTTAAGACAGTCTCTCCCATGTGTATGACCCTGACTATAAATGGCTGTACTGGTCATGGGACAATATGTTACCCTCACCCTGTAAATCCTTTATCTTGGGTCCATGATGTAGAACTTGATACATGTAGACAAAATTGCTACCTTTTTCGTCAGACTTATGAAACATGCTACGCCATTAAGCAGACCCTTAAGACAAAACTGGTTTTAAAGCATGCATTCTCAACACATCGTTTGTATGGCTGTGAAGCATGGATGACTTGCAATTCTCAAGAAAAGGAATTCAAGGTTGACAGGAGTCTTAGCCGTATCCAACATATTTCCTGAAGTTCTGCCCTCATGTCTTCCCCTCCCTACCAGAAAAATAGGTTCTCCCTGTCCTCACTTTCTACCTAACCAGCCTACACATACAAAAGATCATCCTCTGGCATATCCACTATCTGCAGTCGAATGCTATCATCAAACACATGTTCCTCTTTCCTCCATTGTCAGCATTCCTCAGGGACTGCTCCTCCTTGGGCCATTCTTCCATCATTCCTAACACTGCCTCATCCCTCCCATAGTATTTTCTCTTGCATCATGGCAAAGATAACACTTGTTCTTTTACCTCTTCCCTCCTTACTACCTAAGTACCCAAATGTACATTCCAGGTGAAGCTGTGGATACTTGTGTCTCTTTCAATTTAATATACTGTACTTGCTGCTCATAGTGCAGTTTCCTTTACATTGGTGAGGCCAAACACAAACCCAGTGATTGCTTTGTGGAGCACGTCTGTTCTGTCCATAAGCATGACTCGGACTTTCCTGTTGCTTGCCACGTCAATACGCTATCTTGTTCCCGTGGTAACATTTCCATCTTAGACCAATTGCAGTGTTGCAGTGAAGCTCAGCACAAGCCTTGGAAAACAGTACTTTGTTTTCCACTTTAGCACTTTATAGCCTTCAGGACTCAGCATTGAGTTCAGCAACTTCAGAGCATGAACACTGTCTTTCATTTTGATTAGGTGCCCTCATGTGTCATTTGAATTGGTTTGATTAGATTAGATTAGATTAGACTTACAGTGTGGAAACAGGCTCTTCGGCCCAACAAGTCCACACCGACCCGCCGAAGCACAACCCACCCATACCCTTACATTTACCCCTTACCTAACACTACGGGCAATTTAGCATGGCCAATTCACCTGACCCGCACATCTTTGTGACTGTGGGAGGAAACCGGAGCACCCGGAGGAAACCCACGCAGACACGGGGAGAACGTGCAAACTCCACACAGTCTGTTGCCTGAGTCGGGAATTGAACCCGGGTCTCTGGTGCTGTGAGGCAGCAGTGCTAACCACCGTGCCGCCCATAGTTGATCTTTTTTCTATCGTTCACACAATTGCACTTTTATTGCCATTAGCATGCCCTTTGCGTTTTTCTCTGGGCACCCTCACAATCTGTTTTATTCACTCCAACTTCTTCTTTGTCAACAGCATAAAATCATAATTTTTCAGAGCCATTCAGTTCTGAAGAAGTCATTGGATCCATTTCCCTCTCCACAGATGCTATCAGACCTGCTGAGTGCTCCAGCACTTACTCTTCCTATTCAACAAGTTCCATTTTTACTTTCTGATATAATACAAAATTAACTATGTGATGGTACCTTCAAAGGCAGAGTTACCAAATTGGTTAACACTGAACAAATTAAGGTAGCTTGATTGGTCAAGTATTTTTGTAGGGTAAAAGACAGTCACACAGTCCAGGACTTTGTATATGGTGAGATATCTGGAGTCAGAAAATCAGACACTCCAAGTACTACTACTCGGATGCTTGCAAAACATGACATAAAGCCTTAAACATCAATTATGGAAGTAACTGGTTGATGATACAGGAAAATGGTGACACCTTTGCAAGCGCCACCACAATGACCACAGTAGCTACCTCAGTTTGCCAGCAGACACCAATGCTGAAAACAACAGGGCGCAGTGTGACCTTGTAACTCCAGTGTGGTACATTTGGCAGGACGTGCCTCTTGAGAATTGGCTTCTTTGGTCTTCGGTTGAATCTGAAATGAATTCTTCGTTGTGTCCATCACCTGCTGTAGCTGGAAGAATGCCGATAGGATAAGAAAATAAAATAAAGTAAAAGTATACTGCCCATCTAGCCCTTATCAGACCTCATTTCTCTTTACTCCCTCTTGTCATAGGTGCTAAAAAATAGTCTGTTTTACAGGAGTGAATAATTAGCATAGGCCTTTCAAAACAGGAGATTTCATTGGCTTCAGCATTCAATTGGTGTTTTTTGGACAAATAAACAAACTTTGTCTGAAAGACTACGTTGACTGATCTCCCTATTCTCCCTACCAATCCTGTGCTCTCACCCTTTTTCTCCTCTGTTAAATACACTTTAATCTAAATTCAATAGAAGACATGTTTGCCTACTTAACATAGTGCCACTGACAGAAGGTTTTTACAATGAGTTTTAAATTAAATATATACCTTCATCAAATGTAATAATAATTGGATTAGTATCGCAGGTAAGATAAATATGTTTGAATCCTTGCTGGTTTTCAAAACTTTTATAATATTCTTTTATCAATTTTGATTTGGAGCTCTGAACTGGGAACGGTCTACTAAAGGTGACTTTTGGACTGGGTGTAACAGCTTGTGTTAAAAGGAAAACAGATTAAACAAGATCTTGCTTATTTGTAGGCCAGGACTAGAAGTTAATTGAGATAGGTTCCTGATCAAAAGGTTCTGCAGACACTTTGTCACCAGGGAACCACCTTACGTTTAAACAGAGCCAATATTTGTCATTAACAAGGTCAGTAGCTGGGAATTAGCTCCAGCAAGTCTGGAAAAGATATAATACTCAAACCGATGGCAGATGTTGAATGGTAACTGGGACCTCCTGGAGGAGACAATCAGTTTGTCAGGGAGTGGTCAATGTTTGAAATGGGTTTTAGAATTGTTTTTTGTGAGTAAAGAATCTCACTGTTGGTACTAAGGCATGAAAGTTTGAAAGCTACTGGCCTAATTGCCTAATTTTAGCAGCTTGTGGAAGCCTAGAAAATAGAAAACTAAGTCATAAATCTTACTGATTTTTATCTGAGTGAACTGAAAAAGTGACCCTAATCAACATCTTTAGAAAGTCAACCAATTAGTTATGTATGTCTGTGGAATAACACATGTGAAAACACATAAATAAATCTGATCAGTATTGTTATTTTCTTTCATTTATCCCATAATTCTGTCTGTTTGTTTGTCTGTCTGTGTTTTGCATGAATGAGTCTCAATAATGAGTCCACGATGTTGAAAGTAGTACATTGGCATGGATAGAGAATTACTTCATGGGCCAGAAATATCGAGTGATACAAGGATTTCTTTTTCAGGTTGGCGAACCATGACCCAGTGGGGTTCTGTAGGGATCAGTTTTGGGACCACAACTGTTTGCAGAAGGAAGAAGGAAGTGAATGTACTGTAGCCAAATTTGCAGACAACACAACACTAGGTGGAAAGTCAGATTGTGAGAGGTATAGAAGTAGTTTACAGAGAGATATTGATTAAGTAAGTGGGCAAAAAGTTGGCAATGGAGTATAATGTGGGAAAATGAGAAGTTCTTTATTTGGGAGGGAGAATGAAAGATGGAATATTATTAAATGAAGAGAAATTGCAGAAAGTTGCAACCAAAGTAGTTTGGGATACTTGTGCAGGAAACACAGAATGTTAGCACATAGCTGCAGCAGGTAATCAAGAAGGCTAAGGTCATGTTGGCTCTATTTCAGAGGCATTGGAGTATAAGAGTGGGGAAGTCTTACTGCAATGGTACAGGGTTTTGGTGAGACCACATGTGGAGTACTGTGTGCAGTTTTGGTCCCCTTATTTAAGGAAAGATATCATTTCATTGGAGGCAATTCAGGTAAGGTTCACCAGGCTGATACCTGGTATGGAGGGATAGTCTTCTGAGCAAGGGCTAAACAGGTTGGGATTTTAGAAGAATGTAAGTTGATCCCTTTGAAATATGTAGGATTCTGAAGGGGCTTGACAGCGTAATTCTGAGAGGATGTTTCCCATCATGGAGCAGTCTAGGACCAGAGGGCATTGTTTCAGAATAAAGGGGTTCCAATTTAAGACTGAGATGAGGAGGAATTTTTTCACTTAGAAGGTTGTGAGTCTTTGGAATTTCTTGCCACAGAGTGCTGTGGGACCAGAGCTCTTGTGTATTTTTAAAGCTGAGACAGATAAGTTTGATCAGTGGAGAATCAGAGCTCATGGAAAAGGACAGGAAATGGATTTAGATCAGCCATGATGCTGTTGAATGGCAGAGCAGGCTCAAGGGGTGGAATGGCCTACCAGTGTTCCTATTTCTTATGGTCTTGTCGAGTAACAAAGGTTTTTGGGTTTTAGCATGCATTAATTAGCTTATTTTATTGTTTAATTTTGCTCTACTAAAGCTATTGTGTTGCTAATTTTGTTTTTGTTTAGGCTACAAGCTGGGAGAATTGATTATTCACCATGTCCAAAGGGATTGGTTATTGAAAAAGTCTGATTAGCAACCAATTTTGAGGGTCTTTGAAGGTCTTAATTTTATTGTGTTGTGAATACAGAGGCAGGCTGATTTGGTTAGGCTGTCTGTCTCTGTAATAACAGCACCAATGCTAACTTACATCTATTATCCTATGATATCCTATTACAGAATAAAAATTAATGTTGTCTCCTAAAACCCTTAATGATTGTTCACATCCTAATCTGTTCCTTTTCTCCATTTTTTTGTATTTTCTTTTTGTCTTTTATATTTTACAGTTTGCATTACTAATTGGAGCATTGAAATGAAGTCAATTGAAAATATGCCAAAGAAGCCACAGTATCAAACTATGATCTCAGCAGATTTAATGTTTTGGGAGGCATTGTGGCTACTATGCAAAATAACATGAATCTTGAATTTCTGTAGATTCTTTTTTAGAAGCTGCAGCTTTCATCAACAATTTATCAGTAAAGGTATTGGCATCCATCTGAAACAATAAATTATCATTAACATGTCAAGTTGTCACTTAAAGAAGTGAAATAAACATATAAGCATCTTGGATAAATCTGCCATAAGAATAAATTCATGCATTTTTGTATCATATTTCCACATACCTGACAAACATGGGTGATTGATTCCTTACTTTGTCATTTGGAATGTATGAGGAATAGAGTACTTGACTTAATGACATTGGATTTTGTGACACTCCCAAGTTTTTCTGTCAGCTGATTATTAAGACTTTTTTTTGTGAATTACCGTGCTTCATGCATAATTTACAAGTTCCTTCAATCTTGACATTGCAACATTTGGAATCCCAGATCTAGAATTTATGTGCCACATAATTTGTATTCAACGGAAATATGCAGCATTAACTACTACAATCAGTCCAGAGTGGAGTTGCACAACATATGTTCTGTCCAAATGATTTTATTTCAGGTCTTGGCCAAACATTGAACAACAAAGGTTGAACTAAAGATAAAATACCCAACTGGGTTTGTGCATCTTAATGGCAAATGTCCCAAACAGCTGCACTGTTTAGTTTGCAAATAGGTTGCATTTACATCAGACTGCTTCTGATAACTATTGATCACACTTTGCATTTCTTTACATCAGTGCAGATGAAATTGAAAATATTGCGTAGTTTTTGACAGAGATACAGTGATTGTTTAAGACTCTTTATGAAATCATAAAAATAGGATGCAACATTAAAGAAAAAGTCACAAATAAAACCAACATCGTACCCTGTTAAATCACCTGCCCCTGATTCCTAATTGGAGGAGTTAAACAAAAAAAAGGAAAGAACCTCAAAATATAGGATTGTCTAGGTTTCTAATGGGGACATCATGCTATGCAGTCACACAGTTCTATATAAGGCGGTTTCTCTGAAGTCAGAGCAAAGTTCCCTCAAATGTTGCACAGAGCTAAGCAACAATGCTACCTTAAAAATGTATGGCCACGTGACAATCTTGACGAGATTTTGCAATGCATCAAATAGGATGTGCACAGCAAAGGAAAATTCTCATCGGACATAGAGATAATGCAGGAAAATGGTATTGAAGTAGATGATTACCAACGATCTAATTGAAGGGAGGAGTAGGCTTGCTAGGCTAAATAATCTGTTCCTGCTCCTAAAACTCTGCTGTTGATTAGTGAGATTTGAGAAGATTTGTAGCTCAAGTTGAGGTTCTGGATGTAGGTTTCCTCACTGAGCTGGAAGGGTCATTTCCAGATGTTTTGTCACCCTACTAGGTAACATCTTCAGTGGGCCTCTGGGCAAAGCATTGTTGATAATTCCTGCTTTCTATTTATATGTTTGGGTTTCTTTGGGTTGGTGATGTCATTTCCTGTGGTGACCTAATTTCCTGTGGTGATGTTATTTTCTGTTCTTTTTCTCATAGAGTAGGAGATGGGGTCCAGCTTGATGTGTTTGTTGATAAGCTCTGGTTGGAATGCCATGCTTCTAGGAATTCTCATGTCTGTCACTGTTTGGCTTGTCCTAAAATGGATGTGTTGTCCCAGTCGAAGTGGTGTCCTTCCTCCTCTGGATGTAAGGATACTAGTGAGAGAGGAGAAAGTGAGGTCTGCAGATGCTGGAGATCAGAGCTGAAAATGTGTTGCCGGAAAAGCACAGCAGGTCAGGCAGCATCCAAGGAACAGGAAATTCGACGTTTCGGGCATAAGCCCTTCATCAGGAAGGGCTTATTCCTGATGAAGGGCTTATGCCCGAAATGTCGAATTTCCTGTTCCTTGGATGCTGCCTGACCTGCGCTTTTCCAGCAACACAGTTTTAGTACTAGTGAGAGAGGGTCATGTCGTTTTGTGGCTAGTCAATGTTCATGTATCCTGGTGGCTAGTCTTCTGCCTGTTTGTCCAATGGTAGTGTTTGTTACAGTCTTTGCAAGGTATTTTGTAAATAATATTAGTTTTGCTTGTTGTCTGTATAGGGTCTTTCAAGTTCATTAGCTGCTGTTTTAGTTTGTTGGTGGATTACCATGATGCCAAGGGGTCTGAGTAGTCTGGCAGTCATTTCCGAGATGTCATTGATGTAGGGGTGAGTGGCTAGGGTTTCTGGACGCGTTTTGTCTGCTTGTCTGGAATTGTTGCTGAGAAATCTGTGGACTGTGTTCATTGGGTACCCATTCTTTTTGAACACACTGTATGGGTGATTCTCCTCTGCTCTTCGTAGTTCCACTGTGCTGCAGTATGTGGTGGCACGTTGGAATAATGTTCGGATGCAGCTTCGTTTGTGGATGTTGGGATGATTGCTTCTGAACTTCAATATTTGGTCTGTGTTGTTTTTCTGTAGACGCTAGTTTGAAGTTCCCCATTGGCTGTTTGCTCTACTGTGACATCTAGGCATGGCAGTTTGTTGTTGTTGTTGTTGTTGTTGTTGTTGTTTTCCTCCTCTTTAGTGAATTTTATGCCTGTAAGGGTCTTGAAGGTTTCTTCTATTTTGTTTTGTTTGGTGATGACAAAGGTGTCATCCATGTAACGGACTCAATGTTTGGGTTGGATGGTTGGCAGAGCTGTTTTTTTCGAATCTCTGCATTACTGCCTCTGCTAAGAACCCTGATATATTTGAGTTCTCTGCACATTTCTCACACCTTGTGGTTTGCTCTTTTTTCATTGATTGTTCACAGTTGGCTCCTATCTTCAATTTCAAGTTGTGTAATATCTCTATATAAGTAATTTAGACAAAACTGGCTCTTGGTCTATTTCCAGTCTGTATCACCAAAGAATTTGAATCGGAAGAGTGAACTACAAAAGTAGCCGACAATTTGCTTCCAAGCTCTCTTATTTGTGGAACAGAAAACTTAGCTATGGTAATCTGCTGCCATCCAGTCAATAGAGCAGTTGAGCATTTTAATAGACTTGTATATTCTTGTATATACTTTCATGTATGTTTCAGGTTGAAGACTGAAGTGATTTATTTTTGCAGTTTGTATAGTGGATTTAGATTTTAAAATTAATTCCTTAACCCCCAGATTTCAGATTTCATTCTTTGTAATGAGAAATACAAATTTAACCAATGATATCTGCGTGTTATTGTGTCGATAGATTGCAGAATGAAACAAATGATCATCTTCAAAGCTATTTGTGAATTAGCATTTCCTTGTGTTTTCCTTTCCTTAAATACATATTCAAGAAAGGAAAAAGGAAATTTAAAATTGACCTGATATTTTAATTTTAAAAATCTGCTCAATGGAGAAAATGTGGAAAAGGTACTTATACATTTTTTGAGGGAATCAAAATTCGCGGCTATAAATATTTTATTATCACTAATAAATTTAATCAGGAATTCTGGAAATATGATTTCACTGTGATAGTCATGAGAATACCATACATGCATTTATTGAAAATTTAAATGAGTACATGAGGATAAAGGAGTCAAATAGTATTTTGATAGGGTGAGGTGAAGTGAGCTTGGAGAAGCTTGTCTCAGTATAAACAATGTCATAAAGCTATTCAACTGAATGGCTTTTTTCTAGACTGTAAATTCTATTCAACTTTTCTGGATTGTTTTCTGATGCAAGATCTAGATTCAAAGCTGTATTTTTTTTATTTTCTGATTTTTGACAGACATTCTGCATTTCTGTTTTAATCCATGGTACCAACTTAAACAAAAGAATCAAATTGATGTATTAGTTGTTTTAAAATTAGTTGTAATGTTTGCATTTGCACTTTTATGCTACTTGACCATGATACTGATGCAGAAGCAATAAATAATAATCTTGGAACAGCCATAAAGCAATGATAAATTGTGGATATTTTTAATCTAAGAATAGTTTGTACAGTTTGTCTTGTGACATTATTTGTTCTCTTATTAAAAAGTATATATTATGATGAGATGAAGGATTTTGAAACTTAATATGTATAATTTCTGAATCTGTTTCACACATCTCTTACAGGCATTTATTTCAGTTTAAATAAAGGAAGCAATCCAGCATAGGAACGCTACTTTGTTTTGCAACATTTTCAGTCTGCTTTACATCTTATTCAACTCAAATGGAATATGTGGTCAATTTTTTGAATTAGTGAGACTTTATTTTTCAGTTTTAAGATGCTTTTTTAAATTTTAAGTTAATTTAACAATTCAACTGGACTTGAATTTGCTGTATTGTCCGGTAACAGTCAGTTGTTTATCTTACACTATTGGTGACACCCTGATATTGTCAAAACAACTGGCCATTGTAAGAACCAGTGTGCTGCATTTTCGAACATATGCAGTACTGTCTCAATTTGTTATTGTAAGCACCAGTCTGCATTTCAGAGTTTGTGATAATCTAACTAAGAAATTATGATCTCAGTCTATGACTTGATAGTACATCCTCTGCTGAATGAGGTATTCTGTTCTGTTGAAAGCATGGTATACTGGTGTGCATTGCATCATGTGGTGGAATGATAGGACATAAGCTCCCAAATCAGCCGTGTCAAGACGAACAGAAAAGTTTGTGTAGATTGAGTACACTAAAGAGATTGAGGATCAATTAGCAAAGATAACCTCAGCATCTCCTAAGGTAGAGTGACAGGAGGACCAGTTTGGGTTTGTACTTGTGATAGCTTTCACCATTCCTCGAAGCTCATTTCTGAAGAATATCTTTGATGTGGCACTTGAGGACTGCTGGGGTGTCTGAACCTAGAAGTGAGCACAAGCAGGAGGGAAAAGAAAAGCAAGTGCAATTAGCCAGAATACAGTTTATAATGTTACTATGTGTATTTTCATTGCGTTCATTTCTGAATAAAATGTTGAACTCCTCCAGTTTCTGTACATAATGTGAGCCCAAATAATACCTGCTACAAGCATTACAATGTGACAATTACTGTCTTCTTGCATATTAACTTAAAGCATCATATTAAAAAAATTGCAAGGTGGTTCATGAAAGAAAATAACAGACAGCAAGTAATAGGGAACAAATTAGGAAAGGTGACAGAAAATGTTGAAAAGGTAGATTTTAAAGAGGGAGCTCAAGGCAATGGTGAGAATATCAAAAGCTATTTCAATATAAACTGTTGCATTACAAAACAATTGTGATACTTGCATTATATACCTGTGACATTGTTATCCTCAACAGTATTTCTACACTTGGTTATAACTTTATGGTAATTCCTGTAATGTCCATTTGAATTACAGTAAAATTGTAAAGTTTAAATATGAAATCTTAATTCAGTTTGTTGTGCCATGTTCATAGTAAAGAAACTTGTTTAATTATGTTTTCAGTTCAAAAATGTAATTTAATATTTGAGGTTCAGAAATGTAATTTAATATTCTGAGGTTATTCTGAGCTTTAAATAAGAAATTATCATGGATTTGCCAAATATGTTTTTGTTTTAATGATGAAAACATACTGGTAAAGACTTGCAAAAGAAATTAAAACAAACCATCTTAAAGTGCAATCTTTATTAACTAATTGTATCCAATTTTCAGTTTGAAAGTTGTACATTCTACTGATTAATTTTTATAAAATAATATATATTGTATTTAAATACTACACAGGCTGCCAAAGATTAAGAACTGTTATGTCAACAATATGAACATTCCTCTATCAAGATGTGCACGTTTAGCTGTTGCCAGTAGGTAGCAATTTGCTAATCACAGTTGGCTATCATATCTTGACTTTGTACTGTGGAACATCTTGAACGGGGGCCAAACTTCTTTAGCTCCATGGCTGCATGGATTTATGTTGCCTCCCAGCCCTGTCTATTCCCCTTATAAAATTTTACCCTTTTGCATTTAATTTTTTAAGTCAGTTTTATTTTAAAAGTTTTTAGTTTTTCTTTAAAACAAACTCTGCTGCTAATCTTTTCTAGTAGTCACCCAGTTCCTGCAAATACCAACATTTTTGAAATGTACACACCTGTATATCATTACAACTGTTCTTCCTTCCAGAAATCTCCCAGTTTTAAAATAAAAAAATTTTTTTAAAATTCTTCAAACGCAACCATTCCTCCTTTTCTTGCTATTGCTTTTGGATGTCCACCCGCTAACATAAGAAACTCCTTACTCCTGTGATACTTCACTGGAATGCAACTTCTTCTTCACTGTTCCATTTTACCTCAGCTTTATCTTAAAGTTTGCAGCTCTGCCATCAAAATCATTTTATTTTGTTTAAATTCTGTAAAGCTAAACCGGTTATGTCCAATTGCTATTTTCAGAAATAATCACTATAGATTAGACTTACAGTGTGGAAACAGGCCCTTCGGCCCAACAAGTCCACACCGACCCGCCGAAGCGCAACCCACCCATACCCCTACATTTACCCCTTACCTAACACTACGGGCAATTTAGCTTGGCCAATTCACCTGACCCGCACATCTTTGGACTGTGGGAGGAAACCGGAGCACCCGGAGGAAACCCACGCAGACACGGGGAGAACGTGCAAACTCCACACAGTCAGTCGCCTGAGTCGGGAATTGAACCCGGGTCTACAGGCGCTGTGAGGCAGCAGTGCTAACCACTGTGCCACCGTGCCGCCCACTAGAAGTTTTCTTTAAATATATTGTCCTGTTCTCGATTATGCCACAGCTCAGTTTTTAAAGTGGCAAATTCCTCCTTTCCTTCCTATTGTGTGACTCTACCTTTTCATACCATCTTCCTCCAGCTGTTTCCCTTTTCCTGTTTTGCCTACTGTTTTAAATGTTCGTACTCCTGCTTGCTTAATGGTCCATGCACCCTCGTTCCAAATTAAATCGTCTAATCACCTGAATACCTATTCCACAATTTACTTCCTCTCCTTTTTTCTTTCATTGCTCTTCCACCCTACACTTTCCCTGATGGTTCTGCTCGACCTTCGTCTTTTCAACTTTTATTGATTTGCTCCTATCAATTCATAAGAATGTGAAAAATGGGAGCTGAGTGGTCCATTTAACATGTTGAACCAGCTACACATTCAATAAGATCATAGCTGATTTGATCATGTCCGGAATTTTATTCTCGTGACTGACCCCCATAACCATTGATTCCCTGTGGTTCAAATATCTCTCATAACCTCAGAGCTTAAGATTGCTGGTTAACTTATAAAACACAATTTAATAAAAGTGATAACGCTTATTACATGGTACTAACATGCCTAGTTCCCCAATTCAACTGCTGGGCAAGTCCCCAAATGTTTAGTGCAGATTCCCCACTCTGTCCCTGATTGGACTAGCAGGTCACATGACTCCTTCCTCAGAGTTTGTCTTTAAAAGAACCATCTAACTCAACTTAGAATATATTCCATATCCCAACTACCACTTCTTTCTAGGGCCGACAATTCCAAAATTTAGCAACCTTCTGCGAGAAGGAATTCTCTTCAACTAAACTGTTTTCAAATTGTGCCCTGCTTTGCTCTCCATTCCTTCTGAAATACCTTGCAATAAAAGTTGTCGTTCTATTTTCCTTCCCAATTACAGTGGTGCCTGCATGCATAATCCATGACAAAGTCTCCTCTGACTTAATTCAACATGGATTGAGGATATTCCTCAAATTCTGAAAATATGGGTCAGGAAAGGAGGTATTTTCTTGCAAAAAGAAAATCAGCAGTGAAGTTTGATCTTATAAATAAAAGAGAACAAAGTAATGTAGAAGATTGTGTGAGACTTGAACCTATTATAACTTATTCATTAAGGAAAGTGGAGTGTAATGTTGTCTTCTTATGGTCATTCATGTATGCTTCTAAAATAAAGTGAATTAGGCAAGTTTCCTATATTAGCTATTTTCTTGGTAAATATAGTAAAGGAGGAAATCTGGCAAGTTCTGATTCAGTAATTTACATTCCTATCTACTACTATTTTAAATTTGATAATATGCCCTTGTGCTGAAGCCCACATTACTCCTGTTGTTGAAGACTTAACTGTATTTCCACATTTTTAATGACATCCTAGATCTTCATCTTCATTTTCATTAGTCTTGTTACGGAAGGAGCCATAAAGTATAACCCTCCCTAAAACCTATATCAGGATTAGCAGCACATTGCAAGGAAAAAGGAGGAATAAAACTTGCCCCTAAGGTACAACATAAAAATTGCTTTAATAAATAACTTAATCTCTGTACTATAGAGCTTTTGTCTAACGCTCTTTACTTACTGTTTAATGACCATATGCAAGTGATTTTATGTAAAGTGCTAGAATCACTAATGTTTGTGTCCGGCAAACAAATGTTAAAATCTGCTACTTTTCAAAGTCAAACTTTCGCTTGATGTTTGCACAGGATCAAAACACATTGTTTGATCAACATTTTGGCGAGCTCATCTGTTCCAGATCTGTGTTACAGGATATGAATTACCATTTGAAACAACAGGTACCAGGTAGCTGCATGTTTTACAGTAAAATGATTTAACCATATTTTTCAGTTATACATGTGTTTGGAAAATGTAAGACGGCAGCAAAGCTTGCCTTTATGTGACTTCCCATGTATACTGGAAACCATGTGAACATAGATTTGTGCAGGTCCCAATGACTTCCAAATGTTTATTTCCTAAGGCTCCAGTCTGTTGTAGTCTTGGTTGCTTAATCAGAGGCAATGCAGACACCAGAGTAGCATTTTTCTTTCACTGCATTTTTTGGAATTATATAATGATTTCAGAGACTGACAGTTTTAATTGTGCAGTTTGATTTATTAATTAGTTCTTTTCCCTGCTGAATAAACAGGGACTCCATAGGTTAACACACCACATAAATGTCAAAAACAATACAGATATTTATAAATTTCACTCAAGCAGCTTTCACTGCAGTCACTATGGTTTATTTTTGCCGTTAGATTTAGTTTTCTCATTATCTTTTTGTTTTGCTGGTTGCAGCCTGCTTAGCTGTATATGTACAACCTTTTTTGGGTCATTGCTGTACACTTAATGATAACCAGAGTTATTTTGTGATCTCTGATCAGGGAATCGTGGTTCAAGATTGTATGTCCTTTCTCCCCAACATTCACTTTCATATAGTACTTCATATCACTATCCCTTTAGCATAGCTTAGAAGTCAGTTCAACATTATTGGACACCATAGCCTCTATAAGCTACACCTAAATCAAAAGCTTCTGATTGTGGCTTGAGATATTTTGAGCTCTTGGTTCTACAATTTTTAGCTCTAAAATTGAGCTCTTTTTGAAATCCCACAGCACCTACTTGCATTTCTATAACACTTTTAATGGAAAAAATTACACACACAGTTTGACACTGAGGCTCATATAGAAGTATTAATGCACATGACCAAAAGCTTGATTAAAGAGGTAGATTTTCAGGATTGTCTTAAAGAAGGAAACTGGAGGAGTTTTTTGGATGTGAGTGGAAGTTCCAGAGATGAAGACTGGTTCGATAGTGGAGGGATTAAGATTGTGGATACTCAAGAGGCCAAAAGTGGAGGAATACAAATACCTTGAACTGTCGTGGAATGGAAGGGGTTACAGAGATAGGAAGAGGGTTTTTTGAAAGCTTTTGAGACAATTGAAACAGTTTAATAAGTGCTATTGCATGATGGTACATCAGTTAGTGCTGGATGATGGGTATATAGGATATACAAATTAAGACAAAGTGTTATGACTTAACTGGGAATAATGCACCAATAATCGTACTTTGCTTTCCATTAACTGTCACAAAATGTCTAAAGTTCCAACTAGACCGCCAAACTAACCAATTTGTCTGACTGATTGGTGGTATGCAGGAAAAAAGAAATTCACACCAGATTTCATCATTAATGAAAATAACTCATTCTCACACACTTAACTTGGACAAATGGCAGAAGAAAGCATTTTGAATCATCTAAATATATTCAAACCATACCCTTTCAAATACCCAAAGTGCACACACTAACTTATGAAACCAAACAAAATACTCTTCAACAGTTATTATGTGTGGAGAAAATCTATTCTCAGGGAACAAAGTTCTGAAGATCAAAAGTTCAGAAAATCCAGATCACAAGGGTGGATTAAATTGTTTCTTATACTTCCTTTTGAATTTTAGCACATGACGACATGCTGTGTTCTGTAAACCGATGGTGACTCTTTACTTCAATAGACTGACTTTCATGGTGGAGCTCTCTATAATCTCTTGCAGTCTTGGACACAGCAGTTGCCATACCAAGGTGTGAAGTATCCAGATAGGATGCTTTCTATAATATATCTATAAAAGTTGGTAAGAGTCATTGTAGACATGCGAAATTCCTTCTGAGGAATTAGAGGCATTGGTGTGCTTTCTTAACTATAGTATTGGTGTGGGTGGACCAGAATAAATTGTTGGTGATACTCACCCCGAGGACCAGCACCATTGACGCAGATAAAGGTGCGTCCTCCAATCTGCCTCCTGAAGACGATGACCAGCTCCTTCATTTTGCTGATGTTGAGGGAGTTTGTTATTTTTATACTATGCCATTAAGCTGTTGATTCCTTCTTGAAGAAGAACGGTACAGGATCTAAGGAGAGGGAACCATTAAGATTATTATTCAACATGGCAGCCAACAAGAAAGATTGTGTGATCAGCATTTTGGTGGTAATTAGGATGATGTAGCAACTGGCAGATCTCCTGGAGGAGGTACTGATCCAAATGGCCTTCTGCCGTGCTGTTTTCTTCTAATTCTGTGAATCCATAGAGCAGGTAAGAAGGGAGATGAGAGAATTTAGACCATTGTAAGTTTAGCGTTAGGGCAAGAGTGAGTGACCTCTTATTTGCAACTGAGTCATTAAGTTGTGAACTTTAATAAATAACAAAACAAATTGGTGGAATCACCCAGCAGTTCAATCAGTATTGATAGGAAAAGGCAGGATAGCCTCTTAGATATAACCTTTTATCTTATCCCTGTTCTAATGAAATACTAATTTGTTTATTTTTTGCTGAATATTTCCAGCATATTCTGTTTTTACTGTTCTTTTATTTGATTTTTGCAGTTTTGTTTAAAAATCCCATTAAGCATTACTTTATGTGAAGGTACTAGTAACTGTGAAAATAAAAATAAATGTGACATGACATTGATCCTTCTTTTCATCTGGACTATCACAATTTCTTTTATCCAATTATAAAGCCAGGGGAACAATGAAATTGTGTTCTAAACAGAACAAATTACTGAGACTGTGCTGAAGTCAATTAGTACTCAAAATATCTAAATTTCAGTCTCATTTAAACTAGCTGTAACACTCTGCCAAGATATGGTATTGGACTCTGGGTCAGGCCTGCATTCTGAATTGTTTTTGCCTGCAAAAATTTGAAACCTGAAACGAGATGAGTCTTAATCACTAACCAATTAAATTCAGAACAAAAACTGAAATTGCTGGAGAAATACAGCAGGTCTGGAAGCATCTGTGAAGAGAAAGCAAAGTTAATGTTTTTGGTCCAATAACCCATGAGAATTTTAGAACTCTCAACAGTTATGCCTATCTCTTTATGGGCGACGTGGAACATTCTATTCCAGCCCTCTACCCACAACTCTTTCTCTGATATGTTGATGATATAATGGGTGCTACTTCTATGGCTACTAATATCCGTTATAAACCCACCGACTTCCACAGCTACCAGGACTTTACATCCTTGCACTCTTCTTCCTGTAAAGACTCCATTCCATTCTCTCAGTTTCTATCTCCGTTGCATTTGTTCTGATGAGACCTACATCAACAAGGGAGCCTCTAAAATGTCTACCTTCTTTCTCAACAGAATTCCTCAGCACCATTGTTGACAAGGCCTTCAAATGAGTCTGACCCATCTCCCGCGCTTCCGCCCTCACCCCATCTCCTCCCTCCCGCAACAGTGATAGGGTTCCCCTTCTTCTTACCTACCATCTCACCAGCATTCACATCCAGAGGATCATCACCTGCCATTTCTGCCATTTCCAGTGAGATCCTGTAGAAGGGCTTATGTCCGAAATGCCGTTTCCCCTGCTCCTCAGATGCTGCCTGACCTGCTGTGCTTTTCCAGTGCCAACTCTTCAACTCTGATCTCCAGCATCAGCAGCCCTCGCTTTCTTCTAGATCCCGCCACCAGTCACACATTCCCCTCCCCTCCCGAGTCTGCCTTCCACCGGGACTGATTCCACCGGGACACCCTGGTCGATTCTTCTTTCACTCCCAACAACCCCATAGCCCCATGGTGCCTTATCTTACGACTGCTGAAGTTGAAACACCTGCCTCTATACCTCCTCCCTCCTCAGTATGCAGGAGCCCAAATATACCTTCTAGATGAAGCAGCACTTTACCTGCACTTCCCACAATCTAATCTACTACATTTGCTGTTCACAATGTGATCTCCTCTACACTGGGGAAACAAAGCATAGACTGGGTGACTGCTTCGCAGAACCTCTACGTTCTGCCCACAAAAAAGATTCTGAGGCTTCCAGTTGCCTGCCGCTTTAACACACAACCATGCCTTGGCCAACATCTCTGTCTCAGGCTTGCTCAGTGTTCCAGTGAAGCTCCGTGCAAGTTGGTCTTCCAACAGCACCTCATTTTCTGCTTATGGACCCTGAAGCCCTCTGGCCTCAATATTGAGTTCAATAATTTAAGGGCCTGTACTCTCCTTCTTCCCCGCCTCGTGCCAAGCTTGGTAATCACATAGCTTGCTATTACGAACTACCTACTGTTAGCTATTCCATTAGTTACTCCATTAGCTACTCCATTATCAGCTGTTCACCTTCCTAGCCAGGTCATTATCAATTCCTTTGTTCAATTGTCCTTCTCTCTGTTAGGGCTCTATCCCCACCTATCGTAATCCCCTGCCCCACCCTATCTTTTTGCATATGAACCAGCAGTTTTCTAACTAACATGAGTTCTGAGGAAGAGTCACCAGATCCAAAACATTAACTCTAATTTCTCATCACAGATGCTGCCAGGCCTGCTGAGCTTTTCCAGTAATTTCTGTTTATGTTCCAGATTTTCAGCCTCCGCAGTTCTTTGTTTATTTTGTTATAGATTCAGAACAAATCTGGTAGCTGAAAAGTTTGCATCCATAAGATGCTGTATGCCAGCACCTGCAGAACTGTATTGAACCATAAACTATAAGCTCTCAGTTCCACATGTTCTTCACTCTAGTATTACCTTTAAGCCAGTGTAAGAGAACAAACCAAAAAATGAGATTCCAACCTGCTGATGCTCCAACACAGGGTGTGAAGTCAGTGGATGCAACATGCTATGAATAGGACTAAGGGATCTCATAAGCTGTGCAGTTTTACCATGTTCAGTTGTGAATGCTGGTGGTAAATTAAACAACTAGAGAAAAGAGGAGGAGGTTTCATTCTTAATGATGGGGAAATCAGTGCAAGAGATAAGATTGAGAATTTGCCACCATCTTCAGCCCATAAATGCTGAATGAATAATCACTGTTAGTATCCTTCTGTGGTTTCCTCCATATGATACCAATAAATAGCTGAAAGCAGTGAACACAGCAAAGGCTTTGGATCCAACGACAACCATGCAGTGGAACTTCTGCTGGCTGCACTCCGAGCCAAGGTATTCCAGGACACTTACAACACTGGCAGTTACCCAACTAGTGGAAACTTTCTCAGTTATGTCCTGCTTATACAAAGTAAAACAAATCCAATGCAGCAAATTATTGTCCAATCAGTTCTCACTCGGTCATCAGTATCAGTTGTCACTCATTCATCAATGGAAAGTGTCATAGACAGTACTATCACGTGACACTTACATAGCAATTGCTGCTTTGACGTCAAGGACAGCCACTGTCACCTCATCTCTGGAATTAAACATTTTTGACCAAGACTATGATGAGTTGCAAGGCTAAGTGATCCAAGCAAAATTCAAATGGAGTAGCAGCTGCTGTCAAGGAGGGAAAGAGCACCATCTGAGTTCTTTTGGCCAAAGTACAATGGTGGTCTGTTCAGTTATCAGACCCTTCTGGTGCCTCAAATTTAGATTAGACTTACAGTGTGGAAACAGGCCTTTCGGCCCAACAAGTCCACACCAACCCGCCAAAGCGAAACCCACCCATACCCCTATATTTACCCCTTACCTAACACTACGGGCAATTTAGCATGGCCAATTCACCTGACCCGCACATCTTTGGACTGTGGGAGGAAACCGGAGCACCCGGAGGAAACCCACGCAGACACGGGGAGAACGTGCAAACTCCACACAGTCAGTCGCCTGAGTCAGGAATTGAACCCGGGTCTCAGGCGCTGTGAGGCAGCAGTGCTAACCGCTGTGCCACCGTGCATGTAAGAGTATCTTACAAAAGTAAGAAATACCTTTACGTTTGTTGGAACTGTCAGGGAAGTCAAATTCCAATATTTGGTTGTTTCACATATGCAAAGACTGTACAGAACCAAACTGTTTTAGTGACAATATATGTAGAAAGAGGTTTTTTATGACTAAAGTATATTTTTGAACTAAAATAGCTTAAATATGAGGTTATTAGTAACTGCCACTTGATGGCATTAACAATGATACCTTCTACCACTTTGTTAATGATTGATTGATAATATGCTTCTTTGTTTCAGTTGAAGGCATTCTTTTTGATTTGATTTATTATTGTCACATGTACCTAGGTACAGTGAAAAGTTTTATTTTGCATGCAGTGCAGGCAGATCATTCTGTACAACATGTATTAGGGTAATAGAACAGAGCAAAGAATACAACGTTACAGCTGCAGCGATGGTGCTCAAAAGAGAGAGATCAAAATCAAGTTTGAAATTTGAGGGATCCATTCAGAAGGAGGGGAAGATGGAGGAAGAAGCTGTTCTTGAATCTGTTGGTATGTGTGCTTAAGCTTTTGTATCTTCTGCCCAGCAGAAGAGGTTTGAAGAGATTATAACTGGGATGGGAAGGGGTCTTTGATTATGTTGGCTGCCTTCCCAAGGCAGCAAGAAGTATAGATGGAGTCAATGGATGGAAGGTTGGCTTGTGTTATGGACTGGGCTATGTTCACAACTCTCTGTAGTTTCTTACAGTCCTGGGCAGAGCAGCTGCCATACCAAAGATTGATTCATCTGGACAGAATGTTTTCTATGGTGCATCTATAAAAATTGGCAAGAGTTTTTATGGACGTGCCAAATTTCCATACCCTCCTGAGGGAGTAGAGGCATTTGTTGTACTTTCTTAAGCGTAGCTTCAACGTGGGTGGACCAGGACAGATTGTTGGTGATCATTGCTCATTGAAACTTCATGTCCTTGACAATCTTCACCTTGTTTCCTGAAGTCAATGATCAGCACTTTCATTTTGCTGATACTGAGGGAGAGATTTCTTTCTTTACACCACGCCACCAAGCACTGTCTTTCCTGTATTCTGTCTCATCATTGTTTGAGATCCAGCTTATAATGGTGGTGTTGTTAGCAAACTTGTTGCTGCAGTTAAGACGGAATTTGGCAACACAGTCATGAGTGTATAGGGTGTACAGTATGGAGCTTTGTGGGGTGGGGATGTGTTGCCTATTCTCATTGATTGTGATCTGTGGGACAGGAAGGTGATTCAAATAAATATATGGCATGGAAACAGACCCTTCGATCCAACTTGTCCATGCCGAACAGATATCCCAACCCAATCTAGTCCCACCTCCAAGCACCCAGCCCAAATCCCTCCAAACTCTTCCTATTCATAAACCCATTCAGATGTCTTTTAAATGTTGCAATCGTACTAGCTTCCACCACTTCCTCTGGCAGCTATTCCATACATGTAGCACCTTCCTATGGAAAGGTTGCCCCTTAGGTCTTTTTTAAATCTTTTCCCTCTCACCCTAAACCTATGCCCTCTAGTTCTGGACTCCCCCACCTCAAGGAAAATACTTTGTCTATTTATCCTATCCATGCCCCTCATAATTTTATAAACCTCTATAAGATCACCCCTCTGACGCTCCAGGGAAAACAGCCCGAGCCTATTCAACCTGTCCCTACAGCTCAAATCCCTCAACCCTGGCAACAACCATAAATCTTTTCTGAACCCCTTCAAGTTTCACAACATCTTTCCAATAGGAAGGAGACCGGAACTGCATGCAATATTCCAACAGTGGCCTAACCAATGTCCTGTACAGCAGCAACATGACCTCCCAACTCCTGTACTCAATACTCTGACCAATAAAGGAAAGCATACTAAATGCCTTCTTCACTATTGTCTACCTGTGACTCCACTTTCAAGGAGCTATAAACCTGCACTCCAAGGTCTCTTTGTTCAGCAACACTCTTTAGGACCTTACCATTAAGTGCCTCAGTCCTGCTAAGATTTGCTTTCCCAAAATGCAGCACCTCTCATTTATCTAAATTAAACTCCATCTGCCACTTCTCAGCCCATTGGCCCATCTGATCAAGATCACATTATAATCTGTGGTAACCTTCTTCACTGTCCACTACACCTCCAATTTTGGTGTCATCTGCAAACGTGCTAACTATACTTCTTATGCGCATATCAGATCCAATTGCAGAGGATGAAATTTGGAGATTAGTTTGGTTGGAATTCTGATGTTGAAGGCAGAGCTATAGTCAAGAAGTGGGAGCCTGACATGGGTATCCTTGTTATCCAGATGGTCCAGGAATGAGTGTAAAGCCAGAGTGATGGCATCTGCAATGGACTTGTTGCGACAGTAAGCGAATTGCAAGGGATCAAGGCAGGCTGGGAGGCTAAGGTTGATGTGAACCATGGCTAACTTCTTGAAACACTTCATAATTATGGAAGTCAAAGCCAATGGGTGATGGTCACTGAGGCATGCTGCATGAGTTTTCTTTGGCATTGGAATGATGCTGATTTTCTTGAAGCAGGTGGGAACTTCAGTTTGTAGAAGGTTTGTAGAGGTTAAAGATATTAGCAAATACTCCCACCATCTGGTCCAAACAGGATCTGAATGCACAGCCGGAGTTTCCATCTGGGCCAGTAGCTTCTTGTGGGTTCACCCCCAAAAAGGCCGATCTGACGTCTGCAGTGGTGACTGAGAGAACAGGTGCATCTGAGACTGTTTGGGCAAATGATTTGCACTGTGGATAAATTTTCAATTACTGTGACCTGTTCTGATTCAGACCCACTTTGCACAATAAAGAGTGTCTTTGGTGCACAGACAGGACTTTGGCTTCTTGTGATCAGTCCATTGTTCATTTCTGAAAGTTGTCTACCAATCCTCTCTGGTGGGTAGCACTAAGGGCAGTTTAAATTTGAGGTGAAACAGACACAGCCTATCAATGATGCAGCAGTTAATGGAGGATGAGGTACAGATACAATGGCAGATGATTATTTGTGTAGGATCAGAAATAATATTCCAAATTAATTCTGCAGGTAAGTGAATTAACTGACTTAAAATTTATTATGAGGTATGAACTATGACAAAAAATTATACTTTACAGTGTTTGTTTACCTCTCATTGTATATTATCCAGATCATTGTATATAATCCAGGACTAATAGGTGTAGAATTTGCTTTTGCTTGCTGATAAACCTCACGTTTGATTATTTTTATCCAGTCTTGAACATAACATTTGAATTGTTCAGTGTTAAATGGAAATGTATCAAAATATAATACGGTCATCTTGAAATCCATTGGTCTGAAATGTCAATTGTCCAGAAATTATTTGAGCAGTCTCAATCGACTCTCAATACCATTTTGGTGCAGCACTCTTCGAGCAGAAACATGGAAGATGCAGTATTTGCATGAACAATTTTTTTCATTACTGTTGAACAATGTTTTACTTTTAGTAAATATGTCTGCGGTACTTTTCAGCTCTCTCACTTCTGGTGAGGCATTCTAGGAACATGTTGTTCTCTAACGCAGGAAATTCTGAAATCCAGAAATGTTTTTGGCCCAAATATTCTGGACTGGAAAGATTACAGGGTCGTTAAAACAAGTTAATTTATTCTGGGTTATAGATGACCAGGAAATTTATATTTGAACCATCCAACCATACCCTAGTGTTTTTCAAACTGCTTATTGTGGGGACTGTTGTCCAAACATCAGCACACCTGCTAAAGATTTTGTTTTCTTTCCAAATCAAAGTGTTGTGTTTGATATTAATTTACAACAGCAGAAATGTTTTGCCAGTGCTATGTTGTACCAAAATATAATGACAGAAATGCAGAATTCTGATGAATCTGTGAACACACCAATGGTCTGTTTGTAAGCCCAATAGAATTGGGGGAACCCCTTAGAAAAACCTATGATCCACATTTTTAAAAATCTTTTCTGTTTCATGGCTAAAGTGCATTTTTCTTTCTCATCTCTTATTATTTACACACCTGGATCATTCAGAGAAATAATGGTTTGGCATTGATCATTGTTACACAGGAATGGTTTCCTGACTTTGCAGAATCCTTGTCATCCTAAGCTAGTTTCATTTGGGGAAAGTATATCTGGAAAATTAAGTGAGAACTGGATATATTGTACTTTGTCGATGTTTAATTTCTTTGCACTTTAGTTCTAAATGGCATCTAGTATTGGAACATTATTTAATATTGGATTGTTAAATAAACCTTCTGAGGACATTTTTTTTCAACTAGGTCTGATTGAGCACAGTATTTTCGAAACTAATAAATAGACTAATGCACTCAGAAGAAAATCAATTATAACACCAGACTTTTTCAATCATGATTATTTGCTTTTATTAAGCAATATACTAAATCTAAGGATACATGAGACCGGATTTTTTTTCACCAAAGTAATTGATCTGTACTTACGATTGCACTTTACTATGAGCAACCAAAAGTAATTTGCCATGGCAATGGAAATTAATTTTGTAAATAACATATGAAAAGGGTTAAATTTGATGTTTGTGTCCTTGTCCATTATAACAGAACAAGCTACTGTTCCATTAAGTCTCACTTCAGCAAACATTTTAATGTGTTCCCTCACATATTTATAGGATTGCTGCAAAACTGTTGGTTATATTCAAAATTTGAAAGGGGAGGCCCTCTTTCAAGTAGCTGATTTGTAATATTAAAGGATAGTAATTTACAAGTAAAATATTCTGGAAGTTTTCACAAACTGTTAGAACTTATAGATTGTAATGTGGGCACGTAATCTTAGGACTCCTTGGCCTGAATAAGTGTTCAGCAAAATCAGCACAACCCTTATGCCAACAGCAGTAGGTGCAGTTCAACCACAATATTGGCTGTGGTCAATATAAATGAACAATAATTGAACAAAAGTAGTGACTGCCCATATTCAGCAGTTTAAATTGCAAGAATCAATATGCAGCGACCATGAAAACACAGGTAAAACTCTATTCAAGTCTGAGTTAGATCCTTGTTGCTAAGATTTCTTTGGCCCATAATTTCAATATTATTACAAAAATGGACACAACAAATGAAATACAGTAGAAGCAAACCACATACTTCATGACCCTGGTTGGGCTGGGGAGGGAGTGTGGTACGGGATACATAATACAACGTATTGATCTAATCATTAAGTTATTAATACTTGTAAAATGACTTTTTTAAAAATAGAAAATCCCATCTGTGGAAATGCTGAGCCTTTCACTGACATGAATATTTGCCTGAGGTTATTCCTAAGTGATAATTCATTATTCCTGTTTCACTATGTTGAATAGCCAATATGTTTTTTTTAAGTTGCAACCTTTGGTTATCTTTCTACTCTAAACAACTTTTCACAATCAAATAATGACAAACACACTGCTGTCTGATGCCAGCCATTAAATAGATATCTAATTTAGTTAAGGGCAATGTTATCATTGCCTTTCTTCTCTGTGAATTTTAATATTGCAGTATAAAGATTCAAAATTAAAAAAATACCTTATATATTAATATTTTAAAATGTCAGATTTGTTACAAAATGCTGCAAATCCAGTGATCACTTCCAACTTATTTATCAGTACCAGCAGACTGACTGTGTCCATCACAAATACTATGCTCACCTGCAGTAGTAACAACACGACCATTCTATGGCAATGTTGACCTTTATAGCCTAACCTAGTCATTTATTTTACATTGTGAAGTTTCCCCAACTCTGCTGTTATCACCTCTGCCCTTAGCTAATCAAATAGCTTACCTTGAGGGAAACATTTATCTTGCACTTTCATTATCACCATTTTTGTAGCAGTAAAGAGATATATTTTATGTCTAGGGACGGCTGCAGCACTGAAACTAGGTATTGATCTGGTATATTTGGTAATTCCTTTCCACCTTGCCATCAATATCAAGAATCCTTCAGTATCTGTCTGTACCATGGTTGACCCCGCAAATAGCTCTTTATATTCCCATTGGGTTCATTTGGTATTAGCGTATTCTATGATTAAAAATTTAATTAATGCTCCGTTATTACTTTACAGCTGTGGAGTTAAAAAGCTTTGAATTTTCCACAATTATTAAAAGGATTGGGCTTTTAAATGTGGAAACTATTGTTTCTTCTTCATGTTTCATTTTTTAATCTAAAACTTGCTTTAAAATTCTGCTGTTACATACAATAGACAGGGTCTGTGCTTTGCATATATTTGATTTGAAATAGAAAAATAAGTCAAGTTTCAGCAAGACAGCAGAAGAGTCAAGATGTCAGTTTTGTGTTTCATGAATTGGCAACGGTCTCATTTAGGACTTTCAGATGTGTCTGCCCAGACAGGATGTGAGCACTTTGCATGTTCTGTAGAAGACAACCACTCCTCACTGCCTCACAGTATGCACTGGTGCATGACAGTTGCCCTTTACCGCTGTCTTTTATTGTACTTGCCCTTTGACCTCTCACTCAGCCATTGCAACAGTAACCACAGACCAAGATGTTTGTGAATGACTGGCATCAGACAGCAGTGTGCTTGTCATTATTTGATTGTGAAAAGTTGTTTAGCATTAGACGCCATCAAGGCTAAAACCTTTGTGCATAATTTTGAAGATTCAGTATCCAACCCTGTCAAGGATGAGATCAGACAGTAGATTTTAAAGAAAGACTGGCACTGGTTGCATTTTTCCCATCACCTTATAGGAGGACATTTGTTAAGTTTATTCTGACCTATATTGTGGTGTGCAATTCAGATGTGGCTGATGGGCAAAGTCTGACTTCTTGTCTCCTATGGAACAAATAATACACACCTCCATTAAAATTTGGTCAGTTAAGGATTTTATTGTTGCCCACAGGTTTTATCTGCTATCACGAGTCAGAACAAGCTGCAAAATAGTAGGTCTACTATAGTTAAAAGTTTTCTAGAAGAATAAAATGTTGATCTTGAATTGATAGTGTAATATTGGCCAAAGAACATTTTTTTTCAAATAAGGCTGTTTAGTTTTTAGTGTATCCTACAAGTTAATGTAACATTTAAATTACTTTACAAGAAAACACAAACTGTCCTTTAAATTTTCTCAAGTACATTTTAAATAGCAATAGTAATTACTGTTACTGCTAATATTTAAATGGTGACGATGTTCAATTGGTGCATTTTTGCATACTTAACATGGACAGTTGCCTATATTGGGCAAATAGCACAAATCATTTGCCATTATCACTGACATCAAGTTCAAAGGCTCCACTTGTAACACAAGTGCACTTGGTCATTTCACTTTCCTTTTTGCCCTGCCACTTTGGTTCTTTTTGATTGCAAACAAAACATTATTTACGTGAATTTCCATGCAGTGAAATAACTCTTCTGAAGCAGAGTTTAATGGTCGTCTTTATCATGCAGTTCCTTTGGTTGTATATTTAAAGCTAGGAGTGTGGAAATTTAAGTTGGAAAGCAAGCAGAAATTCTCAAGCAATAAATTAACAAATCCCTGGCAAATTAAATAGTAATGATATTGAATTTCCTATTCATTTTTATAGAAACATTTAAGAGGACTGGGTATTAACTTTAACATAATTAACGTCTTTTCCCAGAACCATTGCAGTGACTTGCACAGCTACTTCCTGCCTTCCAATTACTTGTATTATCCACTGCTTGCAATAGCATTTGCATAAATATTAACACATTTGTCTGTGGTTGAGATTGTACTAGCAATATATTGAATACAGAAATTAAAATCTTCAACTTATGATCTGACTTGCTGCTTCTCCATGTTAAATCATAGAATCATAGAGATGTACAGCATGGAAACAGACACTTCGGTCCAACCCGTCCATGCCGACCAGATATCCCAACCCAATCTAGTCCCACCTGTCAGCACCCGGTCCATATCCCTCCAAACCCTTCCTATTCATTTACCCATCCAAATGCCTCTTAAATGTTGCAATTGTACCAGCCTTCACCACATCCTCTGGCAGCTCGTTCCATACACGTACCACCCTTTGCGTGAAAAAGTTGTCCCTTCGGTCTCTTTTATATCTTTCGCCTCTCACCCTAAATCTATGCTCTCTAGTTCTGCTTTCCCCGACCCCAGGGAAAATACTTTGCCTATTTATTCTATCCATGCCCCTCATAATTTTGTAAACCTCCATCAGTCTCCGACGCTCCAGGGAAAACAGCCCCTCCCTGTAGCTCAGATCCTCCAACCGTGGCAACATCCTTGTAAATCTTTTCTGAACCCTTTCAAGTTTCACAACATCTTTCTGATTGGAAGGAGACCAGAAATGCATGCAATATTCCAACAGTGGCCTAACCAATGTCCTGTACAGCTGCAACATGACTTCCCAACTCCTGTACTCAATACTCTGACCAATAAAGAAAAGCATGCCAAACGCCGCCTTCACTATCCTATCTACCTGCAACTCCACTTTCAAGGACCTATGAACCTGCACTCCAAGGTCTCTTTGTTCAGCAACAGTCCCTAGGACCTTACCATTAAGTGTATAAGTCCTGCTAAGATTTGCTTTCCCAAAATGCAGCACCTCACATTTGTCTGAATTAAACTTCATCTGCCACTTCTCAGCCCATTGACCCATCTGATCCAGATCCTGTTGGAATCTGAGGTAACCCTCTTCGCTGTCCACTACACCTCCAATTTTGGTGTCATCTGCAAACTTACTAATAGTACCTCTTATGCTCGCATCCAAATCATTTATGTCAATGACAAGCAGTAGAGGGCCCAACACCAATCCTTGTGGCACTCCACTGGTCACAGGCCTCCAGTCTAAAAACAACCTTCCACCACCACCCTCTGTCTTCTATCTTTGAGCCAGTTCTGTATCCAAATGGCTAGTTCTCCCTGTATTCCATAAGATCTAACCTTGCTAATCAGTCTCTCATGGGGAACCTTATCGAATGTCTTACTGAAGTCCATATAGATCACACCTACTGCTCTGACCTCATCAATCTTCTTTGTTACTTCTTCAAAAAACTCAATCAAGTTTGTGAGACATGATTTCCCACGCACAAAGCCATGTTGACTATCCTGAATCAGTCCTTGCCTTTCCAAATACTTGTACATTCTGTCCCTCAGAATTCCCTCCAACAACTTGCCCACCACCGAAGTCAGGTTCACCGGTCTATAGTTCCCTGAATTTTGAAAAAATGTGGTTTGTACAACATAAGACCCCACTAAAGCTTCTTAGAAATATTCAATAATAAAACGTCTATATTATTGTGGCACTTAGATGGTTAGGGAGGAAATTTTTCACCACCTCCTTGTAGCACAATATCAAATGTAAAGACAGTTAACTAATATATATGTCAAACACACTCTCCTCATTCCTGATGGAGGGCTTATGCCCGAAACGTCGAATTTCCTGTTCCTTGGATGCTGCCTGACCTGCTGTGCTTTAACCAGCAACACATTTTCAGCTGTTAACAAATATATATGTCAAACTTGACACTAATTCTAGGGAATGGGGTCAACAGTCCATCTTATTATCAGATTTTTTTTTAAAAATTAAGTTTCATTTTCCTTTTTATCATTTCCTTTGAATTGTCTATATTATATGTTTCCAGTTCCACCAGAGAATTCTATGTCATAAACCTTTATTTGTTAAGGGTGAGTTGAGGAGTGTAAAGAGGGGGGATGAGAAAATGCTAGTGGGCAATATTAAGGAGAATCCTAAGATATTCTACAAGTTTATCAACGGGAAGAAAATAACCAAGGGAAGAGTAGAGCATATTGGGGACCAAGGGAGCTATTCATGCGTGAAGCTGGGGGACATTGGTTTTGTATTCAAAATGTATTTCAGATTTGTGTTTACTCGAGAGAAGGAGAATGCAAACATGGAATTGGAGAAGAAGGACCTCGCAGTTCTTTAGCAGATTGATATAAGAATGTGGGAGTATTGGAAAATTTGGTGAATTTAAAAATGGGCAAATCTCCAGGTCCAGATGAGTTGTATCCTAGACTGCTGTGAGAGACAAGGGAGAAATTATGGGGGTTCTGATCCAACATGTTAATCACCTCTTGCCACCTGGAAATGCTAGAGAGCGATAAGGCAGTTAATGTAGTTCCACTTCATGGATGATAGTGGTAGAACAGGGAACTATAGATCAATGGGTTTAACATCAATGGGAGAGAAACTACTGGAAAAAATAACAAAGGAGAAAATCAATCACCATTCAGAGAGGCATGGTTTGATCAGGGATAATTGTCATGGCTTTGTCCGAGGGAGGTTGTGCCAAACAAATCTGGGGGAATTATTTGAGGAGGTGACCAAGTGTTTGGATGAGCTTAGGGCAAGTGTACTTTACACAGACTTCAGCAAGGCTTTGACAAAGTCACACACGGGAGACTGATAAAGAAGGTTAAAAACTCAGAGGATCCAGATTAATTTGGCAAGTTGGGTCAAAAATAAGTTTAGTGACAGGAGACAGAAAGTGGTGGTAGAAATCTGTTTAGAAATTGAAGCCCAGTGTGCAGGGATCAGTGCTGGCTTCCTTATTGTTTGTGACGTTAATGAATGATATAGGTGAGAATGTGGGGATGAAGGATAAGTAAATTTATGGATAACTCAAAGATTAGCTGGATGGTTGACAGTGAGCAGAAAGGTGTAAGGTTACAGGAGGTTATAAAGGTCTTGGTTAAATGGGTGGATCAGTGGCAGATGGAATTTCATCCTGATAAATGTCAGATGATGCACTTTGGAAGAAGGAACAAGAGAAAGGAGTGTTCAAGGAATGGCAGGACACTATGAATTTAAGAGGAACAGAGGAATCTTGGGGTGCTTGTCCACAGATCTTGAATGTAGCAAGCCAGTTTAATATGATAGTTAATGACAAGTGTCCTGTATGCCTCCTTATCAGTTGTGACATAGAATATAAGAGCAGAGAGGTCATTTTGGAGCTGTACAGAAATTTGGTGAGGTCACAGCTGGTGTACTGTGTATGGCTCTGGTCACCGCCCTATATGGATGTAATTGCATTGGAGGACAGATAGGGGAGATTCCCAAGGATGTTGCTGGGATGGAGTATTTCAGCTATAAAGAAAAGCTGGATAGGCTCAGGTTTCCTTTGGAATAGAGAAGGTTGTTGGGGGAACCTGATAGAGATGTGTAAGATTGAAGGGCTTGGACAGGGTGAATAGAAACCAGTTGCTCCCTTTAGTCAAAGGGTCAATAACAACGGAGCATAACTTTAATTGAAAATGAAAGACGTTCATAGGGGATTTGAGGAAAAATGTTTTTACTTAGAGGGTAGTGGGGGACTGGAGGGTATTTGAGATGGGAAACCTCAACCTTTAAAAAGTACCTCGCTGAGGTATCGTAACATTTGACACTATTAGGCTAATGTAGATAGTAGTAAATTTTTGGTGGTACAGATCTGATTGGCCGAAGGGCCTCTTCTACACTGTAAGATTCTATGAATGTTGATTTTAATTCCCAACGTAAAACATCAATGATTCTGATAGATTTTACCCTGTATGGGCTGCTCTTAAAAGCTTGGAATTGCTTAGATCTTGCCTGTTCTTACTTAGCTGTAATATTGGTTTCGGTGGGAAAGTTATGGGATGAGCGTTTGATATTTTGAGATATCTGTATTTCTTGGATGAATGGTTGTGAAGTGAGGATTTTCAAAAAAAAATTATTCTAAATTGAGTCCTTGTTTGTATTACCTGAGGAAGGCCTTTGCCTGCCGAGCAGCTGGATAGTTTGTAGTTAACTTAGGAATCAAACAGGAAAATACTTGTTGCTTTGTTTTGTTTTCGTATTTCAGGTGCTTCTCTGGAAGACAGTAGAATAAACATTTAATTAGACCAATTTTGATTAAAGACTGCCAAACCAATTTAACAGCAACACGAGGAGATGAGGCCTAGTGGTATTATTGTTGAACTGTCAACTCAGAGACCCAGATCATGTCTGGGGACCCAAATTCAAATCCTGTCACAGCAGATGGAGTTTGAATTCAATAAAAATATCTCGAATTGGGAGTCTAATGATGAACGTGAATCCATTGGTGATTGTCAGAAAACAATCTGGTTCACTAATGTCCTTTAGTGAAGGAAACGGCCATTATTACCTGGTCTGGCCTATATGTGACTCCAAACCCACAACAATGTGTTTGATTCTTAACTGTCCTGTGGGCATTTAGGGACGGGCAATAAATGCTGCCTGGTCAGCGGTACTCTCATCTCGTGAATGAGTAAAGAAAATGAATAACTGTGTTGATGCAAATGGCATTTTGGGAGTTACAGAAAATACAGAATAGAAAAGTAGTACACTTGTTTGCTGTGTTAAACTGCAATACAAATGGAAGCTTGAAAAATAACTTTTATATGTGGGTTTGTTGTTAGATGCTCAGCATAGCTTTACCTATCCATTTCTTCCTGTGCAAAAAAAATACTGAGAAGATGTCTCCAAAAATATTTGCTGTTCAGGGAGATCTTGACGAACCTGTGACCTAACCGGATAGAACAGAATTTGTCCTGTGTCCTTTAATGCCTTTGGTTAACAAAAATCTACCAATTTTGGATATAAAACTAAGAATTGATCTCCAATCAATTACAGTTTGTGGAAGAATGTTTGAAATTTCTGCCACCATTTGTGTATAGGAATGTTTCTTAGTTTCCCTGCAGAAAGATCTGGCTCTAACTTTTAAACTCTATGATGCTTAGTGCTAGATTCCCCATTCAACTGAAAGGTTTTCACTACGTAATTCTTTAGTTCCGCTTTTTCAGCAAATGACCTAGTCTATGTATCCTCGTAATCTAACCCTTGGAGCCCAGGTATCATTCTGGAAATATTACGTTGCTGTCTCCAAGGCCAAAGCAATCTTTCTAAGATGTGTACTTGGAATCCTTACAGTTTTCCAGGTCTGGTTTTCTTTGTACTGTAATCGTCTAGAAATAAAGTTTAATTTTTTTTAGCCTGTTTGATTTTTTTTATACCTATTTATGACAGTGATGACTTGTGTACCAGACCTCCCAGGTTTCTTTGAATATTTCTAGCTTTTCGTGATTTGTAAAGTATTCTCTTGTAGCTTTTTTATCTATGTGTCATTGGAAACCTGAAAATATTGCTAACCATCTCATGACCCAATTCATGAAGAAAAACAAATATTTGAGCCCTGAGCACGCATTCTTGCTGGACATCACTGGTCAATCTGCCAATTAGAGCCATCCTTGGTCTTGTTGGGGGATAAGATGCTGTTTGCAAAATTAGGTTGATTCTTACTGATCAGCTAAATATTTTCAAGGTGTTCAAAAACTCTAATTATAGACTGTAGCAATTTCCTTCCAACAGGTGTTAGTCTAACTGTGCCATGGTTGCCTGGTTTTTCTCTGTAGCCATTCTTAGATAACAGAGTAGGATGCACAACATTCCAATTTTAAAATAACAGTTAAAGAATCAAGACAAACTTGAAAAGTTATATTTAAGACATCTGCCCTTTTGTCATTGTTAACTTTTAAAACGCTGTGGTGGAGACGGTCTTGTCCAAGGGATATGGTGTTTGTTTACTTCATTACTAATACTTTGCATGTGCTAATTTTGGTGAGTGCCATCATTGATTCGGTGTTAACTTCCTGGGGATATCAGAAACCCCATCAATTTCACTACTGTAAACACTACCACAGAGTAATTCCAGAATCACAAAATTTTCGCAGCACAGAAGTTGGCTTTCCACTCCTAATTTCTCCCAAAACTGTGCATATTCTTCTTTTTCAGATAGCAATCTAATTCTCTATTGAATGGTTTGATTGTTCCTGGAATTCAGAAAAAAATGTCATCATGTTGCCATTGTTCCTTTGGCAGTTTCCTTATATCTGCCATCTTGTTTTCAAACTTACAATCATAATATTCCCTATCATGCTTAGTTTTGTTATAGCATTATAGGAGGTTTTGGTGTTGATTTTTGTATTGCTTACGAATTTTGTTTTAGGCTCCCTTTAACACTTTGTCATTTTTTTCTTGTTATTGTATTTCTCATGTATCAAGAATTGTAACTTTGTTTTGCTTTTCTTATGCTTTTTCATTTAGTTTGTTTTTAAATTATTCTTTCACGGTGTTTACTTTTGCAGAGTAGAAGTCTTGCCACAATTTTTTGAACACCCCCACTAATCATCTGTTAATTTATATGAAATCAGATTTGCCCAGTTTATTTCAGGCAGTCTCTATCTCATTGAATTGACATTAGTCAATTTATTTTACCTAAATCTAGATCTCAGATGTTTTGCATTTCTCCCTTTCAAACTCCATGTGAACTTGATCATGTGATTACTGCTATTAATAAATATTCATGCACTGTTATGCTGTTAAATGTATCTGGTTCATTACTCATTACTAAACCTCTTATAGCAAGTCCCTGTGTTGGTTCTACCATATATTCAGAAAACTGTCCCAAATGCACTCAAGAAATTCACTACCTTTCTGGCATGAGCTGGTCTGCTTGTCCCAATCCATAAGAAAGTTAAAGCCCACGTTAAAGCTAATGTACCTTTGCTTAATAAGCTTATAATTATAATACTTAATCTCTGTATTTATGCATTCTATCACTTCACAGTTAGTACTATTGTCACGGGTGCTCCAGTTTCCTCCCACAGTCCAAAGATATTCAAGTTGGGTGGATTGGCTATGCTGAATTGCCTATAGCTCCAGAGATAGGCAGGCTAGGTGGATTAGCTATGGGAAATACAGGGTTACAAGGATATAGAAGGGGGTTTGGTCTGGGTGGAATGCTCTTCAAAGGGTCAATGTGGACTTGATGTTTTGAATGACCTGCTTCCACACTTGTAGGGATTCTATGATTCAGGATGGTGAGTGACAATGAGATAGCATTAATTAGTTGTCTTGTTGTAAAAGTGCTCCAGGTAACATTGGGGAAGGCATTAAACAGGAAATTAAACACTTGTAATAAAGGTGCAGCTAGAATTATGGGTAACTTTAATTTGCATATAGCTGGAGCAAACAAATCAGTAACAGTGTCCTGGAAGTAGAATTCCTGGTGTGTATGCAAGATGGTTGAGGAACCAACTAGAGAACAAGTCATCTTACACTTGTTATTCTGTAATGAACAAGGAATAATTGGCAATCTAGTTGTGGGATGCTTTTTTGGGAAAGAGTGAACATAATATGGTAGAATTCTTCATGAAGAATAAGATTGACATAATTGATTCTGAGACTAACATCCTGAATGTAAATGAAGGCATCAACAGTATGAGTGTGGAACGTTACTGAAATGGATTACGATTGTTAGTCAGTGGGAAATATTTAAAGAGAGCATGGATGAATCTCAACAATTGTTCATTCTTGTCTGGCACACAATTAAATGGGAAAGGTGGCCCCACTAAAACCAAAAATAGAAATTAGGGATCATATAATATCCAAGGAAGGAGCATTAAATTGGCCAAAAAAGCAGCACACCTGAGGTTTGGAAACAGTTCAGATTTCAGTAAAAGAAGTCAAAAGGATTGATTAAGAGAAGGAAAACAGAGTATGAAAGTATGCTTGTGGGGAATACACAAACTGATTATCAAAGCTTCTACAGGAATGTGAAGAGAAAAAGATGAACGATGACAAACTCAGGGCTCTTACAATCAGAAACAGAAACTTATAACGGAGAACAAAAATATGGAAAATCAAATAAGTATGTATTTCGGATTTGGCTTTACAAAGGAGAACACAAAATCTGTCCCAAAAATGTTGGCGAGCACAGGGTCGAGTGAGACACAGGAATTGAAGGAAATCAGTATGAGTAGGGAAATGGTATTGGAAAAATTGATGCGTTTAAAGGCCGATAAATCCCCAGGGTTCATTAATAAGTTACATGCCAGAGTACATAAGGACGTGGCCTTAGAAATAGTGGATGCATTGGTGGCCATCTTTCGAGATTCTATAAACTCTGGAACAGTTCCTTTCGGATATGGATGGTAGCTAAAATACGACAATTTTTAAAAAAGAGGTAGAGAAATAACAGAGAAATTGTAGACTGGTTAGCCTGACATCAGTAGTTGGGAAAATTCTAGAGTCTTTTGTAAGAGTTAATGGCAAAGCACTTGGCAAACAGTGACAGGATTGAATAGAGTACACCTGGGTTTATGAAAAAGAAATCATGCTTGACAAATCAATTGGAATTTTTTGAGGATATAACTAGTGAACTTGAACGAGTGGGACGTAGTTCTCAGAAGGCTTTTGATAAGGCCCTATATCAAAGATTAGTTTCTATAATTAAAGCTCATAGGACTGGGCTAGCATACTAACATGGAAAGAGAACTGATTGGGAGACAGGAGACAAAGAATAGGAGTAAAAGTGCCTTTTTCTGAGTGGCAGATAATGACTAGTGGGGTACTGCTGGGATCAGTGCTTGAACCTCAGCTGTTAAATATGTAATCCAACGATTTAGATGAAGGAACAAAATGTAATATCTCCAGGTTTGCAGACAACACAAAGCTGCATGGTTGTTCCAGTGTGATTTAGACAAAATGTGAGTGAGCAAATGCACAGAATTATGAGTTATAATGTGAATAAATGTGAGGTTATCCACTTGGGTAAGTGGATAGGGAGTAGGAAAAATAAGGAAGCAGATTATTATCTGAATGGCAATAGATTAAGAAAGGGAGAGTTGCTAAGAGACGTGGGTGTCTCTTAGTACACTAGTCACCAAAAGTAAGCAGGAGTTGGGATGTCTTGCTGTAATTAATAGTACAGGACCTTGGTGAGATCACACCTGTATGTAGCTTTGGCCTCCTGATCTGAGAAAGGATGTTCTGACTATGGATGGAGGGCAACTATGGTTTAACAGACTGATTACTGAGATGGTAGGACTGACATATGAAAACAGGCTTGATCAGTAAGGACTATATCTACAGATGTTTAGAAGAATGAGGGGGGACCTCATAGAAATACATGAAATTCTAACAGGAGTGGACAGACTAAACACAGGACGAATATTTGTGATGACCAGGAAGTGCAGAGCCAGAGATTATAGTCTAAGGATACTGGGTAGACCATTTAGGACTGAGATAAGGTGTAATCTCTTAATCGCCCAGTGGTGAGCTAGTGGATCTCTCAGACCTAAACATTGAATTTTTTTTTAAGAAGGAGTCAGTTCTTAGAGCTAGGTTATGGGAGAAAGCAGGAGCAGGTTTCTGAGCTGGATGATCAGCCATGATTATTGAGAATGGTGGAACAAGGTCAAAGAGCCAAATGGCCTAGTCCTGCTTCTGTTTTCCATGTTTCTATGAAAACAGGGCTAGCTAAAGTGAATTGACAGATAAGAAAAATTTCAAGGCATTGACCTATTGCCTGTGGTTGCCAATAGTATCCAACTTGGGGGGGAAAAAAAGTATATAGTTGCGTAACGATGGTTATCAGTTCAGAAGATTAGATACAACATTAAAGAAAGCAAAAATGACAAAAAAACGTTAGTAAGGAAGGAGAAAGTAGTGTGAGAGAATGTGGTTTATGGAAACAGTAACAGCTTTCATAGATATTTTTAAAAAGAAACAAATTAACAACGTGAGCTTTGGACTTTAGAAAGTGAGTCTAGATATTTAATAATGGAAATAAGGAGATGGCAGATTAATTGAACATGTATTTTGCATTGGTTTTGAAGTAACTTCCCAGAAATAGTTAAAAAGCAGAAAGGGAGGGAGAAATGTGAGAATTTTACAATGACCAAGGAAGTGGTAGAAAGTAAATTGTTGGAAGGTACAAGCTGACAATTCCCTGGAACCTGTTGGACTTTATTCTTGGGTCCTAAAAAAAAGTGCCTAGAGATGTAGTTGATTCAGTGGTTTTAATTTTCCAAACTTTCGTTGATTTGGCAAAGGTTCCATTAGATTGGAAAAGAGTCAATGTAATTGAAAAAAAAGTTATTATAATTCAAAAATGGAAGGAGTCAGAAAGCGGGACTGCAGACCAATTAGCTTGACATTTGTCATAAAAAAAGTTAGATGCTATTATTCAAGATGTTACAGTCAGGCATTTAAAGAAGCTCAAGGTAACAACGCATGGTTTTGTGAAGGGAAAATCATGTTTAACAAACTTATTGAACTTCTTTTAAGAAGGGACATGCTAGAGATAAATGAAGTCTGCTGAATACACTGAACTTAGACTTCCAGAAGGAATTGATGTGGTACTACATAAAAGGTCATTGTGGAAAATAAATAGTTGAGATATTAACATTGATACATATTAACCTGCTACAGGTTCATATGTTTATATATTTATTTAAGTATGATAACAGCTGTAGTTCCATTGTATGCACTCTTGCCTCTGGAAAAGAAGCTTATGGGTTCAAGTACCACCCAATAATCTTGTGCACACAATCTAGGCTTGACACTTAAACACATTTCTGAAGAAGTACAGAATTGTCGGAACTCCCGGGTGGAAATAAAAGAGCACATGGCACTCTTTCAGAGAAGAGGAATGAATTGTCTATGGTGTTCAAGCCAGCCTTTATTCTTTAAGCGATTGTCTCGAAAAGCAGTTTTTCAGGTTATTATCATGTTGTGTTATGGAACGGTACAGTGCATATATTGGCTGCTACATTTCCTACACAAAAAAGGATGTTGCAAGCTACAAGGGGTCCCAGAAGTACAAATATCCAATTTGTAAATGATTATACTTATGAGTGTGATCCCAAACAGTGATGTAATTTTAAAGATTCAATGTATGACCATTTCCTGCACTTATGTATTTATATATGAAAATAAGATTGTCTTTCCTATTTGTTGCATGCCTGTCTTGTTGGAAAGTTTGCTTTTCTGAAGTGAGTGTCGAAACTTGGAAGTTAGATTCAGCAGCTTAGGTGGTTTCTCTAGTTGTATATTCTAGGGGTTGTATCACAGGTGGATTGGGGAGAACAGGTCTTGAGAGTGAGGGAAAGTTCTTTTTGTTTTGCTTTTACATCATTGCATGTTGATAGCCTGGTTAAGATGCTTTTCCTCTGTCTCCCTGATGAACAGCAGGATCTCATTCAAGATGTCCATATCATTGTGTTCAAGTAAGTTTCCTGAGACCTCGGCATAAAATTGGTGTTCACAGTCAGATTTTTGTGCACTTCAAACAGCTGCTTTTTTAAACTGTCAAATCACCATTTCATCTTAGGTATTGGGTTACTGCTAGGTTTAATGCAGTGAACCCATTCCTTATATTTTGATTGAGGTAATTAATTTCCTCAGCCATTGGTTTGATTGACTCTCATTCTTTCAATGTTTTTTTTATGAGATAGGAAGATCTGTTCATATCTCTGGGAAAATCATTGTCAATGAGTTCATGTTTATCCTTGGAAATGTTCACTGAACGTGAAAAGGCCGCTTGTGATTCTTGCTGAGACAAGTATAGTTTGGTTCCAACAGCTGAATCCTTAAGGTAAGTCATGTGACTTCAGGGACGCATTTTGTAAAACGGCATATTTATTTTAAAGTTAATAAAGTGTAGAGATGGAAAAAGCACAGCAACTCAAGGAGCATCAGAGGACTCGATGTTTCACATCAGGACCTTTATTCAGGAAAGACCGATTAACTTTCTTTTCAAATTATATAATATTTTAACTACATTTGTGGCAATTAAAATACCATCATGTTCCATATAAATGCTTATGGATTAATTCTTGCCTTTTGTGTTTATGTTCTTGGTGTCTTGCTTATTTTTCTGCTGTGCAACTACTATCAGCACTCCTCTAGAAAGTCCTTTACATGACTTTTCTGTTAATCTGTGACTATCTTACATAAGTGGGTTTTAGTCAGGTTCCATTTTCCCATCTCACATTCGAAATAAAGATGTGCAAGGTGGTGTGGTTTACTATAATAAAGTCTTCCACCTTGCTTTTATCTCAGAAATGTCAAAATTTTAAAGATGAGCAGGTTTGAATACCATTGATCAGGTTGGGACTGTCTGGATGTAGGTTTCTTGTCACTGAAGTCCTAACTGTCTAAGTAGGCAGTAGTGATTTTCAACATTGATGTTCTTTCACTGTTATTATTCTTGTGTTGGTTTTGTTAGGGAAAAGCTAACTGTTACTGTCTGAAGCAAGTGTTGCTCTAAATGAAAATTGAGTGAGAAAGTAGTTGCTATAGTTTATCTTTTTTTCCAGATGCTGTATTCAGTAATGTTACTGTAATGGTTTAAAATATTTAATATTTTATCAAAATCAAACAATGAAAAATTCTAATGGTTCAGTAAAGAAGCATTGTAATTTATTTATCTTGCTGTCGCTTATTTCTGTTTGATCATGTTGGCAGTTCAGTGCTCTGTCAGACAAATAGCACTTTGTATGGACAGCATGAGACAGGTGTATGAGAATGTAGAGTACTAATAGACATACTCACATAATTTTCTGCAGAGTTCTCTGACAGGTATTGTCTTTTGTTCTTTGTCTCAACCTACAAACTGCCATGAATTTGTGGCATCTTTTGTCAGAGATCAAACAAACTAATGACACTTGATTACATTGAACAGGTTGTTTACAGTTGCATTCTGAAGAATTCCAAGACAAGGCAGGATAGTTCATCTGAAGTAATTAAATTTGCACCTGGGATACCAACCCTCGTACAATGGATTTTGGGTAACCATTCCCTTAAGCAGTATTTACTAGGTATTTTGTCTGGTACAAGACGATAGAGGTTTATATATTGGTTAGGAATGTTATTACTAGCTGCCAGTCAGGCTCGTCAGCTGCTCCATGTAGGTAAGTACAATAGACTATCAGTATGAAAGAAAAAGCGTCAGGCTTTATTTCAGTAGCACACAGAGCACCCAAGTATGTGGACAAATGTTAGATTAGTTTCTAGCTAAACTATATTTGTTTATGTGGATTTATTTTCAAGTGCCTCAATAATGTCAAAATGACATTATTATCTATCAGCTGTAGGTATTATGATGATTTGTGGCTCCACAGCGCTAAAGTTGACCTGTCCCAATTGGCAGTCATGCTGTATTACATAGGTTAGATGAAGTAATTATTTTTACCGTACTGACTACAAGCAAGATTAATAGTTTCTGAAAACACTTTAATGGAAGTCTGACCCATCTGGCTGTAGTATTACTCCTTATTTGCCAAAGCCTCATCTTGCTCACCTTTGGGCTATAACATAGTGTAATTTATGTCTGTTTTGCCATCAGAAAGGTTAAAGGTCAGTTTTAATGAGCTAGGTAAGGTTTTGCTTTAGATTGAAGCGCATACTGCCAGAAAAGAGCAATCTGCAAAAAATGTAAGAGATAGTTTAAAAACAACACTTTTTGTTTGGGGAGCAGAGTAGTAACTGTAATTTGAGATAAAAATCTAGTTTCAGCAAACTGACCACAGAGATTTTGATAGTTAACACTTTTGTATTTCTCAGTATTGTTCATTGCACCAACCTGCTCTCAATAGTGATTTGCATTTAAAAAAAAGTTTTGTCATTGTGTCGTTTAGCTTCCTGATATGTATTTCTTTCCACTTTAATTTGCGCTTCAGGTGGTGGTATTTATACAAACCAACAATTCATTCAGCTGGAAAAAGTAACAACTCACTTTCCACTTCATCTGACACAACTCAAGTTCTCTTGGATGCGCTCTGGTTGTTGTTTAACTTTATCAAAGTTCTGGTTGAATGATGCTCTGTTGAAGAAAACTACTTTGAGCTTTAAACATTGAGTACTGGTAAAATGTGAATTTCAATACAGTATATTATAGTCATAAAACTGTGCTGCTGAGGTGACAACAGTAATGATCTTGTTAAGTGTTTCTAAACAAAAAGGAGTCTGTATCATAACTCTGGTTACCAAATCTGGATATATAGTTTTCAAACATAGCAGTAACTTAAACTACATACCAAATGTAATACAGAAATCAGCTAATATAAATATCCACTGTAATAAAACAGATCATTTAGGGGTAGGTATTGAATGAGTTATGGCATCCAGTTTATCCCCAGAGATGCATATGTTTAACATAGTTGCACCCTAGAAAAGTTTTAATTTGTTTGCGAGGGGCTCTATAGTTTCCAGCATGTGTTTTATAATGTTTGAAGGTAAAAGGAATAATCGAGTGTGTATTGCTATCCATGTAAGTGATATTCAGTAATGCAGGCTTCCAGACAAGGTGTCATGCGTAGAATAAATCCAAATATGAGTTTTATTTTCAATTTTAAATGGGAAATATTTTTGATGGACTGTAGGAGGGTGAAACTTCTTCAAAATATTTATTAGAATAAGGCAGTTTATTTTATAATTGCATTCAAATATGTACAATATTGATCAAAAGGCAGGAGATCTGCAAAACCCAGGTGCCATCTTTACTTTTGGGTATATAGATTGTTGTTAAAACTCAGACATTTTTTAGATCATTTTGCCAGCCCAGGCTCAGTGTGGGCCAGGCATCAAAGAAAATACTCATGGTGTAATAATGTGCAAGGAAAAACATTTTCTATTGGACTCTGTGTACAAGCTCTATAACTGTTTGCAGAACTTTAAACATTGGATGATGAGATATAAACAGTCAGATGTGCTCTAAACAGGAACAGATGAATTGGGTTGAGAGAAAAATGAGCACAGATGGTGCTGAAAGGTCGTAAAAATAATTGCTATAGAAAAGACCGGTGTACTCTTTTGTTAATAAACTATAACTTTTAGCTTTCCATGATTAAATCATACTTATAAGACACACTTATATTATGCAAAACTTTGGCCTGGAATTTGTGGTCGGTAGTGAAATGATGTCACTTGCTGCTGAATTTGAAGAAAATGGCCATTTAAGATCTTAGTGATCCCTATGGATTTCACCTTGAAGTCAAAGAGATCTCCTGGCATCCAGTATTTGCAATATTAACAAGGAGGATTATCAGCCAATCATCACACTTAAGAATCCTCAAACATCAGACTAGGATGTAAAATACACTAATTGTTAATCATGTATTTAAACATTTTATAGAGATCAAAATAAAGATTGAGACTTAACTATTAAAGCTGATGTATCATAAGCTTTAAGAAATATATTTTTATTGCATTATTTTATTACATTGTTTAATTTTTTTGTTACACTTTATCAACAAGTTGGAAGTTTTGGATGGAAACTTAAAGGTAATGTTAGAGTATATAAGGGGAAATTCTCTTTAATTAATTTATTCCAGAAAATTTCCACCTGTGAGAACCTTAACACCTTGTGAAGGAACCGAATTTCCCTATTTAACAATTCATGTGCAAATTTTAGAATCTCCTGTCAATTTTAGAGAACGTTGACAACAAATAAGGACAGTTTTGCAGTCACAGCAATTATTTCAGTTGCAAAGTCTGTGCTATTATCTTCCCATTACTTAATTTCTTTTATTCTATATAAAGAAAAAAATGTTAAGAATTCTTCAAGAGTTTAACAATGAGAGGCACTGGTTTTAGCAATGATATAGACAATTATCTGACAACATTGCAATGGATTTGTGTGTTAACTTTCCATCATTTGAGGTGAGAGAAATGTGGATTGAAATTCAACATTTTTTTCCTATTATGTATTTAAAATTCAATGAAAACAATTTCATATCAAATGAGAACTAGAGTAACACTTCCTTAACGCTTGTCCAAAATCGAAGTCTGACCTCAGTTTCATACATCCCCTTCTTATTCTGGTGTCATCCATGATTGGACTGCTCAATGTCAAATTCTGAGCAATTTTCTGCTTTGGCATCAAGTACAGGAGGTCAACTTCTGAAAGCCATGTAAGACATGCACTTTTCAAGGGGAGTAAGTACTTTTACTCCAATAGTTTGAACTGGATCCAAAGCAGAAAATATTTTAAGACCAATATTTATTGTAGAGAATCCCAAAAGTAGGCAGATGAGGGAAATGAAATGTCAGATGTCAGTGTATGGTTCTCTGAGTCTGAAATTCTGTATTTCCCTCACTCCTTTCTGATGCTCCTTCAGCTCTCTTAGTCCGCTATTTTGTGACTTTCCCCCAATTTTCTTTGATAGCCCTCTGCCAATTTTCAGAAGTCTCCCCAAAACCTATGTGACCATAATTTCTCACTGTCTCAAATATTATTCTACAAAGCTCACTGATTATTTCTCTAACTTTATTAAACACTTGGGACATTTCCAATATTATAACAGGTTTTCTTTTCATTGCTGCTTTGTTAACAGTGAAAAGCCCAAACATGAATTAAACTTCATTCACAGGGTTGTAAGATTTTGCTGTTTCCTGATTAGACTTGCTGTCAGTGTAATATGTACAGAACCCAGGGAACAGATAATCCAGTCGGTATGAATTTCATTTTTAAACTCAGAGACTCCCATTAAAATGAATTTATGTGCGTCACTAGAGGGCACTGGAACATCATGGCTTAGTGTCATGCTTTGCACACTTAGTCAGCTCATTGAGTTCTGGACATCAAGGATTGTGTTTTATTAGTGAGGGCAAAGTATAATTTATTCGTCTCCATCCAAGGCTGCCATTAAATGCCCAGAACATGCCCTTCTCACAGTTATGCCCTGTTAACTAAACTGATTTGGTGTAATAATTAGCTGGATTCAACGCGAACAGTGCTAGTAAGCAACACCTAAAATTTTCCTGTTGTTTTGAGTACGTGACAGAGTGTACATTCTGTGAAATAAATTAAGGAGGTCAGAAACCTGCACCTTATGTCTACAACACTATTTTCTGCATCATTGTTTTAAAAGAAATATATTAACTTTCTTTTATATCTGTGTTAAGATTCCACAGCTTCAGTCTGTGTGGACTGTAATTCATGTTCAAAGACAGTGTCATGTTAATCTTTCTTCATTGACGGTTGTTTGAAAGGTAAAATTTAACCTGAAATATAACACCTATTTTACTTTACTTTAAAGTTTTTTCCATCCTGTGGATACAGATAATTGGCAGTGCACCGTTTACTGAGGAACTGTCAATTTACATATATAAATAATTTTCCCTGCAAGAAGAACTTCCCAGTTCACACACCTCATATGACAGCTACTACAATTAGCACTTTTTGGGTTGTTACCCTGCTTTTCTTTTATTTAGTATCTACCTTTCTAATTAATTTACATTTTGTGTAAATTTTAAAATTAATCATCCTTGTCCAACTAATTGAGGAATGGATAAATAACTTCATGTACTCTACCACAGATTTTAGACAATAATTGTCTTTCACCGGTCTTCCAATTCACGTTGTACCTTTTCATTTAGATTAAAAGAATAAATTGAAATTTGATATTAAAAAATTATAGTGTCAACAGCATTATTATATAGCAACACTAAGTGGGATTGCATTGAGTGGCAGTACAAACATGCCAGAATCTGTACAGTGGTCAAAATTTAATGGTTATCACACCTCCACTCCCCAACAAATTGATCCTCACTTTACCTTGTAAAATGGGCACAGTTATTTGCTCTTCAAACCAATTGTCTTTGACACTACCTCTGGAAGAATCATGTATTGTTGTAAACTTGTCTCTAAATGTCACGTGATGCAGTTTGCACAGAATGTTTTCCATGGATTAGTATTTTTCACTCTGAGTCAAGATTTTAGGAAACGCAAATTACCATCTACAATGAGTGACAGACAAAAGGCTGTGTTAATTAAAGTTAGTTGTACAGTTTTAACTTCCCACTGTATTTTCAGACATTATTTTGATGTATTTTATCATTAGCAACTGAATTTGACTTTGTTTGTAAATTACATTGCAGTCCTCTTGTAACATTATTGAACCAGATACTGGCAAGCTCACTTATTTACTTGAATGATATTCAACATAGATCATTAAGCTCTTAATTTATAAAAATACAATGAGAATGCAATGAATTTATTTTGTGCAGTAGTCATTCTAACCTTTTACATTAAGGATACAGTTATGCACCATTAGATTATCTATGTTTCTGTATTTTGTGATATAAACACGTCAGAACTCAATGTACATTCTAAGTAGGTGCAGGCAAGTTTTGTCATTCATGTCGTAGGTACGTTATTTGGAAATATTTTTCAACCATAATCATTTGTATGTTTACAGTATCCATTGCAAATGTTAACAATTTGATGTCAAATGGAACATTAATTTGGTCATTGCTGAACGTGGTTTGTGAAGCTTTTTATCCTTTATTCCCATTGTTTCACTAATAACGAATTGTCTTTGAAATTGTAATTTCAGTTGCTGTCTGAATAATTAGAAAAAAATAATGAAATTTCCCTGTACACAGCTCAAATGGGAATTAAACATATCCCCATGCTTTTCTAATTTTTTTAAAATGAGAAATTGGCTTGGTGTTTTGAGGTTAGTAATTTTCCTAGTACAGGAAATGCACCTGCTTCCAACATTTACAGAAGGCACAAGGCTTCTGTTAAGAAAAGCAGTGCACCTGCTATAAGAGGATGCACAAATGTGAAGGGAACTTGAAAATAGATTACCCTGTCATGATACTCAGAACAATGCCATGGTTTTATTGATAGAGTCTGTTGGGGTGAGGCTCAGGGGCATACTACCAGCAAAAAGAGGTCTCATAAAAATTATCTTTCATTTCAACTTCCTATTATCATTACTTAAAGTGTTAAATCACGTGTGACAAATCTAACACTGAACTAGCTCAGAAGATTGTCAGGACTGTTTCATTAACCTGCAGCAAGGTAAATGAATGGTGGTCCCTAAGGTTAAAACAACAATTAGGAGCTCTTTAACATAAAGAGTCTCAGAGTCGGGTTGATGGAACTAGAAACATTTTTCATATTAAACTAAATTGTTCTTAATATAGATGAACTTTTATTCCACTTATACGTTAAACATGATTTTCGTATGTATGATAGGTCTGTGTTGGAACCAAAACTGAAGCTTCTGATAAATGGCGGGGGGGCGGGGGGGGAGGGAGGCTGCAAAGCCTGTTTGACTTGGAGCACAGAGTCCTGGAGCACAGGAAATAATATGAAGTGTTGTTTTCTTAGCTTACTGTTGATCTGTTGCTTGATTGAATGATATAAAGATGACCAGTATGACCTGACAGCACCTACTTCCTTGAGCTGAATGACTCTGAAGATTGTAACTCAAAGATTTGCGGACCTCCAAGGGCCTGAGGCTGTGGTAAATTTGTTCAAGTGTCTTCTATCAGTTTAAAGTCCATTGAACACATTGTAGGATTCTCTATCTTTTTGCTTTTCATAACAAGTCTAGATGCACAATGAAACGTTCATGTGTGATACATATATTGACTTCATGCATCTAATTCTCGAGTCATTACAGAAGTACAGCACGGAAACAGAATCTTTGTCTAACATGTCCATGCCGAGCAGATATCCTAACCTTACCCAGTCCCATTTGCCAGCATTTGGCCCATATCACTTTAAACCCTTTCTATTCATATACCCATCCAGATGTCTTTTAAATGCTGCAATTGTACCAGCCTCCACCACTTCCTCTGGCAGCTCATTCCATGCATGCACCACCCTTTACGTGAAAATGTTGCCCTTTAGGCCACTTTTATATCTTTCTCCTCTCACCCTAAACCTATTCCCTCTATTTCTGGACTTCCCCCATCCTAGAGAAAAGACTTTGTCTATTTATCCTATCCATGCCCCTCATGATTTTATAAACCTCTATAAGGTCACCTGTCAGCCTCTGATGCTCCAGGGAAAACTGCCCCAGCCTATTCATCTTCTCCCTATAGTTCAAAGACTCCAACCCTGGCAACATCCTTGTAAATCTTTTCTGAACCCTTTCAAGTTTCACAACATCCTTGCAATAGGAAGGAGACTAGAATTGCATACAATATTCCAAAAGTGGCCTCACCAATGTCCTTGTACAGGTGTAACATGACCTCCCACTCCTATACGCAGTGCTCTGACCAATAAAGGAAAACAAACTGAACACCTTTACTATCTGTCTACCTGTGACTCTACTTTCAAAGAACTATGAACTTGCACTCCAAGATCTCAGCAACATTCCTGAGGACCTTACCATTAAGTGTATAAGTTCTGCTCTGATTTGCTTTTCCAAAATGCAGCACCTCGCATTGATCAAAATTAAGTTCCATCTGCCACTCTTCAGCCCATTGACCCATCTGATCAAGATCTTCTTGTACTCTGAGGTAACCATCTTCACTGTCCACTACACTTCCAATTTTGGTGTCATCTGCAAACTTGCTAAAATCCAAATCATTTATATGCATGACAAAAAGTAGAGGACCCAACACCGATCCTTGTGGCACTCCACTGGTCACAGGCCTCCAGTCTGAAAAACAAGCCTCAACCACCATCCTCTGTCTTCTACTTTTGAGCCAGTTCTGTATCCAAATGGCTAGTTCTCCCTTTATTCTGAGAGATCTAACCTTGCTAACCAATCTCCAACAGGCAATCTTATTGAACGCCTTACTGAAGTCCATGTAGATCATGTCCACCATTCTGCCCTCATCAATCCTCTTTGTTACTTCAAAAAACTCAATCAAGTTCATGAAACATGATTTCCCATGTACAAAGCTTCTATCCCGAATCAGTTCTTGCCTTTTCAAATACATGTAAATCCTGTCTCTCAGGATTCCCTCCAACAACTGATATCAGGCCCACAGGTCGATAGCTGAATGCTTACTCCCAAAACTTTGTGCTTTTCACCTCCTGGGGAAACTTCATGCTGTCGCTTCAATCTGCTGCTGCACGAGCAGTTTCAAACAAAAAGATGTTTTGTGTGGATATTCAAAAATACAGGCAGTATAGCCAAAGGCCAGATTGCTGTAGCAAACATGTCATTCCCTGGAAAGCAGGATGCGGACCTTCTCCAAGTTACATTTGCCATGTTCTACTTCTGTGATGTTTCTGGGTTTTGCCAGAAATACTATATAAATACTAGAACATCAATTTGAGCAGTGCAGTACTGTGTACATGAAACCAAAACCAGAAATTATCAATAGCACATATGTATCTCAGGACAAAAGTGAAACAGAGATTGAAGTTTTTTTCTCGCCAAAAATAACTGTACTGGCATTATATCTGTATTGTGGTTTGGTTTAGTTTTAGTTTCTATTTGGATGAATCTTCAGGTAACTTGTGACCTAGTGCGCATATATGGTTATTGTACCTAAGAGTGACTATCATCTGACTCTAGTACATTTCTACAATATTTCTTTAATTTGGACTATTATGCTTATCTACTGTGAGGTGTACATCTCCTCCCAGAATAGGTTGTTCCTCCTATCCTGTCAGAGAGTAGCACATGACTGTTGATGTCCCTGTTACATATCTCCTTACTCCCCCATCCCTTGGTAATACGACATCAATTTGCTGAAAATAAGTCTACCAGAAGGAAGTATTGTACTTTGTCAAAAAAGGAAAATTTGTGAATTCAGTAGGCAGTGCGGTTATGATTGGAATCTAGTTGTCTAATTTTAGAATAACAGTGATGCATAGTTACAGTATAACATAGAGCTGAATCTTACTTTCTTTGATTAAACTGGAATTGTGTTAATATTTTTGGAGGGCTTTTCTCTGCGAGGCCTAATAGAATTTCTTGTGCTATCTTACCAATCTCATCTCACCAAACTCATCTCATTAATTATGTACCACGCTCCTATGGTATTCCAGTTTATGCCCCAATTTACCACATACCATTCTTGGAACAACTTGCACTCAGTGGATATTTGCTGAAACACCAGCATCCCTTACATCCGCACCATCTTTAAAAGATGGTGCGCATGAGGATGAGCACTGGAATTTCAGTAAATGATAGAGTTTTAAAATGCCAGTGAAGTGAACAATGGCACAGTGATTCACCGACCTGGAGGTCCTGCTGGAGGGATGATCCAGAGGATAGGCACCTTCATCCTTGAGGATTGACAGAGGAAGTTGAGTTGAGTGCTTGAATCTCGATGGGCCAGATAGGTGAGAGGCAAGTTGATCCACCTTGTCTTCAGCTTTCAAGGGTTGGAGGGGAATAGGCAGGAGTGATAATTCCCAGCCATCTCTGCAATTCCCTGAGTGGAAAGGGGCAGAGGGGCCTGTATACAGTTCCATGTCTGGCTGAATATGTCATGGCATCACCCAACTCCTAATGAAGATGTAGCATTTGGACTGGAGTCTCTGCCTGCAGCTGAGCAAATGCTTGTTCTCCATATGCTGTGAGTGCTAGTTGCCTCAGCAGTTTCTTCCTTGGCCAGCTGCGGAGCTGTCACATTGAAGTGCTCCTCAGAATATTGTCCCAAACTCTCCATGCCTAGGGTTGCCCCAAGATGTCAGTATCTGGGCTTGTGGGAGGTGCAGGAGGCAGCCTTGTCAATGCTTTCTCTGAGGCCTCAGCACTCATGTTTGCAGAGGTCCAGGAGAGAGTTTCTGGGGGAGCTGGGCAATCCTCCACAGAGAATGTGAGCAAATTAGCGAAACTATAAGACAAAAGATAGAGAAGAAATTGATTAGATGTGGTGTGCAATTGGATTGTCAGTGGAATTAATGCAAGAGTTGCTGTGGATTGAAGAGTGATGGAGTCATAGAGAAGTACAGCACGGAAACAGACCCTTTGGTCCAACTTGTCCACACCAACCAGATGTCCCAACTTAATCTAGTCCCACCTGGCCCATATCCCTCCAAACCCTTCCTATTCCCAAACCCCACTGGTTCTCACCTACCACCCCACCAACCTCCGTATACAGCGTATCATCCGTCGTCATTTCCGCCACCTCCAAACGGACCCCACCACCAGGGATATATTTCCCTCCCCTCCCCTATCAGCGTTCCAAAAAGACCACTCCCTCCGTGACTCCCTCGTCAGGTCCACACCCCCCACCAACCCAACCTCCACTCCCGACACATTACCCTGCAACCGCAGGAAATGCAAAACTTGCACCCACACCTCCTCCCTCACCTCTCTCCAAGGCCCCAAGGGATCCTTCCATATCTGCCACAAATTCACCTGCACCTCCACACACATCATCTATTGCATCCGCTGCACCCGATGTGGCCTCCTCTATATTGGGGAGACGGGCCGCCTACTTGCGGAATGCTTCAGGGAACACCTCTGGGACGCCCGGACCAACCAACCCAACCACCCCGTGGCTCAACACTTTGACTCTCCCTCCCACTCCACCAAGGACATGCAGGTCCTTGGACTCCTCCATCGCCAAAACATAACAACACGACGGTTGGAGGAAGAGCGCCTTATCTTCCGCCTGGGAACCCTCCAACCACAAGGGATGTACTCAGATTTCTCCAGTTTCCTCATTTCCCCTCCCCCCACCTTGTCTCAGTCAATTCCCTCGAACTCAGCACCGCCCTCCTAACCTGCAATCTTCTTCCTGACCTCTCCGTCCTCACCCCACTCCGGCCTATCACCCCACCTCCTTCCACCTATCATATCTCCATCGCCCCTCCCCCAAGTCCCTCCTCCCTATCTTTTATCTTAGCCTGCTGGACATACTTTCCTCATTCCTGATGAAGTGCTTATGCCCGAAACGTCGAATTTCTTGTTCCTTGGATGCTGCCTGACCTGCTACGCTTTAACCAGCAACACATTTTCAGCTCTGATCTCCAGCATCTGCAGACCTCACTTTTTACTCTTCCTATTCATATACCTATTCAGATGCCTTTTACATGTTGCATTTGTACTAGCCTCCACCACTTCCTCTGGCAGCTCGTTCCATATACATGCCATCCTCTGCACGAAAAAGTTGCCCCTTAGGTCTCTTTATATCTTTCCCTTCGCACCCTAGACCTATGCCCTCTAGTTCTGGACTCCCCACCCCAGGGAAAATACTTTGTCTATTTATCCTATCCATGCCCCTCATGATTTTATTAACCTCTGTTCACCCCTCAGCCTCCAACGCTCCAGGGAAAACAGCCTTGTACTTGTTTGGTAAGGCATGGATGTTTCAGCGTTGGCTCAAGAGCGGTCCCAGTCTTAGTACAGCACTGGAATGAGCCCTTCTGCCCACAATGTTGTGCTGAACATGATGCCAAAGTCCCTTCTGGCTGCTCTTGGTCATGTCCTGTCCATCCTTGCATATTCATTTGCTTTTCTAAAAGTCTTTTAAACATCCCTATCGTATCTGCCTCCACCACCACCCCTGGCAGCATGTTACAGACTTCTGCCACTCTCTGTAAAAAATCTTGCCCCTTACATCTTCTTTGAACTTACCGCCTCTCACCATAAATGCATGCCCGATAGTATTAGACATTTCAGTTCTGGGAAAAATATTCTGGCTTTTCTAATTTTATAGATTTCTATCAAGTCTCCCCTCAGACTCCAACGCCCCAGAGAAAACAACCTGAGTTTTTTTATCCACTCCTTACAGCTCATACCCTCTAATCCGGGCAGCATCCTAGTAAACCTCTACTGCACCCTGTCCAAAGCCTGCACATCCTTCCTGTAATGGGGTGCCCAGAATTGAACGCAATCGTGTGGCCTAGCCAAAGTCTTATAAAACTGCAACACGATATCTTGACCCTTGTACTCAATTCCTCGACCAATAAAGGCAAGCATGCCATTCACTTCTTTACTGCTCTACTTGTGTGGCAACTTTCAAGGAGCTATGGATTGAACCCCAAGATCCCTCTGTACATAACTACTATTCAGGGTCCTTTATTCCATTAACTTTTCCTGAACATTTGATCTCCCAAAGTGCAGCACCTCACTCTTAGCCGGATTAAACTTCATCTGCCCTTTGTCTACCCATATCTGCAACTGATCTATATCCTGCTGTATCTTTTGACACCTTCTACACTACCTTCGATTAATCTTTGTATCATCTGCAAATGTACGAACCTACCCACCTACAATTTTATCCAAGTCACTTATATATATCACAAACAGCAGAGGTACCAGTACGAATCCCTGTGGAACATAACTAATCATGGACTTCCAGCCAGAAAAACACTGTTCCACCATTACCCTGTGCCTTCTATTGGCAAGCCAATTCAAATTCCAAGAGGCCAAGTCTTCTAGGAAGGTCGGGATTCTTTTCATAGGGGTGAGAATATGGAAGTCGGGCACCCCTCCGCCCAAATGGCCTCTCTCTGCCACGTTATAGGCTGTGTCCTCGTATAATAAGAGAAAGGGGGGAATGAGTGAGATTACTGTAAATGGCGCAGTTGTTCATGCTAATGTATGAGGGGGAAAGTTGTGAAGAGGCAGCACAGAGAGCATGCAAAGTTATTAATGTGGGAGCCTGTCAGGAGTGGCGAGGGAAAGACAACAAGTGAGAGAATGTTTTGCATGCAATATTAATTGTGGAAAACTCTGAACTTTGGTGGGAGATGAGTTCAGGAGCATATATGGAATAAGTGTGAGGTGGCAGAGAATAGAGTGTGGCATTTACTCTGATAGAGTGGAGAAGTTCTTTGACCTTTTTGCTTTGCTCGCTGTTCCTCCGCATCCTGGAGATGCCTCAGACCCAGATGGAAACATCAGACCAGGCTGCAGTGAGTTTTGGAATTGTCTGGTTTGGTCAGGGCCAGGAAGGTACAATTGCTTGAATGACGGACCCTCAGCTCCTATAATTGCCCAACAGGTTTTAGACTCTTTCAGCATGTATGGATGAGAGAGAGCCTGCAAGATGGATGAGCAGGCTGACTAGAGCAAGGTGCACTGGCAGACATTCACGTGGGCAGAGTAAGGGAGAAAGTTGTAGTAATAGAGGACAACATAATCAGGAAGATAAGCACATTCTGTGGGCTGAGAGTAAGTGGCCAAAAGCCTACATTGTCTGCTACTGCCGGGTTTGGGACATCTTTTCTGGGCTGGGGAGGAACTTGAAGTGTGAGGGGTGGATCCAGTTGTGGTCCACATTGTTACCAACAACATAGAATTATGAAAGAGATTCTGTTTAGTGTTTGGGAGCATCTAGGGCCTAAATTAGAAAGCAGAACTTCAGTGGTAGTATTCTTTGAATTATATCTGTAACAAACAAATGCAAGTTCAACCTACATATAGCTCAGACAAAATAGTTTAGAAAATGGAAAATTTGGAGAAATACATTAGAGTAGTATATCCTATATCCACCTTATCTCAGTCCAGCTTCCTCATTTCCCCTCCCCCCACCTTATCTCAGTCCCAATCCCCGATTCAGCACTGCCCTCTTGACCTGCAATCTTTTTCCCAACCTCTCCGTCCCCACCTCCTCTCCAGCCTATCCCCCTCACCCTCCCCCTCCCCCTCACCTCCTTCCACCTATCGTATTCCCAGCGCCCTTCCCCCCACCTCGTATCTGAGCCCGCTTGGCACACCAGCCTTATTCCTGAAGAAGGGCTTATGCCTGAAACGTCGATTCTCCTGCTCCTCAGATGCTGCCTGGCCTGCTGTGTTTTTCCAGCACCACACTTTTCAACTCTAGTATATCTTAGAGTCAACCAAGCTATTGTGGTCATAGTATTGGGACAGAACTAATCAGTAAAGTCGTTTTAAGTAGCCTCGAGGTGACCAGGATTACAAGATGAAAGGATTTCCTATTCAAATTGAATAGGAAAATGGACCTAAGATTAATGTTTTAAACTTGAATAAAGGTAATTTTGGTGGTATGTAGCCAGAGATAGCTGAAGTGAGCTTGTAAAATAGATTTAAAAAGTAGGACAATAAAGATGAGGTAACAGTTGTTTATGAAAATATTTAATAAGTTTTGATAATGATTTATCCTAGCAAGAAAGAAAGATTCTTTGGGAAAGATCATCATTCATGGCTAAATCCAGAAGTTAAGGATGACATCAGATTTTAAGAACTAGCAAATAAAAATAAAACTGAAGAATGTAGAGCATGAGAGAAAGATGGTTAGTGATATAAAAGTAGATTATAAGAGTTTCCACAAGGATTTAAATAAGAAAAGTGTGACTGAGGCTCATGTGGATCCTCTAGAGAACTGGTCTGAGGAATTAATCACGGAAAACAGAGGCAATAGGCAGGTATCTTGAGTCGGTCTTCACTGTGGAAGTCTTAGAAATCTTTCCAAGGATATTGCGAAAATCAAGAGATGAATAGAAGGAAGAGACTTAAAATAATCAGATTATCAACAAAAATAAGCTGGCAAACTATTTGACCTAAAGGCTGATTAGTGCCCAGGACAAGATGATCTGCACATGTCTAAAAAGAAGTGGCTGCAAACTGATGCATCAGTTATATTCTTCCAAAAAAAGCTTTGACTCTGGAAGTGGCCCAGCAGATTGAAAAGCAATAATTGTAACATCATTAATTAAGAAAGAATGGAGACAAAGGAGAATATAGGCCAGTATTGAAGACATTGTACAGGATATTTTTTAAAAAATCAGGATGAGATTAATCAGAGTTAACATGGATTTTTGAAAGGGAATTATATTTAGTTAATTCATTAGAATTCTTCAAGTAAATAATAAGCAAAGTTGATAAAGAGGAACCGGTAGTTGTATGTTTGTGTTTTTTGAAGAAGAGCTTATGCCCGAAACGTTGAATCTCCTGTTCCTTGGATGCTGCCTGGCCTGCTGCGCTTTTCCAGCAACACATTTTCAGCTCTGTTTGTATTTCCATAAAACATTCAATAACATACCACACCTAAGGTTGCAATACAGGGCACATGATATGGGGATAACGTATTAGGATGAAGGACTGGTTAGCTAACAGAAAGCAAAGTGTATGGTTTGTCAAGTTTGTAGTTTCAAGATTATAACATTTGGAAGATCAGTGTGTGGGGCCGCAACTGTTTACAATCTATATTAGTTACTTGGATGAAGAGAAATCTACAGGAGCTTAATTTGCTGATAATTGCAAGATAGGTAGGGTGAGTATGTGGTCCAAAGGAGGTAAAGAGCCTGCAAAGTGATAAATGTAAAGTTAATGGGCAGAAACTTTATAGAAGGGTAAAATATAGAATATGTGAATGGAAGAATAAAAAGAAGCATACTATTCAAATGGTGAGAGTTAGTACTCTATGGTACTGAGGGGTCTTGATGCACTAGTACATGAATTGTAAAAAGTTATGTAGATACAGCTAGTGGTTAGGATAGCAAATACAACATCGGTGTTTGTTACAAGGGACATGAAGCGTAAAAGTTGGGAAGTTTGACTACAGATGGACAAGGTGTTGGTGAGACTACGTTGGGAGAATTATGTATATGTTTGGTTTACTTATTTGAAAATTATTAGAACTGTATGAGAAGGAATTCAGAAAGGTTCACTTGACTCATTCCTGTGATAAAGAACCTATTTATAAAGACTGGTTGTGTTTCTGCCCGTTGGAATTTAGTAGAATGAGCAACGATTGTATTGTAATATATAGGTTTCTGAAGAGACTTGATAGGATGTTTCTGCTTGTTGAAGAGACGATAAATAAATAACACAATTTAAGAGTGAGTTTTCCCTCTTAATACAGAGATGAAGAGTTTTTTTTCCCTCAGAGGGTCATAAGAATGTGGAATTGGTCCACAGCAAATTTTCTTTCCAAACCCTATTGAGAGCAAGCCCATCTTGTCTCTGCTACTACCTCTTGCTGTCAATCCCAGCCTTTTGTTTGTATCTCATCCCATGTTTGTCACCTCAAAGATCATCTACATTCGTGTTTTTGAGTTTCTTTTTGCCAAAGTCTACTGCCTTTGATCTGTCAGTTGTCGTTTTTCAGTCATAGGCTTAAGGAAAGTGACTCAGGAAATCAATGTGTATAAGATCCAGGGAGACAATCCAACATGTACAGAAGTGGGAAAGGTAGGAGAAAGACAAGAGCCAAAAACAAGCTGAATATTGAGAATTGGCTGGTCCATGACAGCCTAACACAAAAAGAGAAAAAGCCGGAATTATCTTTAACTTAAATTAAAGGTAAAACCTTTAAACACAGACCACAATTACATGAGTTTTGTTTTGATCAGTGAGAAACAGGACATCAACTAGTCAAATTAACTGAAAAATTAAATAATGTTTGTTACATTTCAAAGATACTAAATCTGAAGTTATTGGTGGTAAATTAATCTTGCATCTTATCACTGCTGCAGATGCAATTTAGAATATTTGCAAAGCTGTTATGTGAGGTTCGTGCTCTTGTTCTTTGCCATATTGACTTCCATGATATGAAAATATATGTTGGTCTCTGAAGCTGTGAACTATTACTTATTTACTCTGTTGCCCATCTGGTATAGCTTGACTTTACATTTTTTTTGTGGAATTTGCGAGCAGCTTGATGTATTTGACATCTGCATGACCGCTTCCTTGTATGTAAGAGGTGCAGTGTGCTGCAGCAACCCAGCTGTGTATATTTGTCTGTGCATCAAACTGAAGAGCAGAACTTAGCTATGACTGACGATCAAATGTGAGCAAGTTCGAAGACTCAAATGCAACTCAATATGATGTACTTTAGTTTGGGTTAGTTATTTTTCAAAGGCAGAATGTATTTCTCATTTCCTTAGAATGTATACTTTATTTTTGATTTGGAGATGCCAGTGTTGGACTGGGGTTTACAAAGTTAAAAATCACACAACACCAGGTTATAGTCCAACAGGTTTAATTGGAAGCACACTGGCTTTCGGAGCAAGGCTCCTTCATCGGAGCGTCGCTCCGAAAGCTAGTGTGCTTCCAATTAAACCTGTTGGATTATAACCTGTTGTGTGATTTTTACTTTATTTTTGTGCTCCAGTGAGCTACTGTAGTGGATTCTGGAGGAACCAAACAAGTTGGGACAGCAGCTTTCTGATTCCTTCATTTAATTGCAAATGTGCAGATGGCACATGATTTTTTGATTCTTGTTATTCCATTAATAACCTAAATACATGATTCATCTCGAGAATTTAATTTTTCATGTGTATATATGTTTGAGGGAGTGACTATTTCTTGCTATATTTATATTTTGGGTGTTAATGTAAGTAAACATTTATCTTATGATTTAAATTTACCAGAAAGCTTGCCTCAATTATGGTTAAATCACAACATTAAAACATTTTTTTATATACTCCGTCTAAAATACACATTGTAACCAAAAGGTGAGGAGCAAGGAGAAAAGTTATTCCATCATCTCTCTCCAGTTTATAACCCCCTAGCACTGATTCTATGGCACTCCACTGGAGACATCCTACCAATTTGTCCATTTTATCCCTACCACCTGCTTTCTGTCCATAAATCAATCCTCTATGCAGGAGCTCTTATCTTTTTGGGATCTTTTATGTGGTACCAAATTGAATTCCTTTTAACATTGCAAATATACTTTACATAGTGACTTCCTTCATGCACCTTACGTGTTACATCCTCAGAACATCTGATAGATTTGTCAAAAAGGATTTTACCTTTGTAAAACCATATTGACTGGTCACACTCATCCTTAATAACTGGATTCCAGCTGTTGGAGTGTGCAACTCGGCTCAAATCCTTTTCTTGATTGTTTGTTTGTTTATTTACAGAATACAGCATTACATGTGCCTGCTGCCTATTTACTCACCTAGTGTCTCAGGAGTCGTCTTCAGTTGTAAATACTGTAATGAAATCCATGTTCCACACATCCAGTTGTACCATGGAAACCAGTGTTCTCTGAGAATGTAACGTTCAGTTGTTAGAAGTTGGGAAAATTTGGCAAGGAAGCTGGAGTGTGCACCTGCCATATTCAGTTTGCCACTTGTTCTGAAAGATCCCCTTGTCGGACGTCAGGCACCAGTATCTGAGGACATGCTCTATGGGCACTGGCCATATTCTCTCCGTCTACACAGTCATTGCCATCTGACATGCCAGTTTTTAAGAACTCTTACAGGAAATCTCTGATTCAGGCAAAGTTTACTTTTGCACTTTAGTGCTGTTTTACTGGCTGGACCAGCAACTATCATTGTAATACTGAAGGTTGGACAATTTGCACCCAGGGACACATACCTGCTCAGGGACTAGACCAGACTGCGTCAGTAGGCTTTTTGCTTTCTGTTGTGATGCTCATTCATTCTGACACTATCTGGATGCTGACTGCATCTCTGCCTTTAGTTGCCTTGCTTTTTTGCACCTTGTCTCCTCAACCAGGTTCATATTACTGCTGTCTTGTGATGCCATTCAGTGCAGACTCAAGCCAAGAAGCTTGTCATCATTAGCAGAGTTGACAAGTCAAAGATAGTGTTCTCTCAGGGGGTCCTGGCACCGTAAGTCAAGAGCATCCTCTCATACCTGTCCAGGTCCTGCCAGAGGCAGCCAAAGTCGGAACATTCTCCTCATAAGGACTAATGAGCTAAATCACTGACTGATAGAATACAGCCATCTTAACTCTCCCCTCTTGCAGTCTGGTTTTTTTTCATGAAATGAGAGAGAAGTGTGTATTAAAGGAAGTGAAAATGAGTGGCACAATTTTGGTGCTGGTGGGAAAGTTCCCAGGTGACTGAGTAGGCAGCGCAGAGAGCATGCAGGATTTGTGGGGTTGGGGGTGGTTGACTGTGAGTGGAGATGATGTTGCAGGTAATCGTGAGAATGAACCATGATGGGAATACAGTCACAGAGATAGAATGAGGGCAAAGTATCAGTGAGAAGGTGGTAACACATCCCCTGTTGGAGTAGAGAAGGTCGCTCACTTTCTTCCTACAGTGCTGGGCATTCCTTCAAATGGTTGAGTGCATTTTAACCCAGGTGTTAGACCAGGCAAGCCTGCCTTGGTTTTATGGGTTCCAATGCTGGCCCTGGGGGAAGAGGAAGTTTTGTGACGCCACTACACCATCCAGTAGGTCCTTGGACGATACTTTTTACCATCTGGCATTGCTTGTCTGGGTGCACAATGGTTTTAAAATATGGCACAGATGCAAGACATATGGTGAATTCTGAGGTATCTGCTGAGCAGTGAGTTGTCTCTGGAATGGTGTTTGGTCTGATGGGAAGAAAATTGGACATCAGACATCCTCCAAAAAACTCAGCTCAGACTTAACCAAAAAAGCATAAAATTCAGAAGGAGACAGAAAGTAGACTCAAATTAAGAATGCTGACCTTTAGACATAGGAAGGAAACTGAACTGCAGGCACTCAGTATGTTAAGTCCCAATGACAGTTAAGATATCTCAGTTTTGTTAGAACTCAGGCAAGTTATATAGGAGTTTGAATACAGTTGGATTTTATTGCCAGGGCTTAAAAAGTATCCTGGGGGTTTGGTCGCTCACAAGAAACTGTGTGCCACTAATAGATCAGTAAACTTGAGAATGGGATTTGGAAGTGAAAAGCATTTGCTTGATGCACCTGAGTAAGACTAAAACTCAGGGAAAGCACAAGGGCAGTTAGAGATTGGTGAAACTGGCAGCAAACAGCTGGAATTATGCCTGTGAATAAGTACTGGAGTGCAATTTTCAGAGTCCATGGAAGTATGCACCCAGCAAAGGGGTGTGACTGAGCAGAACAGGAGCAGTCATGATACAGTTTATGACAAAACAATTCTTGAGAGGGAGTTTGAATACCACGTCAGCACAAATGATGAATTATAATCTCTCATGAAGTTTCATGAGATTTGATGACCCATTGTGACATTATAGTCTGGCAGAAAGTTATTTATACATCTGTGGAATCTATCTTGATTACAATTGCTATCCTTTGTGTGCTGTGTAGAATGTGCAATCATGATATGACACCAATGATAACCATATGTTAATTCTGGGTATTAGACCGGAATTGTGCATGTCTTGTAGATTCTATTACTGTTTCGTTGTTTAATTAAGTATTGTTGTTTGTTGAAAATCAAGTCCCCTGAATCTCATCTTTAGTCTACTTAAGAAAAAGGTTACTGGTTCCTAACCAAACAACATAATTTGGTGGTCTGGGATCATAACATTACTTATAAGTAGTCCCTTTCAGCTGTTTATCTTAGCATAATTAAAATGCCATTAACAATACTAGCCTTTAAAATGCACTGTCTCCCTAGATTATATAGCACACTTTGTTTCAATCAGCACCTTATGAACCAACACTCTTGATAATCTGGCAAAAATATTTGCCTCAAATACCTGAACTGTATTATATTATTGTGATCTCCACAATTTCCAAGTAGTCAGTTGAGAGTGCAAGTAAGAACGCTGTTTGCCAGTAAATTTTATTTAAGACAAAGTTACGTTATTATTCAGGTGATTTCTTGGAATCATAGAATTCCTCAGGCCATTGGCATGACAACTCCACACGAACCCTCCAGAGAGTATCCCACCCAGACCCATTCCCCTACCCAATTGCTCTACATTTTCCCGACTAATGCACCTAACCGATACATCCTTGAACACTATGGGCAATTTAGTATGGCCAATTCACCTAATCTGCACACCTTTGCACTGTGGGAGGAAGCCATAGCATCCAGAGGAAACCCACGCAAATGTGTGGAGAATGTGCAAACTCCACACAGACAGTTGCCTGAGGCTGGAATCGAATCTGGGTCCTTGGTGCTGTGAGGCAACAGTGCTAACCTCTGAGCCATTATGTAATAAAAAACACAGTGATGTATATAACCTCTGTTTTATGTTTCTGTTGCCTAGTGTGTGTTTTTTATATTGATTATGTGGACTTCTTGATCAACTGAAATATTTGATCATCTGGTACACTCCTGATCCCATAGTTGCTGGTTAATAAAAAGTTCGCTGGAGTTTCCAGCACTTCCATAATGGCTGATGCCAAACTGCATCATGTCTGATATAGTTCCCCTGTTTACGCACTCCATCTTGTACAACAGTATTTCAATTGGTAACTTCCAATCAACTCTGATGTTCCAGAATCCAGGAATTTTGGAAAATCATATCTAATGCACCCACTTTCTCCGCAGGTTATCTCTTTTAAGATTTTTAGGCAATAGGTCATCAGTTCTGAGAGACTTGTTGGATTTTAATCTCAGTATTTTCTCTCTGATATGAATAATTTAATTTCTTCATTTTTATTGACCCTACATTGCCCCGCTGTTTCTTGTGTGCTTTCTATTGCAAAGATGAATGCAAACTACGTGTTCAATTTTTCTGCCTTTTTTTTCTATCAAAGTGAATAACTTCACATTTAATGAATTATATTCAATATTCTAGTCCACTCAGCCTATCCAAGTCATATTATAACCTCCTTGCACCCTTCTCACAACTTAGATTCATATCTAGTTTTGTGTCATCAGCAAATTTGTAAGTCTTGCAATTAGTTCCCATTCCAAATCAATTGTATAGATTGGTCGTATAGACTTAGTGGGTGAATGGCCTTTTCTATACTGTATGATTCTATGATTGTGAACAACTATCAACTTAGCAGTGACCAATGGTAACTGGCTGCAATCATGAGAATTATCATTTATTTCTATTGTGTGTTTTCTAACTTTAAATCAATTCTTCGTACCTACTAGTATATTCTGCCCAATTCCATTTTCATTTACAAAGCTCTTGTGTGGGATCTTATCGAAAGTCTTTTGAAAATCCTAATATATCAAATCCACTGATTCTCTTTTGCCTATGCTACATGTAAGATCATCAAAAAGCTCCCAACATGTTTGTCAAACATGATTTCCCTTCCATAAATCCATGTTGACTGTGCTGAATTTTGCCTTTTGCTCCTAAATACACAGTTATTACATGTTTTAAAATAGGCTAAGGGCATGAAAAGAAAACTGAAAGAAAATTATTGTTGTATTTATATTCTGTTTCTTTTAAAAATGGACAATCTTGAAGGTCTCATAAAATGGCCAAGTCTGATTACATCATATTTCTCGAAGCTTCAGGACTCTGCATTATATTGACATTCCAACAAAGCTAACGCAAAGGATATGGTGAAGAACCATCTGTTTCTAGCCAGTTCTGGACAAAGGAAAGCATCATGACTGATTATGCTAAAATGGGTGTGATTGCTCTTACAACTACCTCATCACTTTCTTGGACCTTCATGATCTATTGAATTGCAGACCAGGCTTCAGAGGCCAAAGGGCCTACGCTTGTTCCTAATTGTTATGGTCTTGTGTAGCATAACTCTGGGGATGTAAAATAAACTGTTTAATGACCTTCCGATAAGCCCATTGAGGTGAAGATTCTGCCTTTATCACATTACTGATGGATCAGTCTCTGAATTCTTCATGAAGAGTGGATTGTTGAATGTTATGGCCATTGCAGTAGAGGTTACTGGTATCCTTATAATTGTCAGATGAACATTTGGCTTCAGGATCCATAGTTTTACAGATTGATTAAGATTATATTGTTCTGATTCCTTTTGACCATGAATAAATTGCAGTATCCATGATGGAAGAGAGTCCTTTTGTCATCTTGTTTCCTTCGTCTGGTTTGCAACACTTGGAGTGAGAGAGTGTTTTCATTGACGTGCAGTACAGGGATAACTGGGGAATGTTTCTTCAACTGTAACCTTCACAGTTAATTCTCAAACTGAGGCTGGTGTCCACAAGAATGTTCAGTGTTACTAGCACACTCTAATAAAGTTCAAAGTGGCTTTTTAACTGCTGTTCTTTTGTATCTTCAAAGGGAAAAACATAAAATATATCTGCAGTTGGACACATAATCTATGGGGGTGGCTTGCTGTTGAGCAGGAAGTTGTCAACTTATCATTGTTTTTTTAAAATCTTAAGAGATCATTCTAGTCTGTTTTGACTCTGCATCCACAAGCGTGACACTCCATGGCTGTCCCCTCCTGGTCAGCCACATCATTCACATCCATAGCCATTTTTGCACGTATCAATCCTGTTATACTAAACATGTTTTGGGCTTACAAGTTAAAAATGTCCACAGTACTTCGTAGTTTTGACACATGGTCTTAACACCTATCCAGTCTTCCTTAATTTCTTGAGTGCATGGTGTGCATGTGTATAGAATAATGAAACAATTCACCTGAGTTCTGATGGTCTTGTAAATGAACTCAGTCTTTGATTTTATCTTTAAAGAATTTGCCATAGCTATTCACTTTTCAAAAAATTGGAATCTGAAAACCAGGAAATTCAGCCTCCTCACTAAGGGATAAATGGTAGAAAGGAAGGGTTGTAAGACAATTAATGCTTTGTTATGTTAGGTTTAAGAGTAGAAAAGCAATTGTGATTTACATTCAGCCGCATTCCCTCTTTGTGACAATAAATTCTAATAATTTTCCTACTACGCTCATCGAGCTAACAGGTTTATGGTTCTCTGCTCTCCCTCTTCCTCTCTGAAATTGTTGGGTTACACTTGTTACCTTCCAGTCAGAGGGAACCTTTTCGGAAACTACAGTATTACAAAATATAACCACCCATGCATACGATAGCTCTGCTGCCACTTCAACAGTCGTGGATGAAGCTTATATGGCCTGGGTGTTTTATCAACCCTGCATTCAGCTAATGTTTCAAGTGCTACCTCTTTACTAATACTGATATCTTTTAGCTGTTTAATTACAAAAATCCTTTGGTTATCTAGCATTTGTTCCATGTAATGTGAATCAAACATACACACGAAACACTTGTTAGATTTAATTATTATATACATTTCTGGATGTTCATTATAGGAAAGATATGGAAGCTTTGGAGAAAGTGATTAACAAGAATGATTCCATGGTTGAGAAATTTCAATGATGAGGATAGATTGAAGAAGTTGAGACTGTTCTTCTTGGAGCAAAGAAGGCTAAGTGGCATTGTTGTAGAGGTTTGCAGAATCAGTGAGCTTAATAGAGTAGATAGGAAGAAACTGTTCCCGCTTGTAAAATGATCAAGAACCAGATGGTACAGATTTAAAGTGATTTGCAAATGGAGCAAGTGTGATTTGGAGGAAATAAATGGTTTCACACAGTGAATGGAATGCAGAGCCTGGAAGTTTGGTAGAGGCAAGTTCAATTAAGGCATTCAAAAAGTCATTAGATGTTCATTAAAGTAGAAGTTTTGCCATTAATGATGCAAGTTTGAACAGCCAATGTAAACATAATAGGCTGAAGAGCCTCTTGTACTCCAACACTTCTCTACATGGACCTCACTACATGAATCCTAGTATCCAAGGGTCCAAACACACCTTTACCTGAACTTTATGCAATCTCGTCTACTACATTCACTGCTCACAATATGGTCTCCATTGGGGAAATGAAGCATAGACTGGGTGATCGCTTTGCGGAACACCTATGTTCTATTTGCAAAAAAGACCCTGAACTTCCAGTTGCCTGTCACTTCAACACATCACCCTATTCCCTGGCCAATATGTCTGTTGCAGGCTTGCTGCAGTGCCCCAGCAAAGCTCAACGCAGTGGAAGAACAGTGCCTCATTTTTTCCTTGGGTCCTTGCAGTCTTCTGGACTCTATTCAGTTCAATAACTTTTGGGCTTGAGCTCTCCTGTGTCCTTACCCCAACCTCCACACATTAGGCCTTGATATCACAAAATCTGTTATTACACACAACTCATTGTTAGCCAATAACTGTCCCCATAAATAGCTATTCATCCTTCTAGCCAGATCATTATCTACTCCAACTGTTCTCTCTCTTTGGGCTCTATCCACACCTATTGTTTACTCCTTACCCCCTCCCTATCTTCTGCATACTAATATTTTCCTAGTTACCATCGGTTCTGACGAAGGGTCACTGGATGTTAACTCTGATTTCTCGCCAGAGATGCTGCCAGACCAGCTGAGCTTTTCCAGCAATTTCTGTTTTTGTTTGTGCTTAATTTATGAAGAATAATTGAACCCATTAAAGTTTAAAAGAATGACAAGTAAACATATAAAATAGGAGCAGAAGTAGACCATTTGGCTTTTTGATCCTGTTCCACTATTCAGTTCGATCATAGCCAATCTGTTTGCGTTTAGAATTTCACATTACTATTATTTTGCAATTCCCTGTCTAGCACGAATTTGGACACTTTCATCTTAAATTCAATGACCCCCACCCCCACCATCTTCTGAGGCAGAGAGTGTCAAAGTTGTACAAATCTTAAAGAAAAAAGATCATCTCATCTCTGTTCTGAAAAGATAACCCCAGTTTTAAAATACTGCCCCTAACTTTTTATTCTACCTGCGAAAATGAGCAACTTTACATTTTCCCATATTATTACTCCCAACTGCCAGATTTTGCCTATTTATTCAACCTATCTGCTGTATATCCACTTGACACATCCCTATGTCTTTTTAACAAATACTTTCCTACCTATCTGGGTGCTATCTGAAAACACAGCCACCATGCCTTCATTCTCCTCATCTAAATTGTTGATTGACTCTTAAAATTACATTTACCTTTTTTATTTGAGGCACCATTTGCTTGTTAATTCGCATGTAATTTGTAATAGTTCTGATTTATATGAAAATAAAAGCCATAAAAAAGTAAAATCTTGCTGGTAATTTCTACATCTGGGGCTCATTCAATAAATTTGGTTACATTGGTTTACAGTCTCCCCCACCCCCAAGAGGGTTATAACAAAACTAGAGTTCAATGGTCACAGTGCAGCTTAATAATCTGATTGTTTTTACATTATCAGTTTAACACCACATTCGGTGTATATATTTATATGTCCCCTCTTGATGTTTATTTTATCTCATAAAGTGATTAGGACTTCATTGTCAACATCCTTTTTACTTCTTATTTCCTGAACTATCCTCAAAATAATTAAGGAGGAATTTTAACTTTTGGATGGAAAGCCATTTGGTCATCTGGGCTGCCCAGCTGTAATCTACAATTCAATGCCTGATCCAATTTAACAGCCAAACATTATTAACATTTTGCCAGCTAGTTGTCTGCTCAAAACAGGTGTCAGACATTCAATTCAGATTTTATGAGGTAAAAGGATTTTATTCAAAGCGATATGAATAAACTTTAGTAAAAACCTTCTTTGAAAAATCAGCCAACCTCAGTTGTAGTGAGAATGATAAAATGTGGTATTGTGGCACTTTTATGACCTTAAGAAAATTTGTTGGCTTATACTGTGGATGGATTTCTTTCAAAGATTAGGAAAGAAGCAAAACTGAATATATTTTAATTCAAATACTCAGTTGTTGTTTCTCAAAGTTGTACTTAAAACATGCAGAATTAAGACTGACTGACTGAATATACGAGTCCATTCACGTCATTGTTTTAGCGCAACAATGTAGGTCAATAGAGAATTTAAGTAGCACCAAGTAAAAGTCAGTAAAGAATATGATCTAACTACCCTAGTACTGCTTTTGTATGAAAATGAGGCGATAAGCTCTACATCCTAAGGAATAAATACAAGTGTAATTTATGATTGAATTATTGCCAATAATCTGCTGTCTTAGTGTGCAGTGGAACAATCTATCCCTGTGAGAGCTATTTGCATTTTTTAACGTATATTTATACTTTAGAAGTAAAAACTTCCAACTTTGATGCACATTCCATTGTGGTGGAGTGATTATTGTGCTATATTTGATGTCTATTTGTATATTAAATGATTTCAAAAAATACTCCATTCAAGTTTTAAAATTTTTAATGAATGTTAATGGATTATGATCAAAGTAAGTATGTGTTTTGTGGATTCCATGTAGTATGTAGACATCAAAATGCTGAAGAGCTAACATCAGTCCAAAGGTCTCTCTTTCCATGGTAGAGTATTTCTTCTGATACGGGTTTATATTCTTAGGTACCCTACTGGCTTCTCTATCCCTGACTTTTTATCCTATACAAGACAGGATCCATTCCCAAATCGCTAGCATCAATTGCCATTTTGAAATATCTGGAAAATCAGCGGCGCCAACACAAGGTCATTTATTAAAATAGCCTTCACTTTCTCAAATGCTTCTTGGCCATATGCTGACAATACCACTTTTGCTTGTTTCTTTAACCAGTTATTAAAGGTACTCTATCCTAATAAAATTATAACAGAAATTTCCAGTAAAATCCACACATTCCAAAACCCTAATTTTCTCACTTAACTTTAGGACACAGAGAATTATATTAAGGCCTTCATTTTCACTATTCTTGCCCAACAGCATGGCCAAAGTAATTCATCCTTGCTTTCACAATTTCACTTTTGGCGAAATTTATCACTAGAGCAGTTAAATGTAATTGATTAAACAGGGTTTTGACCTGTCTTACAAGCTCTTTCCAAGGGCTACTATAAACTACAGCATCATCTAAATATACTTGGCAGTTATGAACCTCAGCTACAAATTGAGTCATAAGCCTCTGGAATGTAGCTGGGACACTCTTTAATCCGAGTGGCATCACCAATTTCATGTAACAAATTTGTTTAACCATTGATGTTAATGGCACTTGCCAATATCCCTTCAACAGATCAATCTTAAAAAGAATGAGACACTGCCAACTCTATCAATGCATTCACTGACTGTGGAATTGGGTACACATCTGTTTGCGAATTGCTTTCCCCTTTCGATAATCTCTAAACCATCTAATTTATCCATCTGGTTTAGGAACCAACACTTGGTGAACTCCAGTTGCTTTCAATCAAGTAGTTTATCAGCGTACATTGAATGAATATATTTCCACCTGAGCTTGTTTTTCTGGGCTTAGTTGATAAGGATGTTGTTTTATCGTCTTGACTCTCCTATGTGCAAATCATATCTAGTTAATGTAGTACATCCAGGTGGTATCTCTATAGATGACCTCATACTCTCTCAGTAGTCTGATTTTTCAGTTGTTCTTCTTTAAATATGAAAAAAAAATTATGTCTAACTCTCCAAGTATTTCAATGTTATAGGAGGTGCATTTTCATTATCTCTGTCATTTTCCACTACTCTTACCACCTTGACACTTGTTCCTCCTTATCCTCTTCCCCGCGATAATATCTTTGAAGTACATTTATATTATATAATTGATTCGTCTTCCTAAGATGACCAATATTTATTAGATAAGTCATTTTACTAACCCTCCCAGATACTACATGTAGATGACTGTAATGTTCCAGGATACAAATGCTACATGAAGGATAGAAAGGGAGGCAAGAGAGGAGGAGGAGTGGCGTTTTTGATAAAGGATAGCATTACAGCTGTACTGAGGGAGGATATTCCTGGAAATACATCCAAGGAAGTTATTTGGGTGGAATTGAGAAATAAGAAAGGGATGATCACCTTATTGGGATTGTAATATAGACCACCTAATAGTCAGGGGGAATTGAGAAACAAATTTGTGAGGAGTTCTCAGCTATTTGTAAGAATAATAGGCTGGTTACGGTAAGGGATTTTAACTTTCCAAACATTGTGTTAAGGGCTTAGATGGAGAGGAATTTGTTAAGTGTGTACAAGAACATTTTCTGATTCAGTATGTGGATGTAACTACTAGAGAAGGTGCAAAACTTGACCTACTCTTGGGAAATAAGGCAGGGCAGGTGACTGAGGTGTCAGTGGGGGAGCACTTTGGGGCCAGCGACCATAATTCTATTAGTTTTTAAATAGTGATAGAAAAGGATAGACCAGATCTAAAAGTTGAAGTTCTCAATTGGAGAAAGGCCAATTTTGACAGTATTGGGCAAGAAGTTTCAAAAGCTGATTGGGGGCAGATATTCACAGGTAAAGGGATGACTGGAAAATGGGAAGCCTTCAGAAGTGAGATAACGAGAATCCAGAGAAAGTATATTCCTGTTAGGGTGAAAGGAAAGGCTGGTAGGTATAGGGAATGCTGAATGACTAAAGAAATTGAGGGTTTGGTTAAGAAAAAGATGGAAGCATATGTTAGGTATAGACAGGATAGATCAAGTGAATTCTTTGAACAGTATAAAGGCAGTAGGAGTATACTTAAAAGGAAATCAGGAGGGCAAAAAGGGGACTTGAGATAGCTTTGGGAAATAGTGTTAAGGAGAATCCAAATGGTTTTTACAAATACATTAAGGACAAAAGTGTAACTAGGGAGAGAATTGGGTCCCTCAAAGATTAGCAAGGCAGCCTTTGTGTGGAGCCGCAGAAAATGGGGAAGATACTAAATGAGTATTTTGCATCAGTATTTACTGTGGAAAAGCATATGGAAGATATAGAATGCAGCGAAATAGATGGGGCATCTTGAAAAATGTCCATATTACAGAGGAGGAAGTGCTGAATGTTTTGAAACGCATAAAGCTGGATAAATCCCCAGGACCTGATCAGATGTACCCTAGAGCTCTGTGGAAGCTAAAGAAGTGACTGCTGGGCCTCTTGCTGAGATATTTGTATCAATCGATTGTCACAGGCGAGGGTTGCTTTTCAGACTGGAGACCTGTGACCAGTGGAGTTACACAAGGATTGGTACTGGGTCCTCTACTTTTTGTCATTTATATAAATGATTTGGATGTGAGCATAAGAGGTAGTGTTAGTAAGTTTGCAGATGACACCAAAATTTGACGTATGGTCAACAGCGAAGAAGGTCACCTCAGATTACAACAGGATCTTGATCAGATGACCCAATGGACTGAGAAGTGGCAGATAGAGTTTAATTTAGATAAATGCGAGGTGCTGCATTTTTGGGAAAACAGATCTTAGCAGGACTTATACACTTAATGGTAAGGTCCGAGGAAGTGTTGCTGATCAAAGAGACTTTGGAGTGCAAGTTCATAGCACCTTGAAAGTGGAGTTGCAGGTAGATAGGATAGTGAAGAAGATGTTTTGTATGCTTTCCTTTATTGGTCAGAGTATTGTGTGTAGGAGTTGGGAGGTCATGTTGCAGCTGTATAGGACATTGGTTAGGCCACTGTTGAAATATTGCATGCAATTCTGGTCTCCTTCCTATCGGAAAGATGTTGTGAAACTTGAAAGGGTTCAGAAAAGATTTACAAGGATGTGGCCAGGGTTAGAGGGTTTGAGCTATAGGGAGGGGCTGAACAGACTGGGGCTGTTTTCCCTGGAGTGTTGGAGGCTGAGGGGTGACCTTACAGAGATTTACAAAATTATGAGGGGCATGGATAGGATAAATAGGCAAAGTCTTTTCCCTGGCTTAGGGGAGTCCAGAACTGAAGGGCATAGGTTTATGGTGAGAGGGGAAAGATATAAAAGAGACTTAAGGGGCAATGTTTTCACGCAGATGATGGTATGTATATGGACTGAGCTGCCAGAGGAAATGGTGGAGGCTGGTACAGTTGCAACATTTAAAAGGCATTTGGATGGGTAAATGCATACGAAGGGTTTGGAGGGATATGGGCTGGATGCTGGCAGGTGGGACTAGATTGGGTTGGGATAACGGCTCGGCATGGATGGGTCTGCTTTCGTGATGTACATCTCTATGACTTTATGACTCTCTGACTGAATTTAACTTTGAGGTTCACCTTGTAAATGTAACAATATCAATTCTTCATCTCTCACTTGTAACACTCTAGTTGCTGAATGTTTATCTGCCTATTCTCTCGTTTCCATTTTCAAATTTGACTCCAGTTTACCTGTCAAATCAATCAAACTTTGTTTTGAAATTTCCTATTAGACTGTCAGTTATGACTTTGCCATTTACAGAAAATCCTTTGCTGTTTCTACTGCCATGTATTAAACATAGTACAGAATGTGCTGTTTTCCTTTGCTGTATTGTTTATGAATACCACATCCAAATCCTTGTCAGCTCTGTTTACAATCTAAATATACATTTCCGTGATTTTTTAAAACATCATGCGAGGACATATTTTCTGTTTTGAAAAGCTTGGCGCTGAAATGAGGAAGAGTTGTTTTTAAAAAAAAGTTTAAAAATGTGGCTTCAGTTTTGAGGGTATGTAACCTGACCCTGATGCCAAGCATCATATAAACAGCTGTTGAAGAAGTAGCAATTGAAGTTCAAGTTACAGAACATTTAGAGCTGAGGTGGGTGTACTGATGCACCTTTTGTTGGCAACAAGAAGTTGATTGGTCTATGAACAAGTGACTGGTTATCAGAGATGTTTTTGATGGCCAACAATTGTGTGATGAGATCTCCGATAACTGAATAGCTTGGAGCTTGTAAAAAGGTTGCAGGGAGAACGTGTTCAGTTCAGCAGCCATCTCCCTGTTATCTGCATTAAAAAATCGTATAAGCACGTAGAAAACCAATTTACCTTTCCTCTAACAGTTATCATGTGTGGTGACTTTTAACTGATAAATCAGACTATATAAGAGAACCAGCCATTTCATGTCTGCGACCATCTAATGGAAGCAACCGAAGAAAGATGACTAAAGCAATGCACTGGCCAGTAGAAGAGTCATAAAAGTCACCTCAATCACAATACATAGGGACAAATACTATTCAACTAGCTTTGCTATCCATAATATATTAAAACCTGTTTCTTTGGCTGTTTGCATGTAAGAGCAAAGTTTATAAAGGGATTAGAGTTTTAATTAGTAACATTATATGCTGATAGTCTATAATCATTTACCTGTTGCTGTAATCGAATTAATGGAAATGAATAGTAACTCTTGTTCAGTACAAAAACTTGATCGCCGCTTGTGTCAGGTAATATGAGAAACTGTACATTTTTAATAACATTTTCATCTTTTGCAACAATTCTGATCCTGCATATAGTCATTTAATCAGAACTGCACTTGAACACAAATTACTAGATAAAATGTAATCATGTAAATAATTTAAGAATGCAATACTTGGAAAGTTAAATTTTGAAGAATACAAGGACAAATGTGGAAAGTTCAAAATCAGATGTTATTTATTATCACTAATAGATTCTCATATTGCTTTGGGTATGAAATACTGATTTTATCATGAATATTGATGCCTCCCTCTGAAACAATTGCTGCCTTTGTTCCAAAACTTAGATCTAAAATGGTCATCCTATTTAATCTGTAATATCAGCATATAACTACTGTGATATAATGAACACAATGAAACCATTTCATGCAATTATCACAATACCACGCCAATAACACAATAATGTTAATAATGTTTCCCTTCTAAAATTGTTTGACTGTGTTGTGATAAAATTACTTTTGGAAGTGCTGTTGAGGCTGTTATAAGGGCTGCGTAGTGTGCATATTTTAAGAGTTGTCAATTTGCTTGACTGTGATTTCATCGTCACATTTTTCAGTGATTAAAAATAACAAAAGTTCTTTATTGATTTTCTTCAGAAATTATTCTAAGACCATGGTCCCTGAATTGATATTCTCCTGTTGTTTGGTGCAAAAAAAATAAAATTGAAAAGTCTCTGCAATAATCCATGCTTTTAAATCAACAATGTAAGGAGGTTTTAAAGGTCTGAAGCTTTGCCATAATTATTATCATCATATTATCATAAATAGTTAGAAGTTTTGCAAAAGATCATTTGTAAAAGATCACTTGTAAAACATAATTTGAAATGATAATGGGAGGAAATATTGGCTTCTTAATGTTAAAAAATGATAATGCTTTGTGTCCTTTTTGTTTGAAACTAATTTCTTCTATGGTGTACTTTTCAAACAGAGACAGAAGCTGCTAAAGGAAATTGAAGACCGAAAGCTTCCCTATTTAACACCTAGACATGTGGAGTTTGAACAACTGGTAAACCTGTTTTAAATGCTAATTGGTTCTGAAGCCATGAAAGCCCATTTAATTACTGCAAACAATTCCATCATTCCTAATAATCATACTGAGATAAAATACAAATTTGTGACTTCAAAAATCACTTCCATCTTTAATTTTAGCAAATTTAGTATAATCATGAATGAAGATATGAAGTGTCCTAAATCTACAATCTGTGGGTTCTGATAGGATTTTTGCAACACAACCATAATGTTACGAAATGAAATTCAAGGCTGAGGGGTGATCTTGTAGAGGTTTACAAAATTATGAGGGGCATGGATAGGATAAATAGAAAAAGTCTTTTCCCTGGGGTTGGGGAGTCCACTACCAGAGGGCATAGGTTTAGGGTGAGAGAGGAAAGATATAAAGGAGACCTAAGGGGCAACTTTTTCACGCAGAGGGTGGTACGTGTATGGAATGAGCTGCCAGAGGAAGTGGTGGAGGCTGGTGCAATTGCAACATATAAGAGGTATTTGGATGGGTATATGAATAGGAAGGGTTTGGAGGGATATGGGCCAGGTGCTGGCAGGTGGGATTAGATTGGGTTGGGATATCTGGTCGGCATGGACAGGGTGGACTGAAGGGTCTGTTTCCATGCTGTACATCTCTATGACTCTAAGTCTTACTATTGCAAACACCTGCCTCCTCACCACTGTCCTGTGAGTTTATTTTCAGGACTGCTGGTTATTCTGGCTTGCACACCTCATTGGAATTTGTTTTATTCAAGTCTTGATGCAAGATGCAGCATCCACTATAGCTTGCCTCCAGTAATCTGTGACTCCTATCATCTAGTAATAACTAGATCAGCCCCTCTTTGAGAATAGATCTCTCATTATTTGGCCCTGATCAAGTTGCCAAAATATTGACATTTTAATTTCTAGATGTCAGTTTTAAGAGTTCTTATTGTTTTCAGTGTACTATGAACTGCATTGCTTTTAGCTTCACAGGTATATATCCACTTGTTTAATTATTGCTACATTGTGTCAATAGATGTAAGATATATTAGTACAATTTATTACTCATAATTTTTCTGTTATTACGCAGAGATGTAATAATGATATGGTAGCAAGTATCTCCTCTATACTTTTGCTGCCAATCTGAAATGTTGCCATTGGGATTTTACTCATCTCCAGTGATTGAACTGGAGTATCGGTCTTGGATCAGTGATTGCATGCTTTTTTCTGAGTCCAGATTCAAGTCTTATTCCAGGACTTGAAAACAAAAATCTAACCTGACACTTACATATAGTACTGAAGAAGAGTGATTCTGTCAGATGTGTCATGTTTCAGATGATGTTAAACCAAGATCCTGTTTGACCTCTTAGGAATAAATGAAAAATTCTGTGACTATTCTGAAGAAGTGCACTGTACTGACTATTTTTATTTCTCAATCAGCATCACAAAAATCACATTACCCAGTTAACATTGCTTTGTGGGACCTTTCTGTGAAGAAATTGGCTGCCACATTGTTTTCTTCATGGGGGTGGGTGGGGTTGGTGGCATTGCTGGTTGGGTCAATATTTATTGGGTCTCCCTTACTTTCCATGAGCTGAGTGGATTATTAGGACTTTTTGGATGATGGTGAAAAGTCAATAAACAATAGGTGCAGAAGTAGGCCATTCTGCCCTTCGAGCCAGCACCACCATTCATTATGATCATGGCTGATCATCCTTGATCAGTATCCTGTTTCTGCCTTATCCCCATAACCCTTGATACCACTGTCCTTAAGAGCTCTATCCAACTTTTTCTTGAAAGTATCCAGAGACTGGGCCTCCACAGCCTTCTGGGGCAGAGCATTCCATACATTCACCACTCTCTGGGTGAAGTTGTTTTTCCTCAACTCTGTTCTAAGTGGCATACCCCTTATTTTTAAACTGTGTCCTCTGGTTCGGGACTCCCCCCATCAGCGGAAACGTGCTTCCTGCCTCCAGAGTGTCCAATCCTTTAATAATCTTATACGTCTCAATCAGATCCCCTCTCAGCCTTTTAAGCTCAAGTATATGCAAGCCCAGTCGCTCCAATCTTTCAGTGTAAAATAGTCTCACCATTCCGGGAATTGACTTCGTAAACCTACGCTGCACTCCCTCAATAGCCAGAATGTCTTTCCTTAAATTTGGAGACCAAAACTGCACACAATATTCCAGGTGTGGTCTCACCAGGGCCCTGTACAGCTGCAGAAGGACCTCTTTGCTTCTATACTCAATTCCTCTTGTTATGAAGGCCAGCTTTCTTCACTGTCTGCTGTACCTGCATGCTTGCTTTCATTGACGACTGATGTACAAGAACACCTAGATCTCATTGCACTGCCCCTTTACCTAACTTGACTCCATTTAGGTAGTAATCTGCCTTCCTGTTCTTGCCACCAAAGTGGATAACCACACATTTATCCACATTAAACTGCATCTGCAGTTAGCCTGTCCATGTCACCCTGTATTCTCCTAAATCCTCCTCACATTTCACCCTGCCACCCAGCTTTGTGTCATCAGCAAATTTGCTAATATTAGTTTTAATACCTTCCTCTATATCATTAATGTATATTGTAAAAAGCTGTGGTCCCAGCACTGATCCATGCGGCACATTACAAAAGGGAGCCGTTTATCACTACTCTTTGTTTCCTGTCAGCTAACCAATTTTCAATCCATGTCAGTATTTTGTCCCCATTTACCATGTGCCCTAATTTTGCCCACTAACCTCCTATGTGGGACTTTATCAAAGGATTTCTGAAAGTCCAGGTATACTACATTCACTGGATCTCCCTTGTCCATCTTCAGAATTACGTCCTCGAAAAATTCCAGAAGATTAACCAAGCATGATTTCCCCTTCATAACTCCATGCTGACTCTGACCTATCCCGTTATTGCTATCCAGATGTGTCGTAATTTTGTCCTTTATAATTGACTCCAGCATTTTCCCACCACTGAGGTCAGACTAACTGGTCTATAATTCTCTGTTTTCTCTCTCCCTCCTTTCTTAAACGGTGGGACAACATTAACCACCCTCCAATCCACAGGAACTGATCTTGAATCTATAGAACATTGGAAAATGATCACCAATGCATCCATGATTTCTAGAGCCACCTCCTTCAGTACCCTCTCCCTTTCAAACTGCAGATTAAAGCATTGTATTGTGGTCACTACTTCCTAATGGCTCCTTTACTTTCGAGGTCCCGAATCAAATCTGGTTCGTTGCACAACATCAGATCCAGAATTGCTTTCTCTCTGGTAGGCTCCAACACAAGTTGTTCTAAGAATCCATATCGGAGGCACTCCACAAAGTCACTTTCTTGAGGTCCTATACCATCCTGATTCTCCCAGTCTACCTGCTTGTTGAAATCCCCCAGAACAACTGTAGGAATATCTTTGCGACAGGTCAATTTCAGCTTCTTATTCAACTTCACTACATCCAGGCTACTGTTTGGGGCACTGTAGATAACTCCCATTAGGGCCTTTCTACCTTTAGAATTTCTCAGCTCTATCCATACTGACTCTACATCCCCTGATTCTAGGTTCCCCCGCGCAAGGGACCGAATATCATTTCTTACCAACAGGGCCACCCCAACCCCTCTGCCGGTCAGTCTGTCCTTACGATAGTACGTATAGCTTTGAATATTAATTTCCCAGGCCCTGTCCACTTGAAGCCATGTCTCAGTTATCCCCACAGTATCGTAACTGCCAATTTCTAAATGAGCCTTAAGCTCATCCATCTTATTTCTAATGTTCGCACATTCATATATAATATTTTTAATTTGCTCCTCCCCACACCCTTACTATCAATCCCTATTTCACTTGCCATTACGGCATGAAACTTTTTAAAGTTTTCTGCCCCATTGATTCCATTGTCTGTCTTAACTTCTCTTGTTCTAACTTTCCCTTTAACTTCCTTCTTAAACTTCCAGTTTGTCCCCTCCCCCCGCTATTTAGTATAAACGCAGCTGTGTTGCAGTGTCAAACCTACCTGCCACAATGCTGGTCCCCCACCTATTAAGGTGCAACCCGTCCATCTTGAATAATTTATCCTTACAGCTAAACACATCCCAGTGATCCAAGAATTTAAATCCTTGCTTCCGGCACCAGTTCTTCAGCCACACATTCAAGTCCATTATCTCCCTGTTCCTGTCCTTTCTAGCCCGAGGAACTGGAAGCAAACCGGACATAACCACCCTGGATGTCCTGCTTTTCAGCCTTCTTCCGAGTTCTCCAAAGTCCCTCTGTAGAATGTCCCTCCTCTTCTTCCTGACGTCATTTGTGCCGACATGCACCACCAAGTCTGGCTCATCACCTTCGCCCTTGAGGATCTCCTGCACTCTGTCTGCGATGTCCTTAATCCTGGCACCAGGAAGGCAACACACCATCCTCAAATCCCGCCGCAGAAACATCTTTCAGTCCCTCTCACTATGGAGTCCTCTGTTACCATGGCTCTGCAAGTCAACTGCATTGCTTTGCATCTGCATTTAGACGTTGACCAAACAAGATAAGAGTGGCAAATTTGCTTTGCAATAGGATATTAGTGAACCAGACGGGAATTTATAATCAGCAATAGTGGTTACATATTTGCCATTAGGCTAACTTTTAATTCCATATTTTTATTGAATTTGAATTTCATTATCTCCCATAGTGGAATTTGATCCCATATTCTCAGAACATTAGACTGGGACTTGTCCAGTGACATTACAGCTGCTTCCCATTAAATTCCTACATTACAACAGTGAAAACACTCCACTATGGGAGATAGTGAAATTCAAATTCAATAAAAATATGGAATTAAAAGTTAGCCTAATGGCAAATATGTAACCACTATTGCTGATCATAAATTCCCGTCTGGTTCACTAATGTCCTATTTCAAAGCAAATTTGCCACTCTTATCTTGTTTGGTCATTGTAAAGTGCCTTGAGATGTCTTTGAGATGAAAGGCATTATGTAAATGCAAGTATATTTTATTCACAATGCTTTACACATTTCATACTGAGTATATGCTTAATAATAATATTACCATGTTATTAAATATTTATCCATGTGTTACATAGGTCATAGACCACTAAATCTTATAATTTTGATATATAGAGTAGCCTGCACTGTACTGAATAGATTTTAGAAGTTATGCATTAAGTATAAAAATGTTTAGAAAGTCTTTTCTGCTCTGTTTAGTTAAAGGCCAAATATTCCAAATTATACTTGCAACGGGCCAGCTGTGTACCTCAGGAAATTCACCAAAATGTCCAACAGGGACTGACAATGCTTCAAGACTGTAAGTGTTTTTCTCAAGATCTTGTTCAAATAAAAGGCAAAGATGTGCTTACACCAGTATGTCGACTACTCATAGGAGATCCTGGCTGCACATATCGTTACTTGGATACAAGACTATTTACAATACCTTGGCCTTCTCATGGTGTTGAGGTGAAGTACAACAGTGATGAAATAGGTAAAGCCTGCCAAGCTATTAAAGATCTTAATGAATACTTACATGTGGAAGCAATGAAAATTTTGTTGGATCATTGTTCAGCTGATGTTGAAGAAATTGGATTTGAGGCAAAGACAGCAACTTCCACGGTGGTTAAGGACTCGGGATATATGGAAGATAGAACTTGTCACAATAAACAAAGCAACAACAGAACTATGTTAAAGGATAGAACCTCTTTTAATGTGGCCCTATTGAACTACTTGGATCCTTCAAGAATGAAATTTCTGAAAGAGGAACCATACTTTGGAATGGGAAAGATGGCTGTGAGTTGGCATTATGATGAAAACCTGGTGGAAAGGTCAACAGTTGCTGTGTATAACTACAGCTGTGATGGTAAGTATGGAAAAGAGTGGAGTATTACAGGGTTACTACTTGCTGTTTTAATGTTTCCACCCCCTGAAGCTTTCTTCACACATTGAGGCTGCACACCTGCAAACTTGTACACCAATTTAGATTTACTGTTTGCTAATTGTTTTAGAGCACTGTAGAAATGTTAAATCGACACGTGTGGGCATTCATGTTTCTGTATTTTACGGAATCCATTTTGTTTATATAAGTTGCCCTGGACTTTTTTTTGGCTTGCAATGCTTGTGTGTATTGTAATTAACTAACTGGTAGGATGCCAAGGATATAAAACCTGCAACAAAAAAAGTTCATTGCAGAATCCCTCAGGTGCACATTTCCACTCACATAAATGCTTTTATTGTCATTGACATCATCGTCTCTATTGGAGTGATTTGTCAAAAATGAACTCCCTGTTGCCGCATGCTGATTTTACTACCATATACTTTGCTTTCAAGATACTACTGGGGTTAGCTTTGAACAGAAGTACTTCATTCGGTTTCTGTTGTTGTTTGTAATGTGTTTTCTCTGGTTTCTTTAGTAGCATTGTGTTGTGTTAATGACGTGCGTTAATCAAAATAATTTGCTTTTAGTTTTACATTATCTTCAACTTAAGTGATCTTAATAATCAAACTCATTTGTTACCAGTGATAATCAGCATATTTAAATGTCTAACCTACATGTCCTGCTTGAACTTTAGGTTTTGGCAATAAGCCATCTTTTTAAAACTCAAAAAAAAGTCACTTTAATGTGCACATTCCAAATGATTTAGTAGGAAACCCCAGGAAACTTTGATTGAAATTACTTCTTTTGATTGTAGTTCTACATTTTATTGGTGACACATTGGGAACAGTGTTGCAGTTTGATAATGTTTGCCAAAAGTTGAGGAAATTCTGTCAAACAGGCATTCAGTTAGCCCATAGAGGTGTTTTGCTATATTTATTAAGCTCCATTATGTTAAAATCCCTGCAAAGTAATGCTGTTTCCTGAATTTTGAAAGTACTACTGTGAAATTTAACTACCAATTCATATGAGTAAATTTTTTAAACAATATCCCTGTCAGGGATTGGGTATTGATTTTATTTCTCCCTTAGAATCTTCAGTAGGTCTTATTTTCTAATTTGTGTACTTTGATCGAACAGCCTGAAATGGAGTATCCAAGACAGTTGAGGCTTTTCATTACATTTCCTTTTCTTTCCACATTTTCAGCACAATTGAAGTCACTTGACAGATTACTGTGCATCTGTGTCAGACAGTTGGACATACTGATGAGGGGTTTCTGCAATGCATGAAATCCCTCATCACTTAAGAACTGACTGTGTATGATAAATTCATTAGTCTATTTTATATTATCTTCTGAATATGGGGGTTGTCTCTCTGGAAAACAGATTTATTATAATAAAATTTACTGTGATTATGACAAATCACTTTTACCGAACCCCTACTCTTTTTCCTTTATAGATTTAATACCTACTGTAGATGAAAGCAACAAGACGTCAATAAAGGACAGAGATCCGGCACTTTGGCATGTCGGCATGAAAGTTGCCTGGGACATTGCTACACCAGGATTGGCATTGCCTCTAGAATCTGGAGACTGTTACTTTATGCTTGGTAATTTTTGTTTCGCACTCTAATTATTCAGTTTCCAATGAGGCACTCTGGAATGGTGCACATCAGGAAATCCAAATAGTATTTTGTATATAGTGTCTAGGCATTCAAATAATATTTTTATCTGAAAGTTTCTGGAAATGCTGTTACAATGTGTCCAATGAACTTAAATTTGCAGGTTACTACTTCTATCTTCCAAACCCTTGTTGTGAGGGAAATTCTTTGATTATAATGAGTCTAAACATTTTAAAACATTGTTTTGATCTCCACTGAATGAAATTTTCTTCATAAAGTAAGGTGAGATCCTTTTATTAAGAAGTACACACTTGCCTGGTTAAATGCCTTCAGTAAATTAAATAAATGTTAGTTCCTTGGAAACTAACATTGTCAAACAGCAGCCAAGTTGAAATGAGACAGTTTGATATGTGTATCCCCATAAAGTGCGTGCGTGCGTGTATGTGTGTACCTACTTGGGATATGAGGCAAAATAAAATTGTCCTGCTGTGCCACACTATAGATAGAATTCTTGCTTTGAAACCAGTGTAATTTGAACTTTATGGTTTTAGAAGAAGGAAACAGTTTCACTTAATTAACAATAAAATATTGGTCTGCAGAGGAAGTGTGCACTGGGCCTTGCTGTCTCAAATGCAGGTTCCAGGGTGTCTGATACATTAGTTGTTCTGTGAAAGTCATAAATTTACGCACACGCTAAGAAGGTGTATGAAAAGCTTAATGCTTACTGTGCCCAGAAGTCTAGTTAAATAAAGTTGTTACTGTTTCAGTACTAAAGAATGTGAATCCTGCCCGTCCATAAATATTTCGGACAATGATGCTTCATCTATACTTTCCCATATTGACATTTAGTCCTTTAAAAAGGCAACCAAGGTAAAGAGGTTTCAGAGTGGTAATCTACTGATGACTATATGCTTACCCTGAGTATGACCCTTTTGGTGACATTTATACTACCAGATATCGAGCACAAGTCAGGTTTCTAGTAAAGTCCTTTTTAATGAAATGAGAAACTTATCACTCTGAATTGACTTTGCTTATTTCTTTATTTTAAAAAAATTATTGCTGTTTGTCCTCATATTTTACAAAGAAAATTAACACAGTGGAATTAAACAATGAAATCTTGTTTATAAACTACAGTTATAGGAAAATGTAGTTCTCATTAGATTGGAACTTCAATACATTTTTTTAAAAGTAAAATTTAGAACAAAACAAGTAAAATCAAATTCTTCGTTAGTTTGTTTTCCTACAAAGTTTCATTATCTAGAGGCTGTGCAGATAATCTGCCAATCTTTAACTAATCAAGGTGTTCTTTACTAAACAGGACAGAGATAATTTTCTTCACATTTTGAGGCCAGACTTTGATATTTATATGATTTGTGGGGAGAAGACATTTTTTAAAAAACAGCATTTTCAGAAGGGAAACCCAAAGAGATTCAGTTTGTTGTGCTAAAGTTTTAAGCGTTCTCAATAAGTTTTCCCCCTACCAGCCAGCCAGATTGGCTGGTAAGGTTGTGGAGGAGCAGGTGTCATGTATGTGGGAAATTGCTGCATTAGTGGTTGAGGGAGTTGGAAATGTTCAAAGGTTGTAGAGTGGTGAGAAGTTACATAATGTGGATGAGGTGATGTGTTGGCATTTAGTCATTGTGGGGTTCAAATGTAGGGTCTATGAATAAAATGAGGTGAAAAGAGAACAAGGAAACACTTGAGCTTCTCAGCCTCTCAAGAGCAATAAAGACATTTAGCTTATAGGTTTTGTCTTTTTGTGCTGCCAAAATTTTGAGCCCCAGAAAATGGTTACATAAATTAATGCAGTTAAAATGGAGGCAAGCAGCCTCTTAAAAAGATTTTACCAATTAACATTCATTAAGAGTGGATTGTTTGACCTCCGAAGATTTGCCTTCATTAAAAGTGGGAGACTTAGGTTGTTGTTGAATTTCAGAATTTTAAACACCCGTTTGCTGTACATCCCTAAGGTTAATGTTCCCTACTTTGGCTCTGTCCATCACTTATTTTGCTCAATTGTTCAAGAACAGAAATTTGTTGGATGAGAACATTTCGCATAGAGTCATAGAGATGTACAGCATGGAAACAGACCCTTCGGTCCAACCCGTACATGCCGACCAGATATCCCAACCCAACCTAGTCCCACCTGCCAGCACCCGACCCATATCCCTCCAAACCCTTCCTATTCATACACCCATCCAAATGCCTCTTAAATGTTGCAATTGTACCAACCTCCACCACTTCCTCTGGCAGCTCATTACACACACGTACCACCCTCTGTGTGAAAACGTTGCACCTTACGTCTCTTTTATATCTTTCCCCTCCTACCCTAAACCTATGCCCTCCAGTTCTGGACTCCCCGACCCCAGGGAAAATACTTTGCCTATTTACCCTATCCATGCCCCTCATAATTTTGTAAACCTCTATAAGGCCATCCCTCAGTCTCCGACACTCCAGGGAAATCAGCCCCCACCCTGTTTAGCCTCGACCTATAGCTCAAATCTCCAACCCTGGCAACATCCTTGTAAATGTTTTCTGAAACCTTTCAAATTTCACAACATCTTTTCGATAGGAAGGAGACCAGAATTGTACGCAATATTTCAACAGTGGCCTAACCAATGTCCTGTACAGCCGCAACATGACCTCCCAACTCCTGTACTCAATACTCTGACCAATAAAAGAAAGCATATAAAACACTTTCTTCACTATCCTATCTCCCTGCGACTCCACTTTCAAGGAGCTATGAACCTGCACGCCAAGGTCTCTTTGTTCAGCAGCAGTCCCTAGGACCTTACCATTAAGTGTATAAGTCCTGCTAAGATTTGCTTTCCAAAAATGCAGCACCTTGCATTTATCTGAATTAAATTCCATCTACCATTTCAGCCCATTGGCCCATCTGGTCAAGATCCTGTTTTAATCTGAGGTAACCCTCTTCGCTGTCCAGTACACCTTCAATTTTGGTGTCGTCAGCAAACTTACTAATTGTACCTCTTATGCACCTGTGTGAGGAAATTTGCACATCTGTCTTATTTTCACCATACTATCCACGAACTCTAATTTCAAATCTATTTTGCATCTCACTGCTGACAACATTAACTTATTAAGTTAAATATGTAAATTGAAAATACTAATGAAAATTGAAGAGAGACTAAATTTTAACACTGCCAGCTTCTTTCTTTGGATTTCTTCAAGTTGGAGGTGAATTAAAATGCCATTTGATAGAACCATTTAAATAAACATTTCGAATATTGATAAATTGATACAAAGTGACAGATGAGCAAGTTTACTAGGCAAAGATGAGCGATTTTAAGACTGGAGGCATATTTTTAAGGTGAAAGGAGAAAGAGATTTAAAGATAAATGATAGACAATTTTTTTACACAGTGGTTTGTGCGAGGAATGAACTTCCTGAGGAAGTGGTGGATGTGGGCACAATTACAACATTTAAAAGATACCTAGATAAGTACATGAGTAGGAAGGGTTTGGAGGGATATGGATCAGGAACTAGTTTAATTTGAGATTATGTTTGGCATGGACTGGTTGGATAGAAGGGTTTATTTCCATGCTGTATGACTCTAAGTTTGGAAACTACCTTTTGGTTCAGTTAAAACAATCTCCTTTTAAATCAATCAACTATGGATAGAACTTAATGCAGTTAACATGAAACTCTTGTCAAATGTTTAGTTTTAAGCAATGCACCATGTTTAACTACTTAAATTGCTATAGTTGATTTTTACACTGCATTCCACACTCTTGCATTCTGCACTTTAAATTGTTGTTTTACTGGAGAATAGTTGTACCGCCTGAAAACTGTGTGCTTTTAATAGATTCAAATTATGTATTTTTGCTTAACTTGTATCATCTGCCAAAAAAAATTCTCTCTCATAGATAAGCCCATAAAATCATTGTTGTTTACAGCAGAAGGAAGTATTCTTCCCATCTTGTCTGTCTTATCGATTTACTATGGTAATAGAAAGTGAATAATTTCTCTGCTGTATTTTTATAGTTTTGTACCTTCATTTTCTTCAAATCTTTAATTATCATTGCCTGAAAAGACTCAACTACCTTCTTTGCTATTTCAGATATGCAACACAGCAGTGTGTTGACATGAGGACTTTAAAGGATGCCTGCAGCATGGGTGCCTTATAGTTGATGTCACATGACTACAGCGGACTAGAAGTGATACATTTCTATACAGTAGTACAGAAAAAAGCCATTTGAATCCACATTGACTCTCCAAAGAGCATACAGCCCCCACCCTATCCCCATAACCCTCATTTGCTATGGTTAATCCACATAATCTGCACATTTTTGCATTGTAGAAGGAAACTGGAGTACCCAAGAAACACTCAAAGACACCAGGAGAATGTGCAAACACAGTCTACCCAGGCTGGAATCAAATCCAGGTCTCTGGCACTGTGATGCAGCTTTGCTCACCACTGAGCCACCATGCCACCCTATAGGACAGATATTTGTACATGATTGCCTTTCAATCAAACATATCCTTTTGGTACAAAAATGAGAAAAAAAGGCATGCATTATCATGTACATTTTTAATTACCCAAGTTTCCATCTTTGTATGAGTACTGTTCTCAAGTTTTTGTGGTTAATTAATTCTATTGATCTCTCTGTAAACATTGCGCAAACAGTCCTTACATGATGCTGTTTACTTATTGATATTCTTGTGTGTTGTTGTGTGGTTGGCTGTTTATCTGGGTGATGTTGGTTCATCAAACAGTATTCCTGCATCATTTGTTGTTGTTCTTCTGTCATTGTGTTGCAGTGGACCTCTGGGTCTGATAGTTGATGTGTGTTCTGTGTATGTGCTACGTTCACTTTTTACTGATCAGCTACCTACAGACAAGGAATGGCTTCTACAGTTGGATGCATGTGTCTGTGGTTGGGATGTTATATTGAAGTAATGATTGCATGGTTGAAGTAATAATTGCTTTATCTGGATCCTACGTTGCTGTATGAGCATTCTTTTGTTAATGTTGTGAATGTTTGTATGCTGAAAATGTGTTGCTGGAAAAGCACAGCAGGTCAGGCAGCATCCAAAGAGCAGGAGAATCGACATTTCGGACATGAGCCCTTCTTCAGGAATATAAAAGATTGAGAAATTTAACATCACACATAATTTCCACACTATAGTCCCACTATAGTCCTGACTCTCAAATACTCAACTCTGACAGTTGTTTAGCAGTCTTGTCAAAATGAATTTTGGTTTTCTGCACTTTCACCTTGATTTTTCATTTACTTCTGCCTTCAGTAGCCCTTTTGCTATTGAAAGTGTAGTTTGTGTGTGTTGTAGCATTAGTCTTTGTGCTGGACTACGTTTCAATGCCTTCTCCATTCAATGGTTGCCTTATATACATCTGGATGGGATTTGCTTGAATCCCTCATGATTCCTTTGGCAATTTTCACTGCCATCTTAGCCTTTCCATTTGGGACTCTAGTGTGGAAATTATGTGTGATGTTAAATTTCTCAATCTTTTATAAAGCGACTGAATTCTTCAAGTGAACTGAAGGCTGTTATTACCCACAACAATGTTGGGAATCACTTACCAGTTGAAGTGTGTTTCCAAACAATCCTTGATTTTGTTGTTGATGTTGGGCCAGCGGAGCACGTGTCATGCTTCCTCCAATTTGATTCAATTTCTTAATGGCTTGCATGAATGTGATTTAGCGTCTCACCCCTCAACTCCTTTAGGATAAATGGTTATGTCTATCGTATAAGACATTATCTTGTGCTGTCAATTCAGACCTATATGCCCAGTATGTTCTTCTTGCAACAGTATAGTCTTTGGCTATCCTTTTATCACTACTTCTTGTGAAAGTTGGAGATTTGCATCTTGTTACAATTATTTCACTCAATGTGTTGAGACAGCTATTCAGAGCAGGTGGAATTTGAAACTGGATCTTCGGGTCCAGAGGCAGAGATGCTAACACTGTGTGACAAGACTATAAAATGACTATTTTTAATTAATGTGTTCAGATATGTTATGATACATGTCTGTGGCATGGAGAAGGTGAGGACTGCAGGTGCTGGAGATCAGAGTCTAAAAGTGTGGTGCTGGAAAAGCACAGCAGGTCAGGCAGCAGGAGATTTAATGTTTCGGGTATAAGCCCTTCATCCGGAATAAAGGCGTGTAGGACTTGAAGATAGACCTTCTGACCCAGAGGTAATGGCATTACCATTGAGCCACAAAACCCTTATGCTGAGTTGGGTAGTTTGCTTGATTTTAACAAGGCACTTGTCTGTCACATTCAGTGCATACGCTAGATTAATGATTTCCAGAGCATGGCAAACTGCTGCTTCACATTATATCTGGAAGATTTCACACTCTGTGGTGGTATCCTCCACTTTCTTCATCAAGAGACCAGAAACCTTGGAGCTAATAGCAGTTTGAGGATGTTTTGAAGTGGTCAGACTCAATTGTCACTATGTCTCTTCCAAATTGATACTGATAAAAATGTTCATAGGCACTGTTTGTGTCAGCACCCTGGATGTGAATGTAATCAGTTGACCTTGTCGCATTAGAATTGCTCCAAGTACTGCCTGCTGGTGTCACACTGCTGGGTGTATTCATTATTTATGTTGCAGCATTTCAGCACTGACGTTGGTGTCACTAGCTGCTTGATTTTAGTGAATGCTGCTTCTTGTTTTGTGCCCCAATCCCACTACACATTCTTGGTAATGAGGTTTTACACTTTGCCAACAAATTGTGCAAGAATTTTGCCAAATATTTGATAAATCCAACAAATTGGTTCATTGTTTTCACATTTGTTGGTCGCTATATCATTGTTACAGCTCTCTTTTTTTTGGGAACAGGGTCAAGACCTTTTTCAGTCAGTTTGTGGCCGATGTACATTTTTAAATTTGGGCATTTAAATTTTTTTTTCTTCAACTTTAGATTCACCCAACCACCTCTGCTAAGCGGTTGCATTAAATTTTGATCTATCTCAGAAATTGTTTCTTCCATTGTGTTTCTTAGTGTATAGACTAGCTGACCATCCCTTTTAGCTTCTACTCCAGGAAAATCACCAACTGTCCCATGTTGTCTGCATTGATATTCTTCCAGAGCAGTGGAAATGCCAAATGGCATGCGTAGCCATTCGTATCTTCGAAAGAGAGAGAGAGTATTTGAAGATTCTCATTAAAGGTTACCAAGCTCCAAGCAAACATATAGACCTTCCTTTCCTGCCAGGATTTAGCTGGTGCCACAAGCTACCCTGTGAAGTGGTTACCAAATGCAACCTGTCCCACAATGTGTGTGCTTAATAAACAGACCTGTATATCCAAATAAAAAAAAAATTCTGAGTCATAAAAAGACAAATAGAGTTTATAGTTTTAATATGCTGGTATAAACAGAAATATATGTAGCAGAAAGATAACGGATTATAGTTTGAAATAGCAGAGTATTTAACAGCATTCTCAATTAGTCTGCTTGCATGTTTTTTTTATGTTTTTATGCAGCCAGCTGTCAAAGGCTCAAGATGATATCAGAACAGTATTTGAAACAGGGAATCCAAAATCCAAATGAATAGGATTTCCAACTATGTATATCTCCTTAAACACTCATTGAAAAAGTGTAAAATTAGTAGCAAATAATGGAGAAGAAATTGTAAATTAGAGTGGTAAATTTAATATTAGATCAGATACCGAAGGTGAAAAGTGGGGGTTAGTTTATTGAATTCAGAGACCGAGTTGAGACAAGCTCAAGGTGAAAAAAACTTGCATTTAAAAAAATCTCCAACAACCTTCGGTACCTCCTGTTCTGAATAAGGGTCACTGGATTCAAAACATTAACACGGCTTTCTCTCCATAGATGCTGCTAGATCAGCTGGAACCTGGCACCCCTAGTCTGTCACCAGAACTAGCCTTGAGGCAGCTGTTCTACTCCCAAATGTTTCTGGGGAGCTGCAGACTCACTGTAAAATTCTAGTATGTCTTAACATAAGAGGCTTGTAATTATTTGAATGAGATTCTGCCTGCTTGTGGGCACATAGCCCTAATGCACCCTAAATGGACTCCCACACACTACTTCCCATAATTTGGAGATACCGGTGTTGGACTGGGCTGTACAAAGTTAAAAATCACACAACACCAGGTTATAGTCCAACAGGTGTAATTGGAAGCACACTAGGTTTCGGAGCGTTGCTTCTTCATCAGGTGATAATGGAGGGCTCAATCCTAACACACAGAATTTATAGCAGAAATTTACAGTGTGATGTAACTGAAATTATACATTGAAAAATTGATTTAACAGACAATCAATTTTTCAATGTATAATTTCAGTTACATCACACTGTAAATTTCTGCTATAGATTCTGTGTGTTAGGATTGAGCCCTCAACTATCACCTGATGAAGGAGTGACACTCCGAAAGCTAGTGTGTTTCCAATTAAACCTGTTGGACTACAACTTGGTGTTGTGTGATTTTTAATTTCGTACTTCCCATAAGGCACTGAACAGAAATTTAAATATGCTAATAGCAAAGTAAAGCCATATTGAGTTGGGTGGACAGACTAACAATTAATAGACAGGACATGGACATTTGGGATAAACATAGCTTTTTCAAGTTGATTACCTGTAACTTGTAGCATACATTTAAGTTGATGTGAAAGTTTCAGCTATTTACAGTGTGTATCAATAAAATAGGGTTAGAAATTTCATCCGCCACAAGTTCACCTGTACCTCCACACACATCATCTATTGCATCCGCTGCACCCGATGTGGCCTCCTCTATATTGGTGAGACAGGCCGCTTACTTGCGGAACGCTTCAGAGAACACCTCTGGGCCGCCCGAACCAACCAACCCAATCACCCCGTGGCTCAACACTTTAACTCCCCCTCCCACTCCACCGAGGACATGCAGGTCCTTGGACTCCTCCACCGGCAGAACACAACTACACGACGGCTGGAGGAGGAGCGCCTCATCTTCCGCCTGGGAACCCTCCAACCACAAGGTATGAATTCAGATTTCTCCAGCTTCCTCATTTCCCCTCCCCCCACCTTGTCTCAGTCGGTTCCCTCAACTCAGCACCGCCCTCCTAACCTGCAATCCTCTTCCTGACCTCTCCGCCCCCACCCCACTCCGGCCTATCACCCTCACCTTGACCTCCTTCCACCTATCCCACCTCCATCGCCCCTCCCCCAAGTCCCTCCTCCCTACCTTTTATCTCAGCCGGCTTGGCTCTCTCTCTCTTATTCCTGATGAAGGGCTTATGCTCGAAACGTCGAATTCTCTATTCCTGAGATGCTGCCTAACCTGCTGTGCTTTGACCAGCAACACATTTGCAGCTTAGAAATTTAGTTGCTTGTTTTGAACCAGTGTAGACTTTTTTTGTGCTGTAAAGCTCTATGACTCTCTGCTGCATTTTAAATTATGACCATTATGAACATAATTTCTCCTCCCTTCCTTTAAAATCTGGCTGTTGGACAAAAGTTGAAGTTGCAACCTACAAGTGGACATGAAAAAAAACAGACATGCAAGCATACAGACACCAGGATGCTGGCTGGCACTGTGAATTTTCTTGTTGCACTTCCTCCATGCCTGACCTCATCTGTGTCAAAAAAGTTCTGTCCTTTGTGTCTACCTGACTTCAAGAGCTTGGACAGGGTGCTATGTTTGAGGGACGTGTTCTTTGGAGATCAGCCAGTTGTCAGTTTCAGGTTCTGAATTACATATATTTTTAATGATGTGCTACAGAAGACTTCTTTATTTTCCATGTTCACTTGGAGATTGCAACTTTAACTTGCCCAACAGCCTGATTATAAATAAAGCAAGGAGGAATTTTGTTCCTAATGATCATAATTCACGATTCAGCATAGAATCATAGAGGTTTGCAACACAGAAAAGTTGGCACCAGTCAAAAACAAGCATGTAAATTTCTAACCCCATTTTATTGACACACATTGTAAATAGTTGAAGCTTATCACATCATCTTAATGATACTCTACAAGTGACAGGTTATCAATTTGAAAAAGCTGTGTTTATCCTAACTGTCTGTTTTCTGTCTCCCAATTGTTTGTCTGTCCACGCAACTCTTACATAGTAGCAAGCTATAATTTCTGTTCAATGTCTTGTGGGGAATAAAATGGATGGAAATCCACGTAGCCTTCTAGAGCATGCCATTGACTGTTCTCTGTCCTATTTCATCCTTATTGGCACTTCAGTGAGGTCATAGCTCTTGGTACCAAAGGGAAGGGAAAGGGGAAATACATAATTCTGAAGGAGTATTGCATGTATTGAATATTTTGGGAAAGTATAACAAGGTGAAATTTCTTCAGGTGATCCTTCGTCTTGGAGACTCCAGAGGTATTATGTTTTGCATAAATTACCAAATTTGTGTTACTTTTGGTCATGAACCAAAAAGCAAACTTTTAATTTCTCACCTTCTGGTCACCAGTTAGTGCCAAGGAACAGAAGTGCAAATGTAAGGATGCCCTGGTCATCAAAACCAGAATCTAATCTGGTATCATTTGATTAGATTACTTACAGTGTGGAAACAGGCCCTTCGGCCCAACAAGTCCACTCCGACCCGCCGAAGCGCAACCCACCCATACCCCAAATTTACCCCTTACCTAACACTATGGGCAATTTAGCATGGCCAATTCACCTGACCCGGACATCTTTGGACTGTGGGAGGAAACCGGAGCACCCGGAGGAAACCCGCGCAGACACGGGGAGAACGTGCAAACTCCACACAGTCTGTCGCCTGAGTCGGGAATTGAACCCGGGTCTCAGGCGCTGTGAGGCAGCAGTGCTAACCACTGTGCCACCGTGCCGCCCACTTTGCTTGATGTTTAGGTTTGAAGTTGTACTTGACAGGCATTTTACAAAAGGAGGGTCATTGGCCTTGATTTTCTGGGGAACCACAATCACAATCAGATTGTCACTACTCTTTTTTTATTCGTACTAAGCTCTGCATTTCCAGTTGGATATTCTGATCCCGCTCCTTCAGAAAGGTGGAGTCTGCCTGTCTTGCAGGATAATTAAAGGAAGTTAAGCATGCTCCCTTTTTGTAATATCAATGCTGTGTATGCTGATATTTAAATGTTCACCAGCATAAAGTCACTTTTGGCACCTGCTATGAAAGAGTATGTACATATATACCAAAATGCCAGGGTAAGGTGCCATGTGATAGGGTTCCAGGTAAGTGACAGTGTTTAGGGTCAGTCATGAGCAATGCTGTGTGTGTCAGAGCTGTAAGCAGGAGAAGGGGCTGTCAGGGCTGGCTGTATTGGGCCGGATGGGGAGTTGGAATTCTGTTGGGTTGAGGGGGTACAGGGATCTAATCGGATGAGGGAATGCTGTAGTTCTTGGGGTGGCAGGTGTACTTGTCAATTGTGCGGGTCAGTTGTAGAGTCAACCTTACAGTTATCCAGGAGTTCGACCAAGTTTTTAATCATCTAATTATTCCTCCGTAACTATCTACCCCTTCAAATTCTCTACTGGAAAGGCAATGGAGTTGTCCAACGGAATCTTGAATTTCCTAAGGAATTCCTATGGACTCTGTTGTATCTGGGATTCCACACATGGTCTTGATAACAACTTCAGTCTGTGTTGCTCCAACAGCTATCCAGCCATCAAAATTTTCAAACTGTTATTTACTTAAGGAACCTGATCATCTGTTAGCACTTAATATTCAGGATAAGTATCATTCTGCCAAAGAAAGTAACACAGGCCAAGAGGATTATTTTATACTTGTAAATTTCTTTCTCTATCATGTGAACTAATGTTTACTTTCTAGCACTAAATGGGTAAATGTTTTGTTTCATTCTGTCTTTGTACTTTTATTTATTGTTAAGCCGTAGTAATAAAAAGGAGTGATATCTACAGAGAAAACAAAACACATATTTGAAAATACTTTTAACACCAATTCACAATTGGGTGTTTACCAAAAAAATTGATTGCTGGTCATTTTCGTGACACAGCAGCTCATTCTCAACATGTAGCTATGTACCATATTTAACCATTGTGTCAAAACCTTTCACTAAATTTTCATGGGCAGGTGCTTAGTCATGTCAATTATTCTGTCTTCAGTTGTTTGCTGACATCATCTCTTAAAGACAACAGTTTCCTGGGGTCAGTAATCAGGAAATCTCTTTTCAAACCTATAAGGGATCTTCACAGTTGGAAATAGTGAAACATATTTTTAAACAAATGTCAACTCTAATCAATCACAATTTATGTTTCAGTTTAAAAGGGTAATATACCAACACATTTATGTAAACATGTATTTATGTTTGTAGTAAGAATAGACAATTGGGGATTGTAATTTAAGGAGATGAGCAAACATTGAGCTTTAACAACTAATTAATCCAACTTGTGTTTACAAAATGGCACATCATAAATCAACTTGTGAAAAACTCAATTTCTCTTATAATTCAAAATAAAGATAACTTTTTAAAAACCTATAATAATTACTTCAAAAAACATTACATTTATTGTCATAATTCATCGTTAAAGCCTAGAAAATGTTTTATTAGTCCTTAACAATTTATACTCGTAATACTTCACGATGCAAGATGAAATAAATCTCACATCAGATTTTGGGCTGATTTCAAGCTACTTTTAATGGTATCCCAAACATATATTTTTATTTCTTGATCAAAGTAATAAGCAAATAGAGAAAAGAAATGATATAAAAACTTTTGCTTTGATGAGGGAGTATATCTGACAATATCCTACTTGAGCATAGGAGACAGTTGTCTCTCTGTGTTTTCAAAATGAACCACTAAAACCAGGATTAAACAGTAATTTATACAATGTTAGTATGTGGTAACCAACTTGACTATCTTAGTTGTACATTTGTTAATTTCAGATCTGGCTTTAACCATTTCTGGTGTACATTCTAACTTTTACATCGCCTGACTTAGACATGTTTATTGGTTCATCGATCCTTTCCACCAAATTTACATGTAGGTAAGGTTGATTTTTCTACAATTTTACTTACAAACTGGAAATTGATAGGGGAGACAAAGTGTGAGCTCCTCATCACCTAAATATATCATGCATCAGTCTGTTCTCCATGTGAAGTTGTGAAATTGGATGTAATTAAATAGATTGTCAATAGTATAAAAATAACCAAGATGAGAGTATTTCAAAACTGTAATGCAGAGCTCTATATAAGTCTTTGTATAGGCATATTTAATCAGTGAAGAAACCCGTAAGACTTTTTTATTCTTTCATGGTTGGTGAAGAAACAGTAAGAACAATAAGAAACAACAAGGAACTTGAAGAATCAGGACTGAATGTACTAATGGATTCCTTCATTCTCTTTCTAGACATTCATATATATATTCATATATATGGTTATGGTAGCCTAGAGTGGAGAAAATACACAACATAATTTTCAGTACTCTTAGTGTCATAACCAAGGCCAGAATTTGTTATCTATCCCTTTTTGGACCTTGGGAAAGTGGTGGTGAACCGTTGTTTTGAATTGCTGCAGTTCATTTGTTGCAAGTATGCATCTTGAATTGGCGCCATACTCTTCTAGGAAATGGAGAATGATTAGATTACTTGCAGTGTGGAAACAGGTCCTTTGGCCCAACAAGTCCACACCGACCCTCCGAAGAGTAACCCACCCAGACCCATTCCCCTACATTTACCCCTTCACCTAACACTATGGGCAATTTAGCATGGCCAATTCACCTAACCTGCACATTTTTGGACTGTGGGAGGAAACCCACGCAGACACTGGGAGAATGTTCAAACTCCACACAGACAATTGCCTGAGCCTAACCACTGTGCCACCGTGCCACCCATAATGTTCCATTATGTTCCTGACTTGTGCCTTATAGGTTATAGACAGGATTTGGGGAGTCAGGAGTTGAGTTACTTATCGCAAGATTTCTGAACTCCAGCTTGCTCTTAAAGGCTGAGTATTTATATGGCCATTCAAGTAATATTTATGGTGATGTGTGATGATGTTGGAAAATTCAGAGATGGTAATGCCTTTGAATGTCAAGTGGAAGTAGGCTGATTCTCACTTCTATCTATCATCCTTGTCTGGCAGTAATGTGATGCAAATGTTATCAGACCATGTCTGAATGTTATTTAGGTCTTACTGTTTCAATGTCTGAATGGTCACAAATATTACCAAACACTATCTGTCAGCAAGTTTCCCTCTCCCAACCTTCTAATAAAGGATGTAAGGACTGCATATATCTTTATTTGGAAATATAAATTGGAAAATGGAAGTTTGGATACTGCTGTGATGCAGAGAATGAACTTATTTTTATAACTTGAAAGAAAGCTAGAACTGTGCGAAGTTCACTTATTGGTTACATGAGGTCATGCAATGTTTGGACAACCTGAATTTGATACTTGTATAAGACAAACTGGCACCAAAGTGGCACCAAGAGAGATCTCTATTTTGTCTCTTTGTCTTTCTTCTTTTGAGGATGGCAGAAAAACAGCGCTCAAGACTCCAAAAAGCAGAAATGTACATCCAACTTAGCTACCAAATTGAAGACTGCTGTAGTTGATAATAACTTAATATTGTCATCAGAAACCAAAAGTACTGAGGTTACCTCATTCTATACTTGTGGTGTGGACTCTTAATCCACAGATTTTGTTCCTGTTTGTCTACTTTTCCACCCATGATCCTTCTACAGATCGGCCTCTCTCTCTTGTCCATCATATTTATGAATGAGTGTGCGTGGGTGTTGGGATTTTAAAGGTATCTAGTTTAAGCTTGCACAATAATAATTATAATCTGTGATTTTGCTTGTTGAAGGATAGGGTTGTCATAATAAATATGTTTTGGTTTCTTGCGCATTTATGAGACCTGGTGTAGGTTTCTTTTACCTTAGTAGTCAAAGTCAGCAAGGTAATCATCCTAATGATTCATTTGGTCATGTAAACAATTGTGACAACTCGTGAAATAGTCAGGCTTAATTATCAATGCATACTTATGATCAGGGTTGTGACTAGGGAAGATTTTGATAAACCTGTGCAAGATGGTTGGGCCTCAGACACAACTTTGAGCAGGTCAAGCAGAGATGCCCTGGAGTTGTGATGACTGACCTCCACCAATCACAACCGTCTTCATTGGTGGAGGGCAGTCATCACACCAGTGGAGAGATTTCTTCCTGATTCCTAGGACATCAGTTTTCTAAGTGTTATAACGTAATTAGGATGAGTGTACTGATAAGCATGCCCCACTTTTGTACAACCTGTCCTAAAATGTTTAAAACCACAATTAGATAACCAGGATAATTAATTTGCCTGACTAATGATATTCAGGACAAAAGCATTTCAGTTCAGATTTTATCCAGAACAGAAAAAAAGTCTATATATTGTAACACACTTGATTTAACAAAGAAAGATCAAAAATGACAGCATTTTTAATCTGCTACTATGGAACTTGAACTCAAAACCTCAAATACGTGCATAGACACTCACAATTAGGACAGACCAAAGACACAAATAGATATTATGGGTAAGACAGGATATAGGCAGGGTAAACAAATTTCCAAAGATCATAAATTCAGATTTCAAGGGTGGGTTAAATTGTCTCATAATTCTTTTGATTTTGAGTCTTAGCACTGATGACATGCTACTGTCAGTAGGATGACGCATACTATTTATTTTAAGTTTTCTTGGCTTCTGTCTTTTACCCACCTGGAGTGAAGTGTGAGGAATGGATGTTTTCAGTCTGAGAGCTCTGGAAGTTTCTCTCTCTTGCCTTGGCACTTACAGCTTGTAACATTCTGTAGCTCAGCCAATCAAAGTTGCAGAGTTTCCTAACACAAAAAAATGTCGATGATGCTCAGTGTCAAATTTTCTCCCTTACTGTTTGAAGAAGTAGCATTGTAATGCAGAGCTCAAAAATATGCAGGATTTGATTTTCAAGTCACAAAACTATGCAACACACTAACTTCAATTTCAATATATGGTCCCCAAACAAAATGTGAGGTCTCTTATGTAGGGATCCTTGTGACTATACTTGGTCAAACGCTGATATGATTGAAAATATCTGTAGTTTCTGCAATTTTATGATAATTGATGAAACCCATTGTGTATACATTGTCATGATCCCAGTTGATGTTGTTATTGGTTAAGTCAGATCCTAGACTGAAATCTCTTGAGATAGATTGTTTTGGTTTTAACTCGGTGGTCTTACACTTAAACACAAGCACTCAATATTGGCGGTTTAGTTTTAACAGTAAAACTGGATATTTTTACACAATTAAGATTAAGTAGAATAAATTAAACTATTTACATATAACACATTTAAGGATTTCAAAGAAAACCAGTTATTGTGCAATTCCGTTAATGCCAACAGCATCCCATTATAGAACTTAAAGATGAGAAAGAAATCTCTTCTCAGTCCCACGTACAGTTTGACCTTGCTGCAGCTTCAATTCCCAGTTGAATTTGCTGACCTCTTGGCTCTGAACTTGCACTTCTCCAGTTTCAAATAACCCCTTCAGAATTTTAACCAAACACTTTTGATTTGGAATTTTTGAAAGACTAAACTCCTTACACTAAGGTACCTTAATTTTAACAATTCCAAAGCAACTTGTCCCTTTTTCAGGAGCAACTGTTTTACACATCCCACTTCATCTAAGAATCCTGCAAAACTGTCCAACTGAAATTAATAAAAAGCTCTTTTTTTCTCGAAGCTATGGGTTTTTTCCCCCTAAGTCCAGAATCTTCTTTTTGTAAATTTTATGCACTACATTGTTTACTTTATTTACTTGTAAATTTTATTCTCCTCGTGGAAACAAATTCCTATTAGCCACCAAAACTCTCTTCTCAGATTGCTTTTAAAAGATTTTCAAGTTAATCATTAAAATAGAAATCCACATCATATTAGTTTGAAGTTCAAAGTAGATTTTATATATATACCTAACAGCACACACAAGCATCTTTTGCTTTTTTTATGCATTTGTTTTTATATGCCTCTCCAATAATAATTCTGCTTCTAGTTTTCTATTGATTTTCTCCATCACTGATCCAACAGGTTCTGATGTATAATTTATATTTCTTTTTATGAATCTAGAAGTGTGACTTTCATGATTTATTAGTGATCTGTGCACTGTAATTTTCTATCTTCAAATATTAACTTTCATTATAATATTTTTTATATGGACTGAATATGACTGTGCCTCATAATGTGTTCTTAGATGATTTTAATATGACCCATCAACATTGTGTGCTGTCTGGAATTCAGCCTCGCTTCAGTTCTACCCACAGAGTGGCAGAGGTAAGATTTGATGACAAAGCATTCTAGGTTTAGTTTTGTTCTTTTAATAAAATGATTTTATTTTATTGTTAAGTTGCTGTGCCATTCACAGATTAAATTTTCTATTTGGGTTTGAAATACTGAAGTCTTTTTATTCCTCTGTGACCTAATACAATAGGAGACTGAAAACTGAATCAAAAATTATTTTGATGCTTTATTTTGTTCAATATTAAATTGAAAGATTTAATATATTATAAATATTTCACTGAACAAGTTGCACATTAAAACATAAGTTTTTGTGAAATCTTCCAACATTGCTTTATCTTGTGCTTTAAGCCAGTACTGCTGCATTCACATACACTCAAGACTTGAGTCAATCTTGCTGTTGGTGTCTGCACATACTGTCCCTGAGGCTGCTTACTCCTTATCTCTATGTGAGGCTTTTCAATTCCTTCTGTACTGTAACAAACCTTTATTTATGTCTGTACATAATAGATTATTAAATACAACTCTCGAGATGTAGTGTATAAAATCTCTCTGTTTACCTGCTTATTCTAGAATAGTGTCTAATTACTGCTGTCTGAGTCATGTGATCACTTACATCACAGCGTGCTGAAGAAACTCTGCAAGGCTATCAGCATCTATGGAGAGAGAAACAGTTAATGTTCTGAGCTCAGTATAACTCTTCTTCAGGCCAGAGTCATCCTGGACTAAAGCACTAACTCTTTTTCTCTCTCTACAGTTGCTGCCAGATCTGCTGAGTTTCTTCAGTATTCTCTTTTTTTTTCAGATTTCCAGCATCTGCCATATTTTATTTTTATTTGATCACTTACGTAATCAAGGTTCACATGAATTTCATTTAACCCCAGACTGAGTCTACATTTTTTAAAACCACGCAAAGTAAAGGTGGAAAATAGAGGTAAATCTAAGACTCAAAATTGTTTGCATGTATAATAAGGAATTCCTTTAAATATATGGCAGTTTATGTTACCTTCTTTTGCTCTGTGACAGCAAGAAATCGTGTTGGATTTTGACAATGGTGATTTTTGGTCCCAATGTTTGGGACACTCAAGTAATACCGTAAGTCTGAGGCCTAAGCCATCTTGTTAGCCAGGCTGAATACAGGGAGTTCTCTTGTATTCCTAATATAGTAGTTGTATTTCTTTGCAGCACTGTGCTATAGGAAATCGCACAATGTAAATAATGGGGCCTATGGGAAAATCAGGGTTAGGGGTGAACTGCCAAAACATCAGTGAAAATCAAAACAAAAATAATAGTTAGCCGAACACCATCAATAGCACAGGCTACGTAAATCTTTAAATAATTTATTTTAATGAAATATACAGTGGATTTAACACTTTAATATTAAAATCACTGACTACAGCACTGTTCCTTCCATGAGGTTCTTCACCAGAAATTGCACGAGCCGACTGACCAAATGATGCTAACGCGGAAGTGCAGTCCTCCTTAAGATTTTCCCCCGATTTGAAATAAAGTTCCTTGTAAACGTAGACTACAATTCCCAGTTTCAAGCTACATTTCAAGCTACTTTTCAAGGCTTGCAGAGCTGATTGCATTCCTGTTTTAGCTGAACACACTGAATTTGCATTTTGCAGACAGACCATCGTGAGGCTGTATTTTGCTGTTCAAATAGTGTTGGGGTTGGAATCGCGTAACAGCGAACAGGAGTTCGCTCTATATATAAAAAAGTCTGTAATTCACTAATTGCATTACAGCCAAATCGCATTTAATAAACACGTTATCGGAAGAATGACCTATATAAAATTCATTGATTGGCTGTCCATGCATTTCTGGCAGAGGCAAACAGCCCATTCAATTAGAAACGAAGATTACAAATGGGCATGATATCTATATAAATCATCTTAAAGAGAAGTAAGGTTTTACTTGATGCAAGTTCCCACTGAACTGGTGCTGCAAAAAACTGAGCACCATTATTTAGTGGATTCATGTTGGATTGCCTTCCTGAATAGAGGAAGACATTACCCCACTAATAGTCGGGCAGTACTATTTTAAGCAGGTGAGGAGGGATGAAGTAGGAATTGTCCCACTCCTTATTTGACTGTAGCAGGTTTATACTTTAAAATTTAGTGTGGTTGTGCTCAGCCAATATCCCACAAAAAGAGGAGGTAACTTACAAGGAGCTCTGTTTTTTTCCCACCGAAGAAAGACTAGGTCACGCAAAACCATTCATACAGATGGTAAAACTTGTCTTACAGGATTTACAGTTCATGTAGCTTAATAGAAAGGTTAGCTGTTCCTTACCTGGTCTTGATGTAGTGAGTCAGGATAGTGACATTTTAGTCATTCTCCTGGATGGAGTTGCATGGAGCAGAATTGCATATTTTAAAAGATCTGTTTGCAGCAGTTTTCTCTTAGGGATGATGACTTTTGCAGAACTGGGCACACCACTTCGAGAGAGAGAGAAAGAGATAAGCGACAGTTTCTCAGCGTGCCTTCAATACTGCATTGTCTCCGTCTCTTCCTGCTTGGTAATGCCCTTTGTATATTCCAGATATATAAAGCTCATGACTACAGCAGTTACTGCTTCAAAACAAGTAATTGCATTTTGATGTCCCATCTCAGATGCATATTGCAAGTTTCAGGGCAGTATGATTCAGTAGGAGATGAGGTAGTTCACATTCCTCAGGGATTTCATGTGGTAAAATGTGAAATTGTGTACTTAGCTTGTCTGACCATTGTCTATACAGGGTGTCAGTTTTTTTTGCTAATCCAGTAAGGAGGATGAAAATTAAAATTTCTGTCTTTAAAAGAAAAACATATCCTCATAACAGTACTTTGGCCAATTTTGGTAGCATCATAGTTCAAAAGTGTAATTTGGAATATTTTAGAACAAACACTCCAGAGTTTGGTTATTAAACTCGAGTTTGGTTATTTACAGTTCAAAACGCTGAATTTTTTTAGAATTCAAATTCTATCAAACTCTTTCCAGACGCAAATTAAGATATTTAGCATCATTTACAAGCTGAGTTGTATTGAATGATTAACCTCATTTGAAGAAATATTTAAAATCAAAATACACCTTGAGCTGACTAATCTGAGATGTGTTGATAATAGGAGAGAATAATTAGTGGAAAAGTTCGAGTGACTGTACTTGATATCAAAGCAGCATGTGACTGAGTGAAGGAGCTTTTGCAATCAGAAGTCACTGGAACTCTGAGAAAACTCTCCACTGGTTGGAACCATTCCACATACAGAAGAAGATATGATTGTTGTTATTTGAGGCCATATCAATCCAAAGACACGTTTCAGTTTGTCCGAGTATTATATACTATGACAACTATCTTAACTCTTCTTCACTGACTTTCTGTCGACCAACTGTAGTACTGGGAATCTCCGCTGACTATGTGTAATGGTCAGTAACACTCCTCAGAGTCTGAAGCATGCAGTGTCCAAATGCAGCGAGACCTGGATAACCTTCAACATTGGATGGATAAGTGGCAAATAACATTTGTGTCACACAAGTGTCAAGCACTGACCACCTCCAACAAGCGAAAATCTAGCCATCTCCCTGTGACATTGAATAGCATTACTATTGCTGATTCCGCTTCTATCAACATATTGTGCAGATCATTGCTACAGCAGGCTGTGGAGGCCATGTTTTTGAGTGCATTTATAACTGCTATATAAAACTTATTGTGGTTATGTGGTTACCTTTGACCTGAAACTCAGCAGGACCAGCCATATGAATACTTTGGCTACAAGAGCAGGACAGAGGCCAGAGATTCTGGAACAAACAGCTTATGCCCTGACTCCACAAAACCTGTCCAGTATCAACAAGACACAAGCCAGGAGCATGATGAAATAGTCTCTGCTTGCCTGAATTAACACTTCTGCAAGTGCACTGAAAAAGACCCGATACCATGCACTTGTTTGGCACTCCAATTAAATATTATATTTTTAAATATTCACTTCTTCCACCAGCAATGCACAATGGCAGCAGTGTGTACTATGTATAAGGGGCACAACAACAATCCACTAAAGTTCCTTCAATAGCACCTTCTAAACCACAAACTCTTTCAGCCAGCAAGGCAAAGACAACTTATGCATTGGAGCCCCATCATTTCAAGATCCTATTCAAGCCACATGCTGTCCTTTCTGATCATTGTTCCTTTACTATCATTGGATTAATATCCTGGAATGCACTTCCCAGTAGTATTGAGGATGTACCAATGCCATTTGCATTTTGGAAGTTCGAGAAGCTGGTTCACTGCAGCCTTCTTAAGGTCAATTAATGATGGGCAATAAATGCTTCCCCAGCCAGTTACACCCCATCTCATAATCATAAGGAAAAGAATTCATTTTAAAAGTTGTAGAGTGACTAGGCTTTTATTTATTGGATATATTTTAGGTTTATAAAATTCGGTGCTAAAGAATTGAAAGTAAAATACAGGAGTGAATTATAAATGATTTTCACTTTGACAAAATATGTTTCTGCTTAACTCTTTATTTACTCTTTAACCTTTTATAACTTAACATTTGTTTAAATGATGTTGTTTAGGAATTTATTTTGTCCAGAGCTCTAGGAGATCTCCCCTGTTCCTCTTTGAATTATGCTGTATAATCTTCTGAATCCACCTAAGAGGGCAGGCAATCTATCTGAAATGTAGCAATCCCTCAATACACTGCTGGAGTGTAGGCCAAAGTTTGTGCTCCATTTTCTGAGTGGAAGTCAAAAGAAAGAGTTTTGTGAACTTGGACACAGCTGAAATGAGACATTTGTTGAATTGTAGCACCAGATAATTAAAAACATAATTTCAGATTTACAAATTACTGTAAAAAATGATATTTTGTGATAAAACAAAGAACTGCAGATGCTGGAGGACTGAAACCAACAAAATAGAAACTAAAGATACTGAATAGATCTGGCACCATTTGTGATGAGGAAGCATACATTTTGGAACATGAAATACTCAATTTCCACATTTTCTCTACAATAAATATTTGAATCATGGATTGGATCTCACATGGTTTAGATTTGGTGTATTTGGAATGTTGTTTGCTTTTCTACCAAGTAAAATTAGTCATCAAAAGGAAGCTGAACAGTCTCACATTCATTTTCAGCGTGACCTCAAACCAGATTGTCAAATTGTAGTCTTTGACATTATAAATATGTGGCATACGGTCCATGTAAAATCATAATTATGAGCTATATGCTATTTATGTTTTCCTCTTTGTCAGCACTTAAACTCTCTCTTTTGGGCTTCTTTCTGCCCTGAAAGCTGATCCTACAGATTTCAGTTGGCACACTTCCTTCTATAAGTGAAAGGACAGAAATCTGGAATTATGATTGTTCCATGACTGTTATCAAAAACTTTCATGATAGCAACAGAAAGCAAGGACTGATCCTGTCAATTCAATTTGTTTTGATTATGCAGGACTGCTATTTATTAGCCTTGCTGTAGTTTGACACTCATTTCCCAGTTCAGACAGCTGACTTGAAATTGATGAAAATCATTTGGGAGTTGCCATTCCACTCTGAACTGCTTAATGAACTTGTACTACTTTCCCACATGGTAGGCAGACGATCAGATTTTAAAATAATTGCAAGTACTTGCATGTGATTTGAAATTATTCTCACTTTGAGAATGAACACTAAACATTTCAGCAAATTCTTCAAATGTTAGTAGCAAGGTTGGATGTGTTGCACATCTTAAGTTGCCCTGAGAAGATGGTGGTCTGCTATGTTCTTTCTGGTGGCAGTGATCCCAAAGTGTTATTGAGGTAAGGACTTCAAAGACATTGGCTCAATGACGATTAAGGAATAGAGATATCTACCTAACACAGCATGTGACACGGAGACAATTGTGTTTCCACAGATTTTCTTGTCTTATCACCGTGGGCGGCACGGTGGCACAGTGGTTAACACTGCTGCCTCACAGCACCTGAGACCCGGGTTCAATTCCCGACTCAGGCGACTGACTGTGTGGAGTTTGCACGTTCTCCCCGTGTCTGCGTGGGTTTTCTCCGGGTGCTCCGGTTTCCTCCCACAGTCCAAAGATGTGCGGGTCAGGTGAATTGGCCATGCTAAATTGCCCGTAGTGTTAGGTAGGGGTAAATGTAGGGGTAGAGGTATGGGTGGGTTGCGCTTCGTCGGGTCGGTGTGGACTTGTTGGGCCGAAGGGCCTGTTTCCATACTGTAAGTAATCTAATCTAATGATGCCCTTTGCAGGTGAAGATGATTCTGTCTGACCTCGATAAGTTGATAATGCAACTTTTAACATATATGCAACCACAATGCACCATAGATGGAGATTTGGACATTGAGTCCATTGGCTGTGCTTCCAATGAAGTGCTCTGTTCTTTTTATTGTTATCAAACTTTTTTTCCGATTCCTTGATGTTTTAGTGAGATAACTGCTACTTTACCATTGAGAACAATTGCTCTCATCTTTCCTGTGCATGTAAAGTCTTGTATCCATATCTCAAGCAAAACTAGAATGAGTTTGTTGTGTCATTTTTGTAAGAACCTAATTGAGCATTGGAGAGTGAAGGTTGCTTGATTGTTCCGTCGATGACTCGCTTCATGACTTTCCTGATGATTGTGAGGTTATATGAAAAGGAGCATGAATCAGCCATTCAGCCTCTACAGCATGATCCAATATTTGAAGAAAAATTGCTGATCTGATTATAACTTCAAAACCACATTCTTGCCTACTTCTAGTAATCTTTCTCTCCCTTGTTTGTAAGAAATCTATCCTTTCTGCCTCACAAATATTTGAAGACCCTGCTCTCACTGTATGTTCAGCAAGAGTTCCACAAGATCAAAAGATGATCTCTGTTTTAAATGAAAAGCCCCTTATTTTTAAACAGTTACCTCATCATGCGCGACTCTTCCATAAGAGTAAGTATCTTCCCCAATCTCCCTTGTCAAGATCCCTTAGAATGTTTTATGCGTCAATCAAATCACTGCTTACTCTTCTAAACTCCAGCAGGTACAAACTTAACCTTTTCTGATAAGACAACTTGCCTAAATCAGGTTTTAGTCGGATAAACCTTCCTTGAACTGCTTTTAATGTATTTACATCCTTGGTACTGTACAGATTACTCCAAATGTGATCTCACTGGTGCCTTGTATAGCTAAAGTATAATCTCTGTAGTTTTGTATTCAATTTATTTTGCAGTAAGTAAATAAAGGCAGGTGATGGTGCAGTGTTGGCTAGATCTCTTTTTTTATATTGATTTTATGGATAGAATACCCCTTGTCCAGGTAGTTGTCATTAGCATAGTTGTAGTGGACCTGCTCAACTTGAAATTAGGTAGTTCTGGTGTGCAAGTCTTCAGCAGCTAATCTAAAATTTTGTTCAAACCCTAATTAGATCAAATGCACTCAGTGGTTCTTTAATTTCATCGACGATAAAATGAATAGACCATGGAAAGAGGCATAGCAGGATTGCCCATCTTGTACCACTAGCTTGGAAACATCTGCATCATATCTCTTGTATTTGTTATGGGGCAACCAAATTGAAGGTAGTAATGTCATTCAGCCTCCATCCTGAATTTTACCTGTTATCTACTGCCATCCTTAAATGGAATATAGTAGGATCACTAACATCTTGGTTGTGGGACTGTTTAAAAGATATAGCTCGCTGCTTTTGGTATTTTGCATGTAGAGAAGGTCTGTTTAGTAACTTCACTGGATTCATCTGACTTTAAGATATGCTTTTCTACATTCTGCGGTGAACCATGGTTGGTCTGCTGGCTTGGTGACACTTTAAGAATGAGGGACGTCCAGAGCCATGAGACTCCAAATTGAAGATGTCTTTATTGTGGAAATAACCTACATGTGTTGTCATGTATAGGTATGCCTTCAATGAGAATTTGTTCAGGGTGAGATCAAGCAAGTTACATGTTCATCAAGGCTATCAGTTACATAACCCTGACTTCTAGATGTCAGTGAGGAGAAGTTTGCAAGATTACCAGGCTAACATAGCTTAAGTTCTAGTTAAACCAGGATTGTCCCTACATGACTTTTAAAATATTTTTACACATAGTAATGATTGTTTTATGTCACTTCAAAAAGCATTATGAATCAGCTGTATAATCTGAGATTAGAGTTTCCAAGGATAGTTTGTATGTTTCATAATTATTTTTCTGGTGCCCAGCTCACTTACGATCAGATTTACTGATCAAAGTTTCACAACCTGTAATGCTTTGAACTGAATTCGCAACCTTTGAGCTGCTAATCTGACACCATAGCTACCGGGCTGTTGGTATAACTATTTATCTATTTAATACATTTGTCAACTGGAATCTTCATTCCAGATTGAGATTCACCATGTTTTTGTGTGAACTTTAACTGAAGGGGACTTGAATGTTCGTATTTATGCTGACGTTGTTGGATTTTTCTACTCAAATAAAACCTTGAGCATGACTTGGTTTGCATTTTTACACTTAGTAATTCATTTGCTGAGGAAGGATGTCATGCTGTTTTGATAGGCCATTTTAGTAATGTCTGGATGACTTGTCATGAACTCTGGAAATCATAATTTAGAGCCTATTTTTTTTGAATTTAAAAAAATCTTTTCCAGCTATCAGAGCTTTTACATGAGCAACTGCAACACAGATCTTGAAGGACCCCCTTTCCCCATAAGCAGCACAAGTTAAAACACAAAAATCAATAATGCTATGCACAATATATTTAATTACAGCAACTATTAAACAATATCTGTGATAGTTATACTATTTCAGATGATGTTGCATTCATAAATATTTGTGCCATTGTAAGAGTCACCAACTTCTGAGATTATATGTCAGCCTTGTAAACACTTGTCATAGAATGTTACACTGCAAAAGAGGCCATTTAACTCATTTCACTTGCACTAGCTTCCTTTAAAGTGATGTCTTTGTGATGAACTTTACATGCCCTTTCCAAACACCATTTTGTTAAATTTTTTTGTCAAATATTTAGCTACTTCTCTTTTAAATGCAGTAATGGATTTGCATCTTTCATTGCTTCAGGGAAGGCACACCACAGCTGTTCATTCTATAAATTGTGAGGACCATTTACTTACAGTTCTGTATCATGGATAGCAATTTAACACAGAAATGCAAGTTTTGGGTTTAATTCACAAATAACGCAAACATATCTGGAAATTGGCTCCAGTTTGCCAACTTCTGGCTGTAACTCAGGTGGGGCACGTAAACAGTCTGTTGCTAGAAGGCACTTTAGGAATAGAAATATTTTTTAAAAGATGAAAGTTAAGTCATGATAGGAAAATGAGGTGAGGTGTCTGGTTACCTTGCTAAATAAATTGATTTTAATAAGTTCAAAGGTATGAAGAGAAGAGAAGTGGAGACATGTAGGGAGACCATTCCAGAAACCAGGACCAAAGGGTTGCAGTCTCTTGACTGTTGGGGCAAAGGGAAGAGCATGTTGAAAAGACCAAAGTCTGAAAATGAGGGTATGTAAAATTGCAGAGATTAGGTGAGTTAAAGGTCTGAAGGGCTTTGTAGCAGAGTTTGTTGATTTAAAATTAATTGTGTTATAATACATGGGTATTTATTTCACTGCAGTAAATTATAAAGTTTATAGGATTTGGAGTTCATATGGGAAGGAGTGTAAAGAGCATTGGAGGTATCAAATTTAAAAGTGATATTAGAGATGGATAATGTTACAAAAAAGGGAATTTAAGGAAGTATTTTCCATGTTGGGTAGAGTCTGTTCAAATTTGACTCTGCATCATACAGAATGCCAAGAATTTGTACAGTTTTAATTTCTGAGAGAATGGTCAGCAAGGTAGACAGAGGTCGTGACACGGTAAGAAATTATGTCAGGGGCTGAAGATGATTGTCTTAGTTCAGTTAGAGAAAATGTGCACCCATGTATGATTTAATGTCATGTATACCTGTGGGAAATAGCTCATAACATACTAGTTATATACTTAGCCTGATACAGCAGTGGATGAACTGAAATGTTTGTAACATAAAGTATTAGCAGTATTTCAGTCTGAATTATTAAAAAAGCTTATGATTAAATAGAACAAATTTGTGCATACCACAATACCTAAGTCATGAAAACAATACCAGAGTCAATATGATGCTGGAGCAAATTACTGCAGATGCTGGAGTCTGTGCTGGAAATCACTGCGGCTCAGGCAGTGTCCATGGAGAGAGAGCAAGCTAACGTCTAGATGACTGTTCATCAGAGCTGGTGATGAAGGCTGAGGAGGTCAAGTTGTTGAGAGTATATTTAAGACAAAGATAGACATGTCCTTGATTAGTGAGGGGATCAAGAATTATGGGGAGAAGGCAAGAGAACGGGGTTGAGAAACATTTCATCCATATTGAATGGCAGAGCAGATTCGATGGGCCAAATGGTCTAATTCTGTTCCTATATCTTAGGGTTTATGGCTGTCTTCCAAATATTATTTTATGCTAGGAATGTTCATCTGACACAAGGATAATCTTCTATCTTTATAGACGATATAGTCTTAAAATATTTTCTTTCGTGTGGATTAATCTCTGATTAGACCCGAAACGTTAGATGCTCTCTCTCCGCAGATGCTGCCCCACCAGCTATGATTTCCAGTATTTTTTTGTTTTCAATATGGTGACATTATTCTTGAAAAGATTTCATGGCTTGTAAGTTTTAATTTTCTGGTTTAGGATTTTTCTAGATAATGTTTTGCATATGTGGAAGTAACTTATTTTGCACTAACGATGATTTGACAATATTATCCATTTGAAATCTAGAGAAAAAAATGACTAAATGAAAACTGAATACTGTGTTTATTCTCCGAAATTAGATTGTATGTGACTATCTAAATGCTACATAATCAAACTATGTATTTTACAGTGTTCAAGTGGTACGTTGGATTATATTTTTGGGCGCTGTGACGTAGCTATGAAGAACCTGCGAAAGGATCCATTATCAGGCATTTCCTCCCTGGTTTCTTTAGAGCTTGTTTATGTGAGACAAACAGAAGAGATTCATAATGAGGTAAAAGCAGTTCACTGCATGTTGGCTTTATCTTTCCATGGTTAATCATATTAATTATTGATTGCCCCAGAAAGAAGCAAAATTGAATTTTTTTGAATTAACTGTACTAAGATGTTTGTCAAATTGCTGTATCTCTGTAAGTCCAGATAACCCACAAGAAAGAAAATATTTTTAAGACTATATGATATGATTGTCTTTGTGTCAGATGTACATCCCTAGCATAAAATGTTATTTGGAAGATTTCACAGTAGACTATAAGATACAGGAATAGAATTGGGCTCTGCTATTCGATCATGGCTGATAATCTTTCTCAACCCATTCTCCTGCCTTCTCCCTGTAACTCTTGATCTCCTTACTAATCAACAACCTGCCTTTCTCTGTCATAAATACACTCAATGACTTGGCCTCCTCAATCTTCTGGAACAACAAATTCCACAGATTCATCACCTAGCTCAAGAAACTCCTCCTCATCTCAGTTCTAAAGGGTTGTCCCTTCACTCTCAAGCTGTGTCCTCAGGTCCTAGTCTCTCATTCTAGGATTGAAACACCTTCTCCATTACCACTTGATCCAGGCCTCTCTGTATGTTGTAAACTGTACTGAGATTTCCCCCCCTCCCCATCCTTCTAAACTCCATCTAGTACAGACCTAGAGTCTTTAACTGCTCCTCATATGACATGCCTTTCATCTCCAGGATCATTCTTGTAAACTTCCTCTGGACACCATCCAACGCCAGCTCATCCTTCCTTTCATACAGGGCCCAAAATTACTCACGTTATTCCAAATGTGGTCTGACCAGAGCATTATACTGGCTCAGCAGTACGCCTCTGCTCTGATATTCCACCCTTGTATTTTTGTACTGTGAGCAGATTAGGAAGAATATGCTGGTCTTGGAGCAAGTACAACACATGTTTACAAGAATGATACGTGAACTTAGGGGTTAAGGTATGAGAAACCATTATACAAATTAGGCTATTTTTCTCTAGAATTTAGAAGGTTAAGGGGTGATCTGATTGAAGTCTCCAAGATGTTAACAAGAAAAGACAGGGTTAAGATAAATTTTTGCCACTAATTGGCGATTCTAGATCGAGGGAGCATAGTCTAAAACGTAGGGCCAGATTGTTCAGAGAGCACTTCTGCACATAAATGGTGGTAGAGGTCTGGAACTCTTTTCCAAAAACGCCTGTTGATGCTAAATCAATTACTAATTTTAGATCTAAGGTAGATTTTTTTTTGAAGTGAGGGTATTAAGGGATATGGGTCAAAGGCAGATATATGGAGTTAGGCCAAAGATCAGTCATGATCTCATTGAGTATTAGAACAGGTTCGAGGGACTGAAGGACCTACTGCTCTCCCTATATTCCTCCAAAACAATGACAGGATAATATTAGTTAAAATGTTGTCCTGTGTAAGAAGCTAAAGGTGTTACAAATGCATAGTTACATTTAGAAACAAGAGTCCTAATTTTAATGAAGGTGGGAGCACAGTATGGTGAGGCCACTTCATGTAGCAAATAGTCTGTTCATGCCTTAGCTTCAGGCATTGGAGATGTTAACTTGCAGATCTCATGTAAATAATTTATTGCTAGAGGTGGCCAGGTGAAAATGGAATAGGACAATCCTTGGCATGGGGTATGTACTGAACATCCAGAAGGAAATAAAAGCAAAACTTCACACGAGCTTCATCTGGCCACAATCCAGCTTGTCACTAAAGGATTGAGCGGGGTTTTGTCAAGCTTCAGTTAAAACTGTACGTGACTCCAAATATTGACGTAGATCATGATTAATTATAATTGTGCGGGGTGACTCCTAATTTTCAGAATATAATTGCAAGTTAAAATGGTAGCCATTTTAAACAGTTCAATAATGCTACATACTAAGTTCCCAAACTCAATTTCGACATCTCTACATTTACCTGGTGTGCAGGGTTAAAATTAGGATTAATATCTTTTAAATACTGCCTACCAAGATAATTAAGCTAAAGTTTTCTGCCTGTGGAAATGTTTCAATAAATGCAGATACATTTCACTGCCTACCCTTTTTTAATCTCTTTGCTATAAAAGCTCTTCTATTGCTATTGAGATTTCTGATGCTAGTGTAAAACCTAATGAAAATGTAGTATAATAATTATTGCTGGAAATATGGATATTACGATGTAATTCTCGTATTACACCATTGATTTGTGATGACTATTTGTCTATACTGTATGTCAAAGTCACTTTGAGTATAGTGTTCATTGTGACATTAAACCTTCTCTGATGGAGTCAAGGGCAATCTCTACAGAATACATAGCTGAATAAAAGATTTTTTTCTTATTTGTTGGATTTATTGAAGCACTGTGTATTTTCAGTGCATTACGTTGTTTCAAGGTCTGGAAAATTGTAGAGGAACAGAAAAAGTCTTATGTGAAGAGAGCAAGAGCCAATGTCATTGTTGCTTGCAATTAAATAGTAGAAGTCTTCAAATAAGCTAGTAATTGTCACAGATAAGTCACAACATGATAACAATGAACTACCCTGGTGACTGACATCTCCTCTGAGGATAATTTTTTCACAATGCCTTAGCCACAACTATGATAAAATGACAGTATTTTTGAACAACCGTGAAACCAAATAATATTGCTGTCTCAAGTGTTCAAGTCTGAACTGTCACATTTATGGCTGTTCAAATCATGAGCTTTTTATATATTGCTCTCTTTAACTTGAATTGAAGTTGGCCCTTGGACAGTGGTTAGAAATATGACAAAGTGCAGACTCGCACTGAAAGGTCACCAGTTATTTCTGCATTGTTGGAAATGACAGATTGGGCTGTTTGCTGCAGGTTACCCATGAGAGTCACATTTTTGATTCTTGATTTATTGATTTTTGGTGGCTAACTAGGCATTGTTTTAGGTATTTTTTTTCTAGACTTTAACAGTTTGTCCTGCTGATGGGCTTTGCACAGAAAACTCTTAGTCTATGTGAGTGAGCATTGAAATGCAGCAAACTGAATCAATTACCTGGCTAGCCTTGAGATACTTGCAGCAAGGCATACTAACACACTATTACAGAATATATTAAGTTATCCGTGCAGCTAGCAGGTGATTATGTGGTCAGTAATAAGTCACACAAAAATATATGATCTGGCAGGCTTGATTGATTGAAGGACCTCTGAGTCAGCTGGACCATTCTTTCTGGTCCTAGCCAACTTACTGCTCTGGGGTATAGCTAAGCGCATGCTAGATATTGATTTGTTAGTCAGCAGATACCACCTTGTGGTCCTCTGAAAATTGATTGAGTTTAGTCTGTGAGCCATGCAATGTAGCAAAAGCTCAGCTGCTTAAGATGAAAGGGGTTAGTGTAGTTTGACTCTGGGGTCTGTGTTAAGAATATTGGTGTGCAAACAGTCACAGCAAGGGTAATGTATGATTCAGCATGTCAGAATAGAATGCTGATGCAGTTGATAGTTTGCCAGGTACAGAGAAAATTAAATATGGATTACCTGAACAGGTGGCCTTCATTCACTGTCTTGTATGTAATTTACTCAGCATGTCGTGCACACTAAATGACAGGTACTATTGTAGCTGACCTTCGAAACTTAGTCCAGTTGAAAAACCTGAGCTCCTGTCTTTAATCAGTGTTTACTTCTGTTCTGCATGTTGTTGGTGTTGTTTAGAAAATTAGGTAGGTGTTTACATTTCATGTTGAGAACTCTAATTGGGTGAGTGATGTTTACAGTGTATCTGTGTACATCTTCAATAGTAACCATGTCTGTTTGCAGGCTGGCATATGTAATCTAACATGCGACACAATCATGTAGCAAATGAACACTCTTTGACAACTGCAAACTGATACCAAAATAGATGAGTCACATTTCAAATAAGTTCAACAATCTATGTTTCAGCCATTAGCCTTTCAAGTGTTTTTGGAGCATTTCTTGTAGACACTGGTTAACTTCAAAATACATTATGATGACAGATAAAAGTTCAAATGCTTAGTTACTGCCACTAAACTGATATATCAGTATACAAAGAGTCTAATTCCTTTACTCTGAAGTTACCAACTTCAACCATTCGTTTTAAAGGTAGATATGTATAGCATTAGCCTTTAGATTGTAGACAGAATGTTTCTACTGTGATAACAGAACTGATAGAAAGCTATGTGACCCAAAACAAAGGTGGAGCAAACACGAATTCTTCTACATTGACAATATCTCATGACACTCCTTGTTGAGGAATACCTTAAGTGGCAAATAGATAAATCCTGTCATGCCTTTGAAGAATTTGGTTTGTGAATCAGCATCAGGAAAATAAATAACATGGACCAAGATGGTATCACACTACTGCTATCTGTCAGCATTGACAATTATGATATTGAAGATTAACAATATATCCATATATTTAGAGTCTGTAATCACCAGCAATCTGATACTTGAAACTGAAATCACCATGCACATTGCTGAAGCATAGTTATTATGTCCAAGCTGAGAAAGAAGTTGGAACTGCATTAACTTGACTGGAAACTCTAAACAGTGACGCATGCAAGCTTGTATCTCCAGTGCATTCTCAACAGTGGTAAAACCTGGATGCTATGTAATAGTTGGGCGAAAGGCTGAACGTTTTCCACCTTTTATTGTCTCAGATGATCCTTGTCATGTATTGGCAGCAATGGTCACTGATATAAAGATCCTTGAGTGTGCTAATTTGCTTAGCATATAATCATTGCTCAGGCAAGGTCTCCATTGGCGAGGCGATGTCCTTCAGATGGATGAAGTTCTTATACCCAGAAACCTTCTGCACAGTAATCATGACCCACTAGGTCAAGACTTCCACTGCAAGGACAAATGCAAGTAAGATGTTGACAGTTTACCGTTGGAAGGCTAACTGTTCGGTAGGGCTTAGAGTCATGGAAATGTACAGCATGGAAACAGACCTTTCAATCCAACCCATCCATGCCAATCAGATTTCCCAACCCAATCTAGTCACACCTGCCAGTACCTGGCCCATATCCCTCCAAACCCTCCTTATTCATATACCCATCCAAATGCCTCTTAAGTGTTGAAATTGGACCAGCTTCCACCACTTCCTCTGGCAGCCCATTCTGTACACCTGCCACCCTCTGTGTGAGAAGTTGCCCCTTAGGTCTCTCTTATATCTTTCCCATCTCACCCTAAACCTATGCCCTCTAGGTCTGGACTCCCTGACCCCAGGAAAAAGACTTTGTCTATTTACCCTATCCATGCCCCTCATAATTTTGTAAACCTCTATAAGGTCGCCCCTCAGCCTCCGACACTCCAGGGAAATCAGCCTTTCCCTATAGCTCAAATCCTCCAACCTCGGCAACATCCTTGTAAATCTTTTCTGAACGATTTCAAGTTTTGCAACATCTTTCCGATAGGAAGGAGACCAGAATTGCATGCAATATTCCAACAGTGGCCTAACCAATGTCCTGTACAGCCGCAACATGACTTCCCAATTCTGTACTCAATACTCTGACCAATAAAAGAAAGCATACCAAAAGCCCGCCTTCATTATCCTATCTACCTGTAACTCCACTTTCAAGGAGCTATGAACTCGCACTCCAAGGTTTCTTTGTTCAACAACACTCCCCAGGACCTTACCGTTATGTGTATAAGTCCTGCTAAAGGTTCAGCTGGCTGAGAACAGATCCCAATGAAAGTGGTCAACAAATCATACACCTTTTCACTGTTTCTCTGCAGTAAATGCAAAAAGACAGCTATGTAATTGGGGGGGGGGCTCCTAAATTTCATCTGGCGATACTTCGTACACAGCTAACCACCTCATCATAAACCATCATGTTACTAGATGCTAGGCTTGCCACCCTGTATTTTTAAAAATATGTTGGAACTGATTTCTAATTCCTGAATTCTAATGGTAGAATTGTCAGCTGTTGGCTGTCTTTTGATATAAGTGCAACATTTTTTTCAGGGTTGTGGGTTTCTGCCATGGGTCTTCATCTGACTGAATAGGCCAATTCCCAATTCATTGATCAATAGATTTTTGGGCAGATTTTCCTTGAAGTAGTATGAGCCAGAGAACAGGATTTGCATCTTTTTCTTTGCTGCCACTATTCTGTCTGTTTAATGTAGTGTTTAGACTTTAAGCTGCGGCCTATTGGTCAAATTATCATCGTTTTGACTGATTTATTGCTAGCTCTGTCCCATCATTAGTGAAGATGTTTGCATTTCATTGAGAGCTTCACAGTGTCTTTAAAACCCTTTTTTTTGTGCTGCCTTGTAGCACTGGCTTTTTGTTATCTTAAGAGAACAGGACAAGCTTGGGGGAGATATTTTCGGCCATCTAATCACAGTGTCCAGTCTATATTGTAGCCAATTTTAATGAGTTTTACTTGAATGCTTGTGTAGATTTTTTTTCAAGCAGGACACTAGTGCTCATTTGACAGTTAAATTTGGAGGATGTGGGAAAAGCACTGCTGATGGATTTGTTGTCACATGTACTGAGATACAGTGAAAAGTATTGTTTTGCATGATAACCATGCAAATCATAACCATATGTAAGTACATTAGGGTAATAGAACACAATGTAGAATATTGTGTTGTAGCCAAAGGAAGAGCAGAGAAAGATCAACTTTATTATATGAGAGACAAAAATAGAAATTGCTGGAATAGCCTAGCAGGTCAGGCAGCATCTATGAAGAGTAAGCAGAGTTAATGTTTTGGGTCAAGTAGCCCTTCCTCGGAACATAATGTGTGAGAGGTCCACTCACAAGTCTGATAACGGCAAGGAAGAAGCTGTTTTTGAATCTGTTGATGCATGTTTTCAAACTTTTATATCTTCTGCCTTATGGAAGACAGTGGAATAGAGCATAACTCGAGTGGGAGGGGTCTTTGATTATTTTGGCTGCTTTCCTGAGGCAGCAGAAAATATAAATGGAGTCAATAGAAGGCAGAAGATCAATTGGGTTGTATTCACAACACTGTAATTTCTTGTGGTGTTGGGAAGAGCAGTTGCTGTACCAAGTTGTGATGTATCTGGATAGGATGCTTTCTGTGGTGCATCTATAAAAATTGGTAAGAGTCATTGTGGACATGGTGAATTTTCTTAACCTTTTGAGGAAGTAGAGGTGTTGTTGTGCTTTCTTAGCTGTAGCATCTACATGGATGGAGTAGGCCATATTGGATTCTGAGTGGTTGTAAAACCAATTTACTTAATCAGATCAAAAAAGAAATTGTAAATGAGGAATAATTAATGTACAAGTCATTATCACAAATGGAGTACAATTGTTAATGCATATTTATATAAATGTAGTGTATATCTTAACAATACAGTAAACAGCCCACAAAGCAGATTATACTAATAATATCATTGGACATAACCTTTTGTAACCTTCATCCAAATGTTTTCTGATGGGGCTGGAGCATTCTTCTTTGTGTTACAGTCTGCTACAGAAACGATAATCTCCAAGAGAAACTCTTAGACAATAGAATTGCTGATTATGCACATTTTACAAGAAAGTGTGTTAATAACCTTCCATTTAAACCCTGCAATGGTTGTCTATACTGCATGTCTTTGTCTTAATAATATTTGCATCCCTCTGTAGAGAAGATGCAGTGTACTGAATGGCTTGTTTCTGCTCCCACGTCTTATACTCTCTCTCTCTTTCTCCCAACACATTTCCCCACCCACCAAAGGACAGTTGGTTACGTATGATTTTGAATCAACAGAGAGTTAAAGGCTAGTGTTGTTCCACACAACATCAACAGAATGAACACCTAGAAATGGATCAAATAAAATGAGCCACAAAAATTTCGAATAAAGGTACAAAATTTAACAAGCATGCTGCAAGTATGAGAATCAAACCAAAATAACTTCATTGTAAGCCAAAAGGGTAACATTGGATAACAGAAACACATTATAAAATGAAATAAATGAGCATAACAAAACATTCTTAACCTATTATTCGCAAGTACCACATTTTGGCTCAAAGGTGTTTGTAGAATAGAATTGTTTATCTGCTGAAATATTAGCCAAATGAGCAAAAGGGAGAAAGGAGTGAAACTCTTAAAGTGCTGGCTGAGTACTTGGGCCTGAGTCCACTATTGGAACAGGTAGATGAGGAATTTAAACTGGAAACTGCTCAGCATCTCATAACCCAACTAGAGCTGGAATAACCTAAAATATGCTAGAATTTAGAGACAGAAAAGAAGATGGTTTTCCAGTTCAGAAATTGGAAGTGGAGTTACAGTGTCAAAGAATGGAAGCTGCTCAGGGAAATACACCCCTCCTCCCAGGAATAGTCCAAATTTATCTGCCCAGATCAAAGCTTTGAGGCCCTTAAGTACACTCGGTTTATACCAAGATGTGAAAAAAAATTCTACAAATGCATTTGAAACAAGATGTGAATATTTCTAGTGTTAGAGCAAGAAAGTTTTGTTATGGTACTTTATTTTGTTTTACAAATTATTTCAGCATCCAATGTTTCTCTTTTGGTTTCCAGCAAGTTAATTTTGGCTTATTTCTTATACTTGGACTTTTATTAATTTTGGTTCCTTTGGGCCAAATTTATTTGTGAGAAGTCCTTCTTTACTACATTTAAAAAGTTAACAGGATAGTTACAATTGCCATACAAAAATGGTCCAGGATCAGCTAACCAGGAAGGCTCAAGCAGTCTATTCACTGCTGATCACAAAATGTCCGTTGATTATGAATGGTCAAGGTTCCCTACTTTAGTGAATATGATTCATTCAAATTTAACTGCAATGCTGCAGACCCAATCTGACCTCACCTAGTCTTCCTTTTCATGTTGCTGGACATGCCACCCCTTATCCATCCCAGACTGAACTTTTCTAACTCATTCCACCCTACCTTAAACATTGCATCACTTACCTGGTTCCCTTGTCACCTTGTGTCCTCGCACCCTACCCTCTTCCCACTTGGTGCTCTATTCATTTGGCATTCTGCTTACCTGACACCCTACCCCCTAACCAGCTGGTAGTCTTCTTTCCTGGCATCTACTTAACTGCCCCCTCTCTATCTCAAATCTGATGGCCTGGCAGCCTAACTTCTACCCAGCTAGCACCCTATGTACCTGGCTTCTTACTTATCAGACACCATATGCCCCTATCCATCCGGCATTCTACCTTCTCAGCACCTTAACTTCACACTTAGGTTATACATTTAGCATTTGACACCAACTGTGAAAGTGGCTGACTGGATCTTTAAATTTCAGAATCTGGAAAATGGGAAGAGCTGGATAAAAACGGAGCCATATTCATTGAGATAATGGCTGATCTAATAACTCCTTTCAATTTGATATCATCCTTAAATGCTATGGTTGGTTTATCCCCTTCATGAATCCTTCTTCCTCATTGGGATATACCCTTTCTCTGAGTTATGACTATTTTCTTAAGTGTCTGCGATTGTTCATCAATTGTCCTTTCTGCTAACATCTTTCCCACTCCACTCTAGCCAACTCTGCCCTCATTCCTCTATAGCTACCCTTATTTAAGGTTAGCACAGTTGTTTCCGAATTAGGTTTATCACACTCAAACTGAATGCTAAATTTGTCCACTTTATGGTCAGTATTTCCTGAATATTTAGTTCCCAGCTTTGATCTCCTTGTAAGTATATCTCTGTGATGACTAAAAGATTATATTTATTAACTTTTATTTGTGCCATCAGTTTATTTCTTTTGTTCTGAACACTCAAGAAAAGAGGCATTAATTTTACCTTTTTATCATAGCTCCAGTCCTTTTTGCTCTATTTACTGCTTTTTGTTTAATGTTTGTGTATTCCATCCCTTTCTGTCCCTGGGTGTGATTTTTCCAATAGCTGCTCTGCAGCTTCTCTTGTTTTGTCAGCCTATGTATCACCTATCCAGAAACCTCCACCTCCTAATTTATTTGAAGCCCCTGTACAGTCCTATCGATTTGATTTGCTAGGATACTGATCCCAATTTGGTTGGAACAGCATCCTTCTACCTCAGTACTGCCAAGGTAATCTTTGAACTGAAGCCTATTCCTCCCATACCAGCCATTCAACCACACCTTCAACTCATTGACATGATTTACCTTAAGTGGATGATTTTTCTCCACTTCCTGCAGGGATCCTCAGCATCACAGATACCAGCCTTCAGTTCATTCAAATCAATCCACATGAATTGGGTGACACGGTGGTTCACTGTTAGCTGGGCGCTCTGGTTTTCTCCCACAGTGGAGAAAGTGAGGACTGCAGATGCTGAGAATCAGAGTGGAGAGTGTGATGCTGGGAAAGCACAGCAGGTCCTGATAAAAGGTTTATGCCAGAAATGTTGAATCTCCTGCTCCTCAGATGCTGTCTGACCTGTGTTTTCACAGCACCACACTTTCGACTCTTTTCTCCTACAGTCAAAAGATCTACAGTTTAGGTGCATTGACCATACAAAATTGCCTCTAGTTTCCAGGAATGCTCAGGCTAGGTGGATTAGCTATGGTAAATGCGGGGTTACAGGGATAGGGTGGGGGACTGGGTCTGGGTAGAATATTCTTCAGACAGTTGATGCAGAGTCGATGGGCCAAATGACCTCTTACTGCACTGCAGGGATGCTCTGATTCTAAATCAAGCAACTACTGGAGTCATTTGATACTGAAAAGTCTATTGTTATGGACTAGGCCAGACCACTTTTTAAACAGGCAGCCCAGACTATAACTTTACAATTTGTTTCGGTAAGTGTACAGTGAAAATTACCCAGAGTGAGGTAGTTAGGTTGACTGCCAGGTTTTAAAACAGACAAAAATTTATTCTCAAGATTACACAATGAAACACGAAGAACAGAATAAAGAACTCCTACAGAACTCAGTCTATCCAAACTAGACTTAATTATGCGGTTCCAAATATACACAACAGCCCCAATAAGCAAACCTCTTTAAAACTCAATATAAAAAAGGGTCAGATGCTGACAGGTTGAAGTTAGAAGGGTAGGAGAGAGAGTTTCCACGCAGTTCACTGTTAAACTCCCAACCAATTACCCAGAGTGAGGTAGTAAGGTTGATTACCAGGTTTTAAAACAGACAAAAACTTATTCACAAGATTACCCAATGAAACACAAAGAACAGAATAAAGAACCCCCACAGAACTTAGTCTATCTAACTAGACTTAATTATGATGTTCCGAATGTACACAACAGTCCCAATAAGCAGACCCTCTTGAAAAACAGTGTAAAAAGTGGAACAGATGCTTATGGGTTGAAATTAGAAGGGCAGAAAGAGAGACAGTCTATTCACATAGTCCACTGCTGAACTCCCAACCACTTCTGGACTGAACTAAACTGCTCGGCTAGAAAGCTGACCACTCCCCTTTCATTCTACAGGTAATTTCTAAAACATGTTCACTTTGGTCTGAAGTCTCATCTGTTTACATATAAACAAAAGGCCTCTCAAAATCCTTTTAATCTCTGTACCAAACCAGTCTGTTCGGAGCCCAGCCTAGTTTATTACCTCTCTGAAAAAAATCAAGGACAGGGTATCCTTGAACCAAATAACAACTTTTAGAACAAAAAGGACTACCTTTGTCACACTATTGCTCCAACAACATTCCTGCAATAATACTAAGACTTGTGCCCCAGAATGTGACTCACCTCTAACCAAGCTGTACCAATACATCTATGACACTGACACGACACTGACTGTGGAAAATTGCCCATCTCTGTACACAAGAAAGAGGACAAATTCAACTTACTGCTCTATTAGTCTACTCTTGATCATCAGGAAAGTGATCAAGCAGCACTTGCCTCATGTAACCTGTTCACTGACACTGGTTTGGGTTCCACCAGTGCCACTTATCACCTGATCTATTACTGTTTTAGATCAAGCATGGATAAAAGAGCTGAATTTTAGAAGTGATGTGAGATTGACTGACCTTGATATCACAACCGCATTTGATCGAGTATGGCATCAAGGAGCCCTAGTAAAGCTAGAGTCAATGCAAATCATGGAAAAATGCTTTGTTGTTGATGTTGTATATGTTACAAAGGAAAATAATTGTGATTGTAGGAGGTCAGTCATTTCAATTCCAGAAAATTACTACATGGCATAATTTTTCAGGGCAGTGTCCTAAGCCTAACTACCTTTAAAGTTTGTGAGAAGATTTGTAGCTCAGGTGCTCGTTGTTGTGGTTTGTTTGCTGGGCTGGGAATTTGTGTTGCAGATGTTTCGTTCCCTGTCTAGGTAACGTGACAATACATCAAGAGCATTTCTGAACTGACAGCCAGACTACTACGACCACTAGGACTCATAACAGCACACAACCAACAGCCACTCTCAGACAACAACTCACCAGGACAAAGGACCCAATACCCAGCATGAGCAAAATCAATGTAGTGTACAAAATCCCATGCAAGGACTGCACAAAGCACTACATAGAACAAACAGGAAGACAGCTCACGATCTGTATCCATGAACACCAACTAGCCACGAAACAACACGACCAGCTATCCTTAGTAGCCACACACTCAGATGACAAGCAACATGAGTTCAACTGGGACAACACTATTATTATAGGACAAGCCAAACAGAGAACAGCCAGGGAATTCCTAGAGGCATGGCACTCATCCACCGATTCTATCAACAAACACATCAAGTTGGACTCAATATACCGGCCACTGCAGCAGACAGCTGGAACTGACAACCGGAAGCGGCAGAGACGAACCACTATAAATGCCAGAGGAAACAACACAGAAGCGCTTTACAGGAGGCTCCCAAGCACTGAGGATGTCACCTAGACAGGGGACGAAACGTCTGCAACACAAATTCCCAGCTCAGCGAACAGAACCACAACAACTGCCTTTAGTTTTTTCGTCAATGACCTTCCCTGTACCACATGGTTAGCAGAGGGGGTGTTCACTAAAGCGTGCACCATTCATGACTCTTCAGATGCTGAAACTGTCTGTATGTCCAAATGCAGCAAGACCTGGACAATAAATAGGCTTGGGCTGACAAGTGGCAAGTAACACTTACGTCACACAACTGCCAGGCAATAGCAAACTCCAACAGGAGAGAATCTAACCATCCTTCCTTGACATTCAATGGCTTTATCGTCATGAATCTCCCATGATTAACATCCTAAGGTTACTATTGATCAGAAACTGAATTCAGATCATTCTAACATGCGTTTCGTTAAAACAAATTTGCTGTAATGTGATTAACGAATTGGGGACGTGGTTTCTACAGCATGAACGTTTAAAGTGTGTATTGGCTGTAACATGATTACAGTGCCAAACAGTTGAAGTGCTGTTTCTTTAGTGCCATTTTTCTATAACGTGGGGTTGCACTAGAGTGCAACCACTGTGTTATAGAAGAACTGACTGTATGATTAGTCATACAATACTGTGGCTCAAGAGGAGATCATAGACAAGGAATCTTGCAGCAGATAAATCATCTCCTGACTCCTCAAAGCCTGTCCACAATGCAAAGAACAGTCAGGAATATGATAGAACATTCCCCACTTGCCTGGATCAGGAAAGTTCTGTTTTATAGTTTGCTTGATAATCACCAAATCAAAAGACACGCATTCGTTCGACAAGTGATGCTCAATAACAACAGTATTTGCCATCTGTTAGATGTACTATAGAAATTCAGCAAGGCTTCTTAGATAACCTCATCCAAATTCATGACCTCTACCATCTTGAAGTTCAAATGCAGGAGGTACAAGTGAACACCACCACCAGCAAATTCCCCTCCAAGCTACTCGTTATCCAGACTTGGAGCTATATCACCATTACTTTGATGTCAATTTGTCATGATCTTGGAACACCCTCTCAAATGACAGTGTTGGTCTTCTTAACAAAAATGGACTGTAGCAGTTAAAGAGGGCAGCTCACTATCACCTTCTGTAGGATAACTGGCGATGGGGAATAAATACTGACAGCTAGCGATCCCCAAATCCCATGAATGAATTGAAGAAAACAGTTTTGGCTGTTGCTCAGATAGTAATCCTGAGGTTATTATCTTGGCGGTTCTGTTATTTTATTTCGCTCCTAACTGTTCAAAATCTTTCAATTGGGCTTATTTTCCAATGTTGCTAATCTCATTGATAGCATCATAGATGGTGACAAGTGGATTCCAATGATTAATACTGTGTGTCACGAAGTATTCCCCCTCACTCCCCTAACCCCTTTTCCCCACCCTGCCATTTAATGTGTGAAATAGCACTAGTATTAGTTTTTATCTTTCAAGAAAATGAATTCAGAATCAGTTTATGAGCAGGTGGTGAGAGTAGGGAAGGGAGATGTGTTTTAAAACTCTCAATCTGTCGGGTTTTTTTAGATTAGATTAGACTTACAGTGTGGAAACAGGCCCTTCGGCCCAACAAGTCCACACCGACCCGCCGAAGCGCAACCCACCCATACCCCTACATATACCCCTTACCTAACACTACAGGCAATTTAGCATGGCCAATTCACCTGACCCGCACATCTTTGGACTGTGGGAGGAAACCGGAGCACCCGGAGGAAACCCACGCAGACACGGGGAGAATGTGCAAACTCCACACAGTCAGTCGCCTGAGGCGGGAATTGAACCCAGGTCCCTGGCGCTGTAAGGCAGCAGTGCTAACCACTGTGCCACCGTGCTGCCCTAAATACAGTTTGAAATACAGTTCTGGTCACATGTTAAGGGAAGGACACAATTGCGCTGGAGAATGTACAGAGGAGATTAATAAGAATGTTACCAAGGTTTGGAACATTGCAGCTATCAAGAAATATTGGATTGACTAGGCTTATGTTCCATTTAATTATGATGGCTGAAGGTTGACTTAATGGACATGTATAATATTAGGGACGTTGAAAGAGTACAAAGGAAGGCCTGTTTCCCATTGCGGAGGGGTCAGTTACCAGGGGCTCAGTTTTAATGTGATAGTCAGAAGGATTTTCGGAGACAGAATAATTTTTTTCTACCCAAGGAGTGACGGGTGTCTGAAATTTGCTACCTGATTTGATGGTAGAATCAAAAACTCTAAACTTGGTTAAAAAATAACCTGAATCTAAAAATGAATTGTTATCATCTACAAGGCTATAGACCAGGTACTCGTGCATGGAATTATAATAGACAGCTAGCTTTTTTTATTAATGGGTGCAGTCACAATTGGCTGAATGGTCTGTTTCTGCGCTGCAGACTTTTCTATGGTTCTATGGAGGACAGCTCAGAGCAAGTTGGATCATCATGAAGATGTTTGGAACTTAAGAACATTTTCCAAGTTTCAACTCATTGAGTGTTTGCTGGAAAAGTTAGTTACAGTTTAGACATCATAGCTTGCAGATTACTGAGAAGATAGCCAAGGTAAATGACAGTTTGACAAATCTGTGTTCTAATTAAAGTAAAATACTAACTACTTTGACTTTATGGAAGGCAGATGAGGCCTAGTCTCCGTTTGAATTTTGTGAGGGAACAGAAGATTGCCTCTTTTGAAACAGGGGAATCTACAATGGGTTTCTTGCAGTGGCTTATTGTGAACAAAGGCCAAACAGGTTAGCATGGAAGTACAGGAAAAGTATACAGAACTAGGGACTGAATCATCCACAGTTAAGAGATGGTAGAATAAAGTTTACCTTTGAGAATATCTGCAGCTGGGGAGAATTCTCCAGAGGGCTGTAGCATACTTATAGGTGGTCTGTACAGATGTAATAACTATGAAAATTAATGTGTCTTACAACAGTATTTGATGGGGCTGAGGGAATAAGAGGTAAACTGAATGCATAAACTGAATAATAGCACATAGTGTTATAAATTATATTGCTAATAATGCTAGTTGTGTTTAAATCCTTCTTATGGACCAGTCCAAATCCCTTCAAAATATATTAAGAAGATAGAGTAGACCTAAACTTTCACTTATCTTTAAAATAAGTGTAAAGCATTGCATTCTAGATGGAATTTGATTGATCAAACTACACAACTTACAGCAAAACACACGTTAGTTTCACACTTGTTAAAATACAGTCAAAATAAAAAGAAAATAACAGAATTGGCTTGAGTGTAACGCGGTCAAAATGCTTAACAAAATTATATATGTGTGTGTGTATATGTATATATATCATATCAATTACTATTAATTAACTACTGATGTTCCAATGTAGTAACATCCCATTAACACACCCTTGGAAAAGAGAAATTCAGGAATATAGATTGCCTCACCTGCAATTCCAGCTTTAGAAAGAGAACTCCAGCTTTTAGCCGTAACAGAGACAGAAATAAGAGAGTCCATATCCAGTTTCAAGACCCGAGCAACTGCAGAAAGCTACAACTAAAATCCTGGTTCTGTGGGAGCTTGATCCTATCCATTCTGGCTGCTTCAATTGTTTCAATTTTTTAAAAAAAAATCCCAAGGGCTCACAGCTGTTTATTTTATTGGCTTTTAGCTGAGTGCTCATCACCTCTGACTCAACCTTTCTTCGTAAAATCTCAGAGCTCAAAATATACCACTTAAAGCCATGGTATCGCCATATCCTTTATATATAATTACATTTAAATAAAATGCAAAACCTTGTGGTGCATTCCATGCTTTTAAAGCAGAAAATTTTGATTTCTTGCTGACTGAATTGTAACAGTTTGGATTCCTTCACGTCCTTTGGGGAAGTGCCATTGAGCCTCTTGGTACTTGAAGCATAATTGAAATCAGTGCTTTAATTGGTGGTGAATGACAGACACAATCTTTGTTTTGATGGCTTCATATTGATATAGGCATTGCTGGTTGCCTGACCTTTATGCAACATGCTTTTATTTTACGATGATAATGCAGTTTCTGCAGGTGTGCCTTCCACATATTGTCAAGTCATCATAGCTCCTAATATTCTAAACTTAATTGCGGTATTTAAAGAAAGTTGTGATGATATGTAAGGAAAGATGGTTAAGATGATTTTATTTTAAATAATTTATCCATAATACTGATGCATAGTCCACATAACTAATATTTTGTAACACCAAGTCTGATAATCTTTGTAATGGTAAATACCATATGAATTTTAAAAATGTTAAGATTGTGATGGTATCCATCAGTGCTAGTTTAGTCGGAAGTGTTCCAACGGGAATTTAGTGTAAAATATTCACTATTATGGCTAAGTTATTTTCAGTGTATTATAAAAGGCAATTCGGACAGGCGCCTTCTGTAACAAGACCACTTTGTTAACTTAGTTCCCACGGCATTGACGTCACGAAACAAAATGTCTAATTTCAAAATTGTGTTTTACATTTATGTTCTGTACTCAGGAAAATGATGATGGAAAATCAAGTGTACCTAATCTATAGATTTGCAGGAGACGTTTGTTAATCCAAATTGATTTCAGTCCTACCCCATTAGCAGGCTGCCTCCATTTCCTAAAACCACCAGACCCCCTAGTTTAAACTTAATTCCCAAAGTACAGTGAAATAAACCCTGGGTGTGTCCAGATGAACTTTTCCATCAATCTAACAATGTTCTATGAAATAAAAAGCTAGTTCTGCGGTAATCTTCAACCAAGTCACTATTAGCCTGCTGCCAACCATATTTTTTGCAGCTGTGTTGTTAAACTGCTCCTGCTTCCAAACTGTTTCTGCAAATAACCTAATGCCACTCTCAAGTATAAACAGATTTCAACCAGTTTGATGTCTTTACCACAGAAATTAATTATTCTGTGCCAGATTATACTGCTCCTCCAAACACTGCTGCTGTAATATTTGTATACTGGATTATTTTTAATGCAAAATTTAGTTGTAGTACAATTTAGTACAGCTTAGTTGGAGTACAATTCTGCTGATGGTCCAAGATCCTATATGGATGACCAGTCTTGATCTGTTTGAAGTCTGACCAATTTAGTATGATGATAATGCCAGACACATATTCAAAGGTATTTCCAATGTGAAGACAAGACTCTGTCTCTGCAAGGAGTATGTGGTGGCCAAACTTACCGATACTATCAGGACTGATGCACCTGTATCATGCAGATTGTGGAGGATGACTCTTACCACCTGCTGTATATCCAGTCTATCAGCTATGCCCTGTAGGATTTGACTAGCTTGGTCAGTAGTGGTACTGCCCAGCCACTCTTGGTGGTGAAATTGAGTCCCCATCCAGAGTACATTCTTCACTCTTGCCAACCTTAGTGCTTCCTGTAAGTGGTGTTCATCAGTTGATAGGAGACAGTATGTGGTAGTCAGGAGGAGGTTAGTTTGCCTATGTTTAACCTGATGCTAATAGACTTTGAGGTCTAGATCAACATTAAGGACTTACAGGGTAATTCCCTTCTGACTGTGTACCAATTCTTCTAAGACTATTGGATGAAGTCCATCTGGAACCAGGAAACTTTCAGCCTTTGGCTCTAATAACTTTTGCTGTACCCTTTCCTTGCTGTTTGATTTATTTTAGGTTTCTTCCTCCTTTTTTATCTTGGTTTACAATTAGTTCTCGGATGTCTTCTGTAGTGAAGACTGACACAAAATATCAGTTGAATTCTTCCTTCATTTGTTTACTCTCCATTATTAATTGTGCATCCACATCTTTCAGAGAACCAACATTCACTTCAGCTACTCTTATCCTTTGTAAGTGCTCATGGAAACTCCAACTAATAATTTTTACATTTCTAATTAGATTACGCTCAACTTCTAAGTTTTCCCTAGTTAGTTTTTTAATCCAACAATTCATAATGTGATTCCACAACAGTGCAACAATTCACCGCCCAAGATCAAATTTTCTACAAACAGGCCATCATAGGTCAGAAAGAGCCAAGGTGGCTGGTGTGTGCTGCCTGACATTTGGACCTTAAGCTGTTTTGAAGAGCGAATCTTGACCCCTGACTACCCTGTGTGGTTGCCTGACAGTACCCTAGCCTCTTGACTGCCCTTGACTTATTGTGCTGGGATGCCATATCTCCCTTGTCCTGACCAAAGGTTGTTGACAGTCATGATAAATTTCGTGGATTTATCTCTGTGCTAAACAGCAATGCAAGGTAAAAGTATTGTGGCCCTAATACCTCTGGTTGGGAAGGAAGAGGAGGAAAGTGTCTGCAAGGCAAGCTCATGCAGGGATGCTCTGAGTATTTAAGATAGGCTCATAGTGAGGAAGCATTCACAAGGCAAGTGAAAATGCCAATACATGCACCTTGGTTCATTCTGTGAGGAATGTGCCTATCTCTTTGTGTGTAATCTCTTTGAGGCAACATTTCAATGCTAATTGCTAGTGCACCCTGAAGTACAGCTTTAAAGTGCAGAAATAGGTCAGAGAGGTACCATGAAGGTCCCCAGAGGCTGACAGTTGACAGATGCCAGAATTCATGAATGGGGTGATTGCAGACAGTGCCCTGGAACATGCCCTGAGGTGTTGTGTAACCAAGATGAACATATGGTAGAACAAGGAGCGAGTTGGAGTTGCTAGGTATTCTGGCTTTTTTGTTGAAGGTTCTCACTATCTAGAAGTCTGTAGCTGTTCAGATTATAGGAGACTACATATTAATGAGGCGAAATGTGCAGTTAATGAGACTAACAATAAGCAATAATCTCTATTCGTAGGCATCTCATTTTTACCAATGAGAGTCTCAGCTGAAGCCTGGAACTCTGCTGGAAAATGCCATTAGTGAAGATGGGCTTCACTTGACTGTTCATGATTCTTCTAGATTTATCACCATAGCCCACATAATTCAGAGCCCTTCAAGATTCCATCTTATGAGGCTTGATGGATGCTTTATTCAGTTACATCATTAAAATTCTACATAGATATTAGATTTTTTTGTGAAATATTTGACATTCTACTCAGGCACACAGAGTAGTGAAATCATGAAGGGTATACTCTTCTACATTTCTATCTAAATTCTACTGCTCTTCCAAAAACCATGCTCCCATAATGACAGCAGAAGCAGGGTATTAGTAGAAAAGGTAGGTAATGTTGCAGTGTTACAGTGAACTATGCTGCTCCTCCGACCACTGTGCTTGCATCATGTTATTTTGTACTGAGTTTTCTTTATGCAATATTTAGCACTGCCAAAGAACCACCACGATCGGAAATAAATGACACATGTAAAATATATTTTATAACAAATCTAAATGAGCAAACAACACTGCAGTTCAAAGTTACCTTCATTTTCTCGGAATATAGCATTATTTCTATATCATAAAAGTTGCATAGAACTGGAAATGGATTCCAAATTGTTGCAAGTTCAAGCTGCATGAAACATTGCAGCTGTTCTAGCAAACCTTTGAGTATTTTTACATTTCTTTAAAATTTAAAGTGATGAGCTATAACTAGCAATTTAATCATATCAGCATCTGCCTCATTGTAAACTCATCTCTCTCCAAACTTGATCATCAGTAAAATGATGGAAGTGGTGATCAACTGTGCTAAGAAGCAGCACTTGCTTTGAAGGAATCTGCTCCACTTTGGATTCACCATGGCCACTTAACTAAAAACCACATTACAATCTTGATTCAGATAGGGAAAAAAGACTAACCATGGGCAAAAGGCGATACTGACTGCTCAGGATGTCAAGGCCACATTTGACTGAGTAGGCATCAAGAAGTCCTACCAAAACTGGGTGCAGTGGGAATTGGGGGTAATCTCTCCACTGGAGTCACACATGGCACAAAAGGAGATGGTTCATCTCTTCACCATCTTCAGCTGCTTCATCAATAGCCTTCCATCCATAATCAGGACAAAATTGTGGATGTCACACAAACCTTCTCAGAATTACAAAACTTGCAAGTTTTGTATCATCTGCAATCTTGGAAATTATTCCTTACACACTAAGATCTAGACCATTAATATCAATCAGGAAAAGTAAGTGTCCTAAAATACATTCCTGGAAAGCTCTACTACAAACCTTCCTCTGACCTGAAAAGGATCCATTAACCATTACTTCTAATTATCCCTATCCATCAGCTAATTTTGTATCCCTGTTGCTACTGTCCCTTTCATTCCATGAACTATAACTTTTCTGACCTCTGTTAACTTTAATTTTAGTTAGCAAGCAGGGAATATCTTACCAGTGAAATTCCCGTTTCTAATATAATAATATACTTTTATTTGAATTGTTTGAAGCTCTATTTATTGTGATTTCATTAGTCATTGTTTTTGTCCTTCTATACCAGAAGACCCTGTGAACTCCTGTTCTCTGCAATCCGTCAAAACACAGTGGAGTTTTCAGGCATCTGTATGATACAATACGCGAAGGTAGCCTACGTCTTGGCCTGCATAGTCAGTTCTCATCCCACAGATAATTGTAGATCATCATGTGTAAACATCTTTAGAGACTGCGGTTTCCGGTTTTGAGACTAATGTTTGACTGTGTGTTGGCTCCACGTTGATCAATCTTTAAATCTTGATTACTTTCTGCTAGCATATTAACTATAACTCAGGGTATTGTTTTGTCAGGTATAGAATGACTGGATACTTTTACTATATTGAAGGTTACACAAAACTGGGAAAAACAGAGTAATATAATGTAAATTCTGTGTTTCTGTAGTCACATTTTCACAGGTATTAATTCCCAAAATGCAATGCGGTATAGAAAAGATTAGATGTTCACACCAACTTCGCTTCCAAAAGCTCATCTTCACTACCGCCCTCACCCACCCAACCTTCCAACGTGCAGAACCACAAATGTCATTGCCAGTATTTTCCTTTGACTCGTGCATGGATCTGAAGTGACCATCAAATGCCTGCCATAGCAATTTTTTTCTTCTAGTAATATTGATAGTTTGATTGCGTGAGATTTATAAAATACAGGTTAATAAGAAGCTATTGTCTTGTGAATTTTTTTGTTCATTAACTGCAGAAAAAGAAGGCACATTTAGTGGTTTCCAATTTCATTTCTTTGTTTGAATATATTCTTAATGTAAACTCAAACAATGCAGGACAGATAGCATTAAATGTCTGCACGTTTGATATATTCAAGGGCTGTGTGTAATATACAGCAATGAATCGTTTGTCTTGAAGACAAGATTCATGCTTCTGAAACTATTCATAAATTAGCAATCATTTCAATTTATTTCTGTTGTTTGAATGTTCTCTGTGGAAATCAAATAGATTATAATGCTCATAACATTCAGTAAACACGCTAAGAAATTATCTATTGAATTTCTTCAGTAGCTACTGTATGATATTTTCAGTCTCTATATTCCAAAGCAATCAGATATTTTAGTTTATTTTCTAAACTTGTAACTGCAGGCTCACATGGACAAAATTTAATCATTTGTGACATTTTGGTTTCGAGATATGTAATCAGCAAAACCATGAATTCATGTATTATATAGTAGGAAAAACCCCATGAAATACAGTGTAGATATTACATATTCACATAAATTTATTGTCCAGAACTGATCTTATTTTGTATTTGATGAACACAGTTATACTAGACATTTATATGGGCTGTTGTGAATAGCGGTAGTGTTCCTGCCTGCTCCAGTAGCATTCTTGTGCAGGTTGATTAGAAAATAGCTACATCAGGCATTCATGAGGGTCAGTTGGAACTATAACCATGATGGAACAAAGGAACAGGAGTCCCTTGAGCCTATTTCGCATTCAGTTTGATCATGTCTGATCGGTTCCTCAAATCCATTTACTCACCATTGATATGTACCCATTGATACCCTTTTCTAAAAAAAATGTGAGAGTTAATCACACAAGCCAGATTTTTAGCAAAATGATCAATGATAGGAGATGACTTGCCCACAGGCTTGGATTTCAAGAATGATGATATCAGCTTTAAGATCTTAAATTACAACAGAAAAATGCTTGAAATGCACATGCGTCTTTCAGAATTTGTGAAGATGAAAACAGTTGGTTTATGCTTCAGGTTTGGACCCTTTCTCAGATTACCTCAGGAGTCTCAATGTAGAAATGTTAACCTGTGTTGTTCTTCGCAGATACTGATGGGCCTGATCTTATTTCGATGTTACAATATTCCAAAGTATTCTGAGTATTGTAGTCTTTGCTATGTAGGACATTGAGGTGCAGGCTATTGACACTAATATTGAGAGAAATATGCAAATTTATTTATTGTTGATGGATAATATTCAGCTTTACTAAAATAAGCAAATACTGTGCATAACAGTGCCCAAATGATGAGATATCTCGGCTTTCTATATTTCTTGCTATAGGTTGAATTTGAGTGGTTGCGACAATTCTGGTTTCAAGGGAAACGTTCAGCAAAGGCAAGCAACTGGTGGTTTGGACCAATGATTCTGCTGGAGAACTCTTGGAGAGAGATGGAGCAAATGGTATGTAAATTATTGTATTTTACTGATCCAGCATTGAGATGTGGATAATGAATGTTAGTTAGGAAGCATGCTCCTTCCTGTATTAATTTATTCAAACTAAATGTCCAGTCTGTGACTCAAACTAATGACTGTGACAGCTATGGTTTCTTTCTTTGGTTAAAACTATGAAAATGCATTGCACGTGGAATTAAATATAAAAATGGAAGAATAAAGTCATTTTAGAACCCTATTAAATGCAGTTGATACAAAGCTTTATGACTCTATTTTGAAATAGAGTGGTATCATAAACATTCTCTGGATGGCGCTTGAATAAGAACTTGGTTAAAAAAAATGTCTCAGATGAAGCCAATTTATGATCCTAATTTAACTTGCACAACATTCTGTTAATCCATTACTCATGTTGTCAAAGACTCATATTGGCTCCTAGTTACTCAACAGCTCAATTTTTAAGGCTTCTCCCCATCACTTTAAACTTACTACAGTCCTATAGTCTCTAAGTTATATATTCTTCAAGAAATCTGGCCTCTTAAGCATTCCTAATTGTAATCTATCCATGATTGGTAACTGTTCCTCTAGCTACCAAGATCTGGAATTCTTCCCCTTGCCAACCCCACATTACTCCTGTACCTTCCTACCTTGCTTTTCATCATTAAGACATTCATTAAAATTTAGCTTTTGGTCCAAATTTAGTTTCATACAACTTCTGTGAAGCCCCTGTATTGAGAGCACTATGCACATGCAAGTGTTTAATTCATTAAGACAGAAGTTAATGTCCCAATTACCTTGTCCCCCCCAAAATCATCTCTTGGAAGTAATCAACAAACCTTGGTACCACCAGATGATACTCGAGTAGGGTTTTCTGAATGTGGCTTCACGCACATGGCTAGTCATTTTGAATTCTTAAGTCACCTGCAGTGGCCAGTGTAGTTTAAGAATTAAAACAGCAGAGGGTACTATTGCATCAGCAGTATATAGAAGCCGCAATGGCCAGAAAACAGGAAAGCAATCAACAGCGTTTAACAGGACAATGTAACTTATCGTTGGAAAATAGCCTCACTTTCATTTGCACATGGATGTCCATTTACTGTGATCCTAAATTTTGCAATAAATCAAATGATTAAATTGACTGACAAAAGTAGATTTTGTTTCAAAAAGGAAATTTATAGAGATTTGGATGTGCATTTTGGCTCGATTCAGTCACAAGTATGTCCATTGGTTTCTGGGAAACTAGTAATATAAATAATCTGGTTCCAAAAATGATCATAAATGGCTCTATTCAGGTTTAATGGGGATTGCAGATTTAATTCTTAGAAATTTAACTAATTCAAGATTGTTAAAATTTTAATTTCAACGGTAATAGGCTAGTATTTAAAATGATTGAAAAAGAAATACTTGAGAAAAATATGTAGCTGCTGCAATCAATGTTTATATCCATGTGTTACTGTGTGCTAGGGTAGTCTGTATATTATTGTGCTTCGCTGTGAGTCATGATACATTTATAATTTATTTTAAAATTTTTGGCAACTTGTAATTAACTTCAAAATATTTTATCGACATCTTCTCTAATCTGCTAGCAAGTAAATCATTCTGATTTTTGACACACACATCGTGTTGTCAAGAACTGATTTGTCGGGGTGGCATTATAGTTTGGAGCACCACAATATGATGGATAGAATAGAATTTCAAGTTCCACACAGACTCATTTTAGTTGCACTACTGTGGAGAAGCGCTTGAGAACTCCTTCAAAAAAAAGTGAATAAGTAAATCACAAAAATGCAAAGAGAGAGAATGTGTATCATTCTTGGGCTGATTCTTTCATTTAGCCAGCTCAAAACCAAAGACTTGGCCAGTAGCCTGACTGTCATCTTAGCTACAGAAAGTGTTTTAGCCATTGAGACCAGAGCAAGGGAAGAATGAGAGCGGAATTAAAGGGCAACATCCGTATACATCCTACAATAAAGCAAGTTAATGTATTTATCACTTTTAAGTTTATGAAGCCTTCATTTAATATACACAAAATTGTCTACAGCAATTCTGTGCAGAAAATGTGTTGCTGGAAAAGCGCAGCAGGTCAGGCAGCATCCAAGGAGCAGGAGAATCGATGTTTCGGGCATGAGCCCTGAACATCGATCCTCCTGCTCCTTGGATGCTGCCTGACCTGCTGCGCTTTTCCAGCAACACATTTTCAGCTCTGATCTCCAGCATCTGCAGTCCTCACTTTCTCCTAGCAATTCTGTGCAACCAGACATGTGTCTAATGTTGATATTTTAATTTCTATTTGTAATCATTTTCTTTGTGATTACTGAAATTTTGGTTCATATTGCATTAGCAAAAGTCTTGCACACAATTTAACTTGCCCAAAAGCACTTATTTTGTTTGATTTGTATTAATTAATAGTATTTTCATCACTAATATTGTATTACTGTCAGATGTAAAAACAAAATCATATTTCTTTTCCAAGTTTTCAAGTCATTTGCTGTACTTTTCCAAACATAGTTTATTCAGCCCTTACTTGGAGTTCAGGACTGATTATAAAGATGAACATAGAGTCATAGAGATGAACAGTATGGAAACGGACCCTTTGGTCCAATTCATCCATGCTGACCAGATATCCTAAATAAACCTAATCACATTTGCCAACATTTGGCCCATATTCACCTAAACTCTTTCTATTCATACACCCATCCAGATGCCTTCTAAATGTTGTAATTGTACCAACCTCCACAACTTCCTTTGGCAGCTCGTTCCATACATGTATCCCTCTCACCCTAAACCTATGCTATCTAGTTCTGAGCTCCCTTACCCAGGGAGAAGACCTTGTCTATTTACACTATTCATGCCCCTCGTGAATTTATAAACCTCTATAAGGTCACCTCTCAACATCCAACACTCCAGAGAAAACAGCCCCAGCCTATTCAGCCTCTCCCTATAGCTCAAACCTTCCAACCCTGGCAACATCCTTGTAAATCTTCACTGAACCCTTTCAAGTTTCACAACATCTTTCCTATAGCAGGGAGATCACATTTCAATGAACAATTGTTTCAAACAGCAACTTCTTTTTCTCTGGGATGCATATCCTGCAAAATTAGGTAACAGAATCGTAAAAGAATGACGCAAGTGAAACTGTCTTTAGTGAGACTGTCAAAATACATTCACATAAGCAATATTGTTATAGGATATGTAATGCACACCATGGTACGTGACTTTACAAATTATGAAGTCGATTATCCTTGCTGAAAAGAATCACAACATAATCCTTCTGTTCAAATTTATGCCAAATTTAATTCTTAAAAATCAAAACTATCAAGAATCATTAATCTAAATTGCTTTTCTTTTTTTTAAACTAACTTCCATGGTACTCTTGCTTACAATGATGACATAATTGGTTTGAAGAGTCTCTAAGTAACCGACAGTGTTGAGGGAGTTTAGCTGTCATGTTGTAAAGGATACGCGTGTCCTTGCACTTCCTACTCACACTGTCAGTCTGAGTACTTCCTCCCAAACCTTGTGGTGTGATAAGAAACATTTTGTAAAGAAAAGTATTCTTTTTAAAAAATAAAGGGAGAAGCGATTACAGAGGTAACCAGAGTTATCTGTATTAAATAAGATATACCATTTACGACACTGATTCTTTAAAGAATATCCATGTTCACATCGGTTGGTGTAATGATTGTATTAACTGCTGTGTACTTACATTTGCTGCCACACTTGATAGTTTACCTTGTATGCCATGAGAATTGTGGACATGCTCTCAAACAACCATTGAGATGACATGTGAGCTTTAAGTGACACATTTGTGCAAAGGTACAGTGCCCGTGCAGAGCTTTATATTGGGTTTGGCGCTCTCACAAGCATTTGGTGCTTTCAAACACATTCATTAGAAGAAGCCATTATGCTAATTCAGCGAGCTGCTGTATGATAACCACATGCTGCTTTACATGCTTTTCTTCTTTCTATGCTACAGGAAAGGTTTAAAAGTTCACCATCTCTTTTGTTGACCTACATTTGCTGAATTTTTAAAACCATCATCAATCAAATTTACACACCCGTGTTTCACATGTCGCAGTCGCCTTACAATTTTTGTGCCGTATTGTAGATTGCTTTAGTAAAGTCAGTTTTGCAGAATGAAGCCTTCTTATTATCATACCCAACAGTACAATGATGGCAGCTGGTCTTTGCCAACCAGCACGTATAATATTAAACAGCTGTAGCTGAACAGGTTTATGTATATTTAAAAATGAAAGAGAAAAATGAATGGATTTGCTCAGAAATTAGATAAGGAAAGCTCTAAAAATATTGGAAATCAGGTGAGTATGGAGAAGTACGCGCCTACTATGATTTAATGTGTTTTGATATTAATATATGATCTAATATCAGATTTTTTGTGGTTCGTTGGGGCACTTTTAACCAAGAAGTCAATATTTCACTAAAACTGATCATATTATGACACAAAGAGGGATCAGTTGTGCTCAAATGAATAGAAAATATTCAAAATCCTACGTTAATAAAGGGACTAATATACTAAAAGGTTGGATAAAGAACAGGTTTCACTGTGACTAAACAGTTGCCATTTTATTTCTATATGAAAACATGTTTTTCTGCATTGTACAATTTATAAAAATTTCAGATTCCTTCAGGAGGGAGAAATGATTTTTTTGAGGAATGCTGGGAAAGAAATGGCCAATTACCTCCGGTTTACCAATCCTACACAATGTCTCATGTTTATCCTTTTAATTCTGAATTTTCTTGACATTTTGCTGAACACAAACCTGTTTTCTGTTGCACAGCATCTTGAAGAATTGTATTTGATGAACTACAGTACCAAGTATCAATAAGAATTTCAACAGTATTTTGTAGGTGAACTTTACAAATAGAACGAGCCTGGTAATGGTGCAGAAATGCTACGTAGTCTCCCTGGGTTAATGACAGTTTCTGAATTTCATTGGTCAATCTCAACTACTTTTCAGAATACCATAATATTATTTTAAATAATGTGAAAACCATTTTTTGCCAACAATACCCCTTTCCTAAAGTTAATGTATTTCTACAGAAATACATTCCTCAATTTGCCTCATAATTTCTGTGCAGTTGAAGAAAGAATATCAAATAAATTTCACTATGTATTTTGACGATTGTTTTTGACAAGTTTTTTTTACATTACCTTAAATCACTTTTAAAAAGGATTTAGAATGAACATTTAAATTTGAAAGGAAAATATAAATGCAGAAAACAAACAAAAAACTGAGAGCAGCTATTTTCTGAGCCCAACATTAGGAGCCTTTATTTCAAAGCTTACCAAGTCAAGATGTGCACAATACATTATGAGACTCAATGTAAAGGAAATTTCTGAAGCAATAACAATGAAAGCAGTTCTTCAGTAATGTTTAGATCTCACTAACATTTTTAAACTTTCTTTTTAATAAATGTTTTAATTTAAAATATAAAATTGTCATTGCATTGATGGTATTTTGGACAGATTTCATTGTTATCAGTATGTATATATTCAAATCACCTTAACTCAAAAAATGCAGCAGAATGGTTATAGTGAGAAAAACCCTGTGCTTTGAAGATAGGTTTCAACTATTTGTTTGGGTGAAAATTATCATTAAATTTCTAATTTCAAGGTGCCATGGTTCTTGAAAGCACAAGTCAAGAATAGATCTTTTATATTTACCATATTCTAATGGCACTATTTATTCCTGGCATTTTATCTCCCTGTGGACAGTTTCCCCCCACAGTTTTCACTGTTGTGATGTAAATGTTGAACCTTCCATTAAAATGACATCCAGATAAAGCATCAAGCATTTTTGCAAAATATTACCCTATGAAATGATGAGCTATTAGATGAATGCTGCATTTATTGAAAGATGAAGGTTAAGTAAATGTTTGTGTTTCATAAAAGGCATCTGAGATTGAAGCATTATCAGGTGTGAGATTAAGATAGCAGTCAACACCGTTCAAAGATACAGTTACTTTTCAAAAGAACCTATACAAGCTTTGCTTTCTGAGTAAAAGAGGTAACATAAAAAGCCAAGAATCTCTTGTGAGATGATTGAGACTTGCTATTGCTGTTCCTAGATGCATCGGATAGCAGCCTGTCTCCCAGGGTCTGAAATCATGCAATCCTAAAGGCAACTAAAATTCGTATCAGCTGCAAAATGTATAAAATCCACAGAGCTTAAAAACAACTTCTGTGTCTGTTTAAAAAAATGAAATCCAATTTAAATATTTTTGATTGTAATGAGCAAAAGCTTGTTTACTAAAAAAATTAATTTTTACCATCTTTAAATATTTAGTGTTGAAATGCATTTGCCTATTCCACCACTTTGTCCTGAAGACCTGTTAACACTTGTCCACAGAAGAAAAAGTTTTGATTTTCAGTTCCATTTTTCTTACGTATGACATAATAAATATGGGTATATTTAGTTTAATTTACATTAAGATTTTTGATGAATACAAGTTACTTCTTCATTGTTATTGGTCTTCTTTGCAGTCAAATGAAAATTAGCAGAGCCTCTGTGCATTGTTTCTCAGTTCAGTCAGGAAGATGCAATTTATGGAAATGACTGCTAGTATGATACATGAATAAAGAAGGCGAGATGTGGAAATATCATTTCAAACACACCTCTGTTAACAAAAATATGAAAGTAAATACTTGTCTCCTTAAACTGTTGTAGTCTGCAGCTTTGGACCTCTAGACAGGGTGTTGAGTACTTGTCCACTGAGAATACATTGATGACAATATCTGGAAAGGCATCAGAGCAAACTATTGCATGCAGCTGACTTCTATTGTTTAGTTCTCTGGTTGATAGCCATATTCTGAGGTCACAAAGAATATGGAGTCATCAAAACTATAATGGTCAACTGTTATGACTCAGAGATACACTGCATGCCAAATTAGATTGACAACTCATTACCAAAAATAGTGTCATTTAAAATGTTTGCATTGAGCTTGATAGGAAAGTACTGATTAAAATGGTTCAGCCCTTATATATCTGACGGCATTTGATGGTTGAGGGTGTATTAATATCCAGCTTAGCTACTGTTTGCACTTTGGATAGGTCCCAGGGAAGAATATGAGATTGACCAGGTTTTCCCACTGTAGACACAAAGCAGTACTCTTGTACTAGTGGAAGAACTGATATGGGTTTTCTTGTTGCCTTTAAGTATTGGCACTAATACTTTTCTGTGTAAGCCCTTTCCTGACATGTTGAAAAGAAAATATTCTTTTGCATTTTTAAAGGATTTTCAAGCTGTCTAATAGTTAGCTTTAAATGAAAAGGTAAATTGTACTCTGTCTAAATAGAAACAGTAATGTTGTCTTTATCTGTATTAAATTAAAAAGATTTTGTGTGAGGTTTTGAAAAGTACAAATCCCTCTAATAGTGTAATCACTGAACTTAAAACACAAGAAAAGGTAACAGTGAGATCAGAATCACAGCCAACTTTCAAGCCAATTTTTTTCTTATCATGAGCAAGGATGCAGTGTGCCCTGTGCTTTTCTGATGATGAGCCTAGATTAAAAAAGACTGCTAGAGATGCGGATAAGCAAACCAAAAGCTTGAAACAGGAAATGTCATGCAGGGAAGACATTGTTGTAGATGACTACCTCAGAGCTTGATGCTTATCATGTTGCAAGAATGGACACGAAGGAAAGATGGAGAGGTAGTCAATGAAATATTGCTTCAGGTGAAGCGCCTTGGCCTTTCTACTTGACCTATTGGTCCATAAACACATACTGTCTAATGCATCTTTTTCAGACTTTGTACTCACATTAACCTTTCTGGAAGCACACATATTCTGTGAGCAAAAAAAGGAAATGGCTGTTGCAAAATATAACACCTTTACCAATGATGCTGAAATAAATTTAATTATCACATAGAATAAAATAATTTCATCTATTAACATAATACAGATTTTCAACTGGCTATCCAGTCACAAATTTGATGCTGTGGATCAGCTGCTAAAACCAAAACTGTGGTTGTAAAAATAGTACTGTACACTAGAGGTTCCCAACTTTTTCACAATCAAGGCACACTTCAATGAAGTAAAATTCCATGGTACACTCATTTTTTTAAGTTGAATTGATTGTTCATAAATGTCACATTTACTTGCATTTTAATATGCCATAATAGAAATGGAGACCTCCAAGTGATTGTTGAGGCTCCCCTGCTGCTGCTTCACAATGTGGAGTTGACTGTCAGTGTCATGGAATCACTGCAAAACTGGCACTGTGGGATCGACTGTGAACCTGACACTGTGTATTGACTGTAAAACACATGCTGTGGATTGACTATAAAACACATGCTGTGGGTCTGGTTGTAAAATAGATTCTATAGCTTGAGTGTAAAACTGGTGCTGTTGATTCATCATAAAAGCAGAACTATAGATCCATTGCAAAACCAGCATTCTGGATCCATTGCAAAACCAGCATAATGGATCCACTGTAAAACCACCACTTTAGATCAACTGTAGAACCAGCATGGTGGATTAATTATAAATCTAGCACTGTAGATTGACTATAAAACCAGTTCTATGGATCTAGTGTAAAACTAGCACTATAGATCAACTATAAAACTGGTTTTGGAAAGACTGACTAGAAACAAACCAATACTGTGGATTGGCTGTAAAACCGGTGTTCTGGATCAACAGCCTAATCTAGAAATAGTCTGGTTTTCAAATGATGGAACAGTGAAAATCCACTGTTTTCTATAATGACCCCATGGCATCATTTTTATGCTTGAGTGGGATTTTGAAAACCTGTCCTCCGTATGCCTCCAACATATTCCACAATTTCTTTCTTGTTTCTGTTTTTCTTTGAATCGCATTTTAAGAACTAGTGGAGGAAAGCAGTAGCACTGATTCTGTGAAGGACAGAGTTAGGATACTTAGTTAAAATGACAAGATTCCTTTAGCTCCTAGGATTACTTATTATCCACTAATACCAATGTATTGGTGTTTGACAGTTGCATTTTGTATGGCTTGTGAGATAATTGTCACAATTATGCCATCAACATAAACAAATGTTTATTTAACAAAAAGAGCCCAACAAGACTGAAATGATTGTATAATCTTTAACGTGGAGTTAAATGAGGAATCTAAAAGTTGCAATCAGTGATTTTGTTCTTCAGCACAGGGTTGGCTGTTGAAATTCCTGCAGGGTGCAATTGATTAGAAATCATTTAACACACAATAACTTCCGATGTTATGATGTTTGTCATACTATAAAGATCCTTTTATAGAAGTTATTCCTTGTTGAATCAAGTATACCTGGCCTTTTAAGAGCATGTTTTCATGAGAAGGCAAGACTCTATGAAGAGGGTCGACCATCCATGGCTAAAGAAGGAAGCTGAGTATATAATAAAATTGGTGATTTGGTGAAAAATAGTGGCAGACAAGAAATTGGAGTAAAATTCAAAGGCAACAAAAAGCTGACTAAAAACAATTAAAAAAAAGAAAAATTAGAGTATGGGGGCAAAGGAATAGTAAGAATTTCTATATGTATTTAAAAAGGAAGTGATAAGTGATGTGAATATTGGTTATTTTCATCTATTTCATTGTTAAGGATATACATAACACCCCACCAATAATTGTTAATAAGAGATGGAGGAACTTAAAACTCTGTGGAAAAGAATACTGAGAAAATTATTGGAACTAAAACTTTGCAAGTCCCCACATCTTGATGGCTTTCATCCTTTAGCGTTTAAAAGAAGTGGCTGCTGTAATAATAGGTGCATTGGTTTGACTTTTCCAATGTACTTCAGGTTTTGGAAAGGTCCCATTACGTTGAAACATAGCAAATGTAACTTCCGTATTCAAGGGCTAAGAGTGAAAGCAGGAAACTACAGGCAGTTAGCTTAACATCTGTCGTAAGGAAATTTGAGTCTAGAAGAATCGGAGGGATATGCTGTGAGGATGTTTCCACTTATTAGAGAGACTAGAAAGGAAGACTGAATGTTCTCATTTTTTGGTGGTTTCTTAGTGAGATTTGCCATGGCCTAAACTGGCTTTTCTCACTCAATCACTGGCTCATTAATTATGCAACTGGCCTTTCTGGCACTCGTAACACCACTCAAAAGCTCTCACCCTCCTCATCCTTCCAAGCTACGAGCTTGTCCTACTTTCTACGCTTCCTACTAGCTCACTGGGGATACCTTATCTCCTCTCCTGCTCATGCTCTTGCCACTAACTACAATTTGATCTGTCATACTCAGTTCTTCCTTCGCTCTCATTGGACGAAAAATTGGCCCACTGCCTGGATGAGTGTATGCACAGCGTTCTGACTGGCTTATCTGTGATCCCCAGAGAGGTTGCGCTTGACCTGAAGGACTGACTGAGGCTTGCTCCCCAGACAACTGGCCCCATTTGGTTCTAAGGAAAATAGGAAGAATGTGAGCTGCATAGAAATAAGGTGATAATAATGAGGTACAAATTGCATGGAAGCTAAGTAATTTCTGCTCATTCATAAAGGTCAGACCTTTCTATTTAAACTCTACATGGAAATTAGGAATTTCTTTTCTTAACAGTTTTTTCCAATATTGGTGTGTGTTCCCAACTTTCTTGCTTTTGTCTGCGGTTCAAGATAGTCTATAATTCTGCACAAAGGGATCTCCCCTTTAAGACAAATGAGAAACTTTCCATGAGGTCATGATACTGTGGAATTCTCTTCCTCAGGGAACAACAGAGACAGGTTAATTGAATATTTTTAATTGTTGACTAACAATGGAGTCAAGGGTGTAGAGTTAGGCAGGAAAGTAAAGTTCAGACTGCAGTCAGATCACCCATGATTTTATCAAATGACAAAATGATCTTGAAGAGTGAATGTACACCTTTTGCTCCTAATTCATATGTTTCTGTGTGTATATTTGTAATTACTGTTTCACAATTTCCCTGGTCTTGAGGACAAATACTGACCTCAAACAGCTGCCATGATCACCTGATAATAGATTGAAGCAAGTCTAAGAGACCTGTGAATCATAGAATCCCTTGCAGTGCAGAAAGAAGCCATTTAACCCATTGAGTCAACCAACCCTCTGAAGAGCATCCCAACTAGAACCACCTCACCACTCTATCCCTTTAACCAAACGTTTACCATGTCTAATTTACCTAGCCTGCATATCCTTGGACACACAGGGCAATTTTCCAAGGCCAATCCACCTAACCTGCACATATTTGGATTGTGGGAGAAAACGGGACCACTAGGAAGAAACCCGTGTGGACACGGGGACAATGCATAAACTCCATACAGTCACCCGAGGCTGGAATCAAACATGGGTTCCTAGTGTTGTGATGCAGCAGTGCTAACCACTGACCCGACTTGAACAGGTTATTTCTGTGTAAGTGCTGCTTGATGGCATTGTTGATAACCCTTTCCATCACTTGACTGATAATTGAGAGTAGACTGAAGGCAGATTTGACCATTTGGACTTGTCCTACATTTTGTGTGCAGGACATATCCTGGGCAACTTTCCACAAGGTTGGGTGGATGCCAGTGTTGTAGCTGGACTGGAATAGCTTGGCTCGAGGTATGCCACATTCTAAGCACACCTCTCAAGTACTATTGTCAGAATAGCCTTTGAAGTATCCAGTGTCTTCAGCCGTTTCTTGATATCATATAGAGTGATTCAAATTACCTGGAGACTGGCGTCTATGACACTGGGGAGGTCCAAAGGAGGCTGAGGTGTATCATCCAGTCGGTGCTTCTGGCCAAAGATTCTGTACACTGAGATTCAATGTGACTAAGCCTCCCTGTTTGGGGCAATTAGCATTAAGACAATTGCTTGCATTGCTGATAACTGACTGTTTATATCACATTTCAGAATGTAAGTGGAACGTCATAAAGACATCTTACAGGATAAGTGTAACCAGTAATTCTATTATGATCTTTTTTGGAATCCTTTTTACTTCTGTGACAGATTATAACACAATATTTAGCATTCCCGACCCATCAAGAGGTACATGAAGTGTACATGTCTGGCTTGTTTTTGGTGGATGAAAATTTTCTGGAAGACTACTGCAGCAGCCAACATGACTCTTTTTGCTGATTAATGTCTTTTTAAAACAGTCAATAAATAAATGCCTAGGTATATATTAACATGGATTTTTACACTATGTGTGACAATAGCATTAAGGGTGGTCACTGTCTACTCAGGCTCCTTAGTACCAATTTCCTGTACGATTGAAGTAAGACTTCACTACTCCTGAACTTAAATCCTGCTACAATAAATTCTAAAATTCCATTAAATTTCCTAACACTTACTGCACCTGCCTGTTAGTTGTCAGTGACTTATTGACAAGGGCATCCAAATGCCTTTGCTCATCTACACATTCCAACCTCTCACTATTTAAGAAATACTTTGCACATTTGTTCTCCTACTAAAGTGGATAAACTCACATTTATACTCCAACAGCCATGTTCTTGCCCAATCATGAAGCCTGTTCACATCCTCTTAGAAATATTTTATTGTGTCTTCCTTATAATACAGTTTCCTGCCCAGCTTTGTACCACTGCAAATTTGGAAGTATTGTATTTGGTTTCCTACCAAATCATTGATGTATACAATATATTGTGAACAACTGGAACCCAAGTCAAGGTTCTTGCTGTGACCAACTAATCCCAAATTGCTAACGTAAGAATGACCCCTTTCTTTTTGTACAGAACCAAATTGCTGGAGGTCTGGCAGCATCCACGGAGAGAAATCGGGGTTGATGTTTCAGGTTCAGTGACCCTCTCTCAGAACGAATGTAGCGAGGAAAGAGTTTGACATTTCTTGTACTGTCTGTTTTCTGTTTCTTAATCAATTCTTAATCTACATCAATACATTGTCTCCTATACCTTGCTAACCAACATTCACGGGGGGCCTTTCCAGGAACCTTATGGAAATCCAAATATTGCACATCCATCAGCTCCCCCTCATCAATTTTGTTAGTAACGTCCTCAAAAAGGTTCAACATCAAACATGATTTTCCATTTGCAAATCCATGCTACCCAGTCAGACCATTTTTATCCAAGTGTCCATTTATTACATCCTTTATGACAGAATCTAGGATTTTTCCTCCCACTGACGTAAGGCTGTCAGTTGTATCACTGTTGCTTTTCCCCTTTCTTAAATAGTGGACTGATTTTTGTAAGCTTCCTCTCTGCTGCTCCAGAATCTGTGGAAATGTGAAAGATGATTACCAATGTATGGTTACCTCTATTGCCACGTCCCTTAACACACTAGGATGTAATTATCCAGCCTCAGTGACTTATTAGCTTTCTGACCCATTCATTTATCCAGGACTACCTTCATAATATTAATTTCCTTCAACTTTTCATTTTCCTTAGTGTCACAATGCTAGACCTTTTTTTTCTTAAAGCTGTTCCTTGACTCAAGGATACTCTGTTTTTCAGAGAGGTAATAAACCAGGCTGGGCTCCGATCAGACTGGTTTGGTACAGAGATGAAAAGGATTTTGAGAGGCCTTTTGTTTATATGTAAACAGATGAGACTTCAGACCAAAGTGATCATGTTTAGAAGTGACCTGTAGAATGAAAGGGGAGTGGTCAGCTTTCTAGCCGAGCAGTTTAGTTCAGTCCAGAAGTGGTTGGGAGTTCAGCAGTGGACTGTGTGAACAGACTCTCTTTCTGCCCTTCTAACTTTAACCCATAAGCATCTGTTCCATTTTTTTACACTGTTTTTCAAGAGAGTCTGCTTATTGGGACTGTTGTGTATATTTGGAACATCATAATTAAGTCTAGATGGATAGACTAAGTTCTGTGGGGGTTCTTTATTCTGTTCTTTGTGTTTCATTGGGTAATCTTGTGAATAAGTTTTTGTCTGTTTTAAAACCTGGTAATCAACCTTACTACCTCACTCTGGGTAATTGGTTGGGAGTTCAACAGTGAGCTGCGTGGAAACTCTCTCTCCTACCCTTCTAACTTCAACCTGTCAGCATCTGACCCTTTTTTATATTGAGTTTTAAAGAGGTTTGCTTATTGGGGCTGTTGTGTATATTTGGAACCGCATAATTAAGTCTAGTTTGGATAGACTGAGTTCTGTAGGGACTCTTCATTCTGTTCTTCGTGTTTCATTGTGTAATCTTGTGAATAAATTTTTTTGTCTGTTTTAAACCTGGTAGTCAACCACGGTAACTTAATCCGGGTAATTTTCACTGTACACGTACCGAAACAAATTGCAAAGTTATGGTGTGGGCTGCCTGCTTAAGAATGTTTTGAGTGGTTTGACCTAGTTCATAACATTAGTTACTTGGATCTCTAATTCTTGGAAATTTCTTATTCTTTCTCAGAAAAGACTGAAACAAAGTAATAATTTAGCTTCTCTGCCATTTCTTTATTCTCTGTTGTGTAATTTCCTGACTCTGCTTTTCATAGATGCACTTCCACTTGTGCAAGACATTTTCTTTTTATTTACCTGTAGAAGCTTTCATGGTCATTTTTATGTTTCTGCTAGATTACATATATAATCTATTCTTTCTTAGTAGTTTTGTGGTCCTCCTTTGCTGTATTCTAAAATTTCCCAAACCTTATATTCAGGCCATTGTTTAAGTCTTTTCTTTCAATCTTAAACAATCTCTATGCTCCCTAGTCAACCGCGGTTGACTGAATTGTTAAAATTTTTCACAACTTGAAGGAATGTACAGTTCCAGTGAGATATGCAATTATTCTTTAAATAACTGTACATAGGTAATGGACAATCTTTAACGTGTTTTCCCAAACCAGCTCAGCCAAATTTTGTCTCATGTTTTCATCATTTCTCTTATTCAAATTTAACACCCTTGTTTCAAATTAAACAACCTCATTCTCACATGTAATGCAAAATTCTATAATACTGTGGTCACTCATCCGTAAAGGTTATTTTAAGAACAATATGATTAATCCATCATTTTTCGTTATTGATTTCAAAATAATCTGTCGTCCAGGCAGTTCTTCAACTTGTTGCTGTAAAAAAAAATCTAGGTCACTCCAGAAATATGTTTCCACAGCCTTAACGCTCAATTGATTTACTCACAATATTTGCAGATTGAAGTCATCCACGATTACTGTGTTTCACAGGCTATAAACTTCTCTCATTGCCTGAGTTATACCATGTCCTATACTATCATTAACATTTTGGTTAGTTTTTTTTTGACCAACAATGTCTGCTATCCCTTGCTGTTTCTCAGTTCCACTCAAATAGATTCCACATATTGTTCTTCAGTCTGAGATTCTCCCTTGCTAATGTATTGATCCCTTCTCGTGATACATATGCAAATGCACCACATTTTCCTTTTCATCTGGTCTTCCTAATCTTGAAATATCCTTGAATATCCAGTCCCAGTCTTGATTACGATGTACCACATTCCTGTAATAGCAATTATATTTGTAACCATTCACCTCTATTTGTGCCTACAGATCATCTATTTTGTTGTGTGATGATTCTGTCACTCTGAAAAGGTTTCCTTGAAGAGAGGTCGTAAAGGCAGAGGAGTCGAGGAGTCCAGTTTAACAATGGAAGGGGAGTGACCAGTTTTTTTTAGATTAGATTACTTACAGTGTGGAAACAGGCCCTTGGGACAACAAGTCCACACCGACCCGCCGAAGCGCAACCCACCCATACCCCTACATTTACCTCTTACCTAAGATTAGGGGCAATTTAGCATGGCCAATTCACCTGACCTGCACAACTTTGGATTGTGGGAGGAAATCGGAGCACCCGGAGGAAACCCACGCAGGCACGGGGAGAACGTGCAAACTCCACACAGTCAGTCACCTGAGGCAGGAACTGAACCTGGGTTTCTGGCGCTGTGAGGCAGCAGTGCTAACCACTGTGCCACCGTGCCGCCCAGTTCTCCTAGTTCAGGTTTTTTCTAGTTTGTTGTAGCTGTAACAGTCACAAGCTATATGAATCCAGGGGAGTAAGAAGTTTCAGTAAAGAATTCCTCTGATTTTTTTCTGAAATCTTTCTGGAAGTTATTCCCAGCTGCCCGTGAGAATCTGTGTTTGAATTTACCTTTTTGCCAAGAGGTGTGTTATGCGCTACTACTATATTGGAACAGTTAATTAGTAGTCGTTAATCTATTGAGTCGGTTAAGGTATCCCATAGTTAAGTTATTCTAAATTCCACTTTCTTTCGTTTGTGTTTCAACTTAAATAAATTCTGTTTTGCTTACAGCCGATTGGGTTGACCAGCTGGACCAAACCTGGAATACCCACTTCACATTTGCCTTTAAAATAAGAAAAAAATAGGATGTGAGCTGTCTTCTTAAAATATTTTGAGGGGGTCTGACCTGGTCCACAACAGTTGTGAATGCTGAGTGCATTCAGGTAGAATGCCCTTGACTGTCTTTTTGTTAAAGCTGTAAAAGAGAAACAACATTGAGGGGATTGCAGGTTTTAAAGCAAGGCAGGTGAAATAGACACGTGCAAGTAATAACTAGGTAAAATATACACATAAAATATACATATGCAATAATAATTGGGAACGAAATTAAGAGAAAATCCAGCCAGGAAAGGCGAGAGGAATTAAAATCTTCTCTATCTCCTGACTAGGTATAAAATTGAACTCCCACTGGTCTCCGGTGGATAATTGTATCCCCCCCAAACCATCCCACTCTGACTTGACGCTCTTATACTTTAGCTTCCCCTATCTCTCTGACCCTCACAGAAGCGATAGCCCCCTGATCTGCTCTGTGTATCCACCCCACTACCCCAGAAAACCACTTCATCTGTGATTCACCCACCAACTCTCTGGATCTGACGTGAGAAGTCCCTTTTGGCCAAACCAATTCCATAAGAACTGAAATGCCCCCAGACATGTCCTGATTTGGCACTGTGACAGACACATGTATATACATGCATTCACATACGTTCACTGACTCTGTCCCCACCAACTCTCTCCCAACCTGGCCTTAGTTGACTCCGTATGCTACAATAAGCACTTAACCACTTTGCTGTCAGTTCCAAACCCTCCAACTTTCTAATCTATACCACACATTGGTGTTCCTCACCTACTTACCAACTTTACACCACCTATCTGCCAAAGTATCCCCCATTTACCCAAATGACCGTCTTCTCCTTCACAGACCTTACATACTTATGTTCTGACACCAGCTGGCAAAGTGAGTTAAGGACATTGAAATTAGAGAAAACAGCACTTACTGTTGAAAAGAGTTTCAGCACCAATCTGCCTCGCTTCTGGTTGTAAGAACTCCTGGACCTATCTACACTACTACACTGGGGAGTCTCCTGGTCTGGACATTTACCCCAAAATATATACTTAAGTACACTGTTTCTTATTTGATATGGGTGAGAAATTGGATTCCAACCCAGATCTTAAGATTCAGGTCCTGGTCTCTGCTGTATGCGAAAACTGAGATTACCTTGTGTTTAGGAATTGGATTTCATAACTTAGCGGCACAAGCTATCAGTGCTCCAATGTGTTACACTACCTCTCAAATGTTTTCTCTTTCAACTTCAGGTCAGTTTTTTTTACTTATTTTCAGAACTTTTGGATACAGTGCAGCCAGATTTATTACCAATTCACACAATATAAAATCTAAAATAACATAAACCATGCTAATTATTATTTAAATAGTGTGTATTGGCAGCATTGAAAGTGCCACATCGTAAAGCACTTACAGCCAAAGTGAACCCTGGACATGCAAAACCACAAATTATACATTCCCAAAATTGTAGTTCTTTTCCTATAAAAAAATGTGCAGAACCTAGTTTCACTTTTATTTGTCTCCTGCACATGGTGCCAAATTAATTTCATCTTCATTTGTTATCCTGAAAATACCAAGGATTAATTAAGGTAATCCAGTATTGCATGGAAGTTAACTCAAGGGGTATGATATATTGTGCCTCTAGGTGAGTAGTTTACACATGCCTCCTATTCGGTTTAATTTTCTCCAACAAATTTGGCATTTCAGCTGCCTGAAGACGTTTGTGCTTCTTTTCCGCAACATTGTCTTCAATAATTTTTATTGTTTAATTCTTTCAATTTCTTCTAAGAGCATGATCAGTATCTTGTTCAGTTCAGAGCAAATTTTATACTTTAAAGTTTGCATTGTTTTTTTGTATTTTTGGGATTTTCTGGTAGGCTGGTATGAAGATTGAGTTACATGGAATTCATGCTGAGTTGGTATTTTGGTAATATAAAATTGGCTTGGCTATAAAAGACGTAGGGTAGTTATGGAGGAGTGTTTTTCTTACTGGAGATCCATGACCACTGGTGTTCTGGTCCTGGGACCAGATGGGACATCTAATGTTGATAATTTTTGTAAGCAATTTGGATAAAAATGTAGATGGTCTGATCAGTAAGTTGGCAGATGACATTAAAATTGGTGAAGTTGTGAATAAGAAGGAAAATGGACCAAGAACACAGCAGAATATACAGAGGAATCTCAATTATCTGGCTTTCGCTTATCCAACTATCTAATTATCCGGCAAGATCGCAAGGTCCCAATGATTGGCTAAATAATGTTATCTGGCATTTGATTATCCAAAATTCGATGAACCAAATGAAATTCTCCCTGCCCGTGTCCTTCGGACAATCAAGGTTCCTCTTTAGATCATTTGGAAATTTAGGTGGAGAAAAGCAGATAGTGTTTAATCCAGACAGTTGTGAGGGAATGTGTTTTGGGAGGCTAGTTGAAGTGGAAAGTATATAGTAAATGGCAGGGCTCTTAGGAGCAGTTATGCAGATCCCTTATACAGATGGATCTTGGGGTGCAAGTCCATACCTCCCGGGAAGTGGCAATATGTGTGGATAAGGTAGTAAAGAAGGTTTAGGCAAGCTTGTTTTTGTTGTTTGTGTGTTGAGTATCAAGGTTGGCCAGTCATGTTGCAGCTGTATAAAACATTAGTTAGGCCACATTTGGAATATTACGTGCACTTCTGATTGCCACACTATAGGAAGGATGTTGTGGCTTTGGAATGCATGCAAGAGAGATTTACCAGGATGTTGCATGAATTGGAGTGTATTGGCTAAAAGGAGAGATTGGACAAACTTGGATTGTTTTCACTAGAGCATCAAAAGCTGAGGGCGACCTGGTGGAAGTATTAAAGGTCTATGAGAAGCATGTATAGAGTGGATAGTCTGAATCTTTTTCCCTGTGTGGAAATGTCACATACTAGGAGGCATAGGTTTAAAGTGAGAGGGAGAAAGTTTAAAGAAATGTGCAAGGTGAGTATTTTATGCAGAGGGTATTCAATGCCTGGAATGTACTGCCATTGGTGGTAGTAGAAGCAGATATGATAGCAACATTTAAGGGGCATTTAGATAGACACATAAACAGGCAGGGAATAGGAGGATATGGATCATGTGCAGGCTGGTGAATTAGTTTAGACTGGCATCATGGTCAGCACAGACACGGTGGGCCAAAGGGCCTGTTCCTGTGCTGTGGTGTTCTATGTTGACAGACATCACTTCCATGTCATAGAGTTTCACTCAGTTTTATTTCATTTGATCTTCCTCCAAGCACTTCAACGTTTTCAACAGCTTGCACCAGATATCTTGTAAGTGTTCTTTAAGCTTCTTAAATAGTTAATGTTTGACAATGCTGATCTTCACCCAGTCTGAGTATGTCACACAACCCTCTGGGTGGAGAATCAGTTGGAGTCTGGCACAGTTTCCTGATGGAGACACGCATGTCTTCTACATCTCTTGCTTGTATTTTTTTTAGTAAACCCCAGTTAATGTAATCTGTATATGATTGCTAAGACATCATAATTCCTCAAGAGAAACTATTGAATAGCCCATTAGTCCATAGGAAGTAGGAATGATGATAGCACCCTAACCCAGGCACAGACCTCCAGTGTTTGATAGTCCGACATCATACTGGAGTACTCATGGTATCAGCAGTCTCTACATTGCTGCAAGTACTATAATAAATACATGCTTCTGGGATCATCCCAGAATGATCATTTCAAGTCTACAAAGCTGTAAATATTCACAAACCTTACCAGATCTCTCTTAATGAGGTGTGTTACAGTTCTTTTCCTCTCCCCTTTTTCTTTTTTCTTATTAACTTCCACTGAAAGGGCAGGTGGAGCTGAAACTCAAGCCAACTGTATTACATGTATCATGGATTGTTTTTAACAGGCCTCGTAAAACCTGGTTCTGTATGTTATTTGTGGAGAAAATTGTATGATTTTGGAAATATAAAATTTGTGTTGGTTTTGCATGACAAGTATTTTTTTGCCTCCAGTTTATCTAATATTTGACATTTCTATTGTTGCTACTACATATTTTCCTAGTTTGTGTTGTTTAGATCTTAAGTTGCATTTGTAATTCTTTTGTGAACTGCCACAAATGGACCATTCTTTGAGGTCACATCTACAGTCATACTACATGGTTACAAGTTAAATTGCTTCCTTTTGTTTTTGCTAATGTCTACAGGAGTTGTATGTGGAGAAGATGCAAGAGCCCTCTAAGCTAAATAACTTATTGTCGAAGTGTCACAATGGAAGCACATTATTTGTGTCTCCATAGCACAGTTGTTTAGCTTTAGCTTTGTGCATCCAACCACAAACTGGTTTATTCATTTAACAGTGAGTATTTTTGGGGGAGTTTTGCCCCTTTGACCTTTGGTGCTTGCACTGACCCCTGCATATCCCATTAGAAATTCTCTCTCTCTTTTGCACTTATTTGCAATCTTTTGAATGATCTCTAACCCCGTTCCTCTGGCTATTCGTGTTTCAGTTATTGAAAAAAAGTTTGATTATTATTTTACTCGCTCTTTGCACTTAATAAACATATGCTAAATATTATTATAGGACTATATATATTAAAAGTCATTAAAATAATAGTAGTGGCATAGTTGTCTTTGCCAACAAACTACTTTCCTTTTTAAGTGACATTCGGTTTCAGCAATGTACTTGTGGAATGTACCCTCCATCACAATGAAATGCATTTGCTTGTGTGCTTTTGTAGCTTGATTCTGTCCTGTAGTTCTGAATCATTATTGAAGCATGTAGCAGACGGACTTCTTCAGCATTCATTAAAGACCATAAGTGCTTGCTGTAACTTGTGTTTGGATCTGACAAAAAGAGAAGAGAATTAAATACAAAAGACTGAAATACAACAAAGACTTCCTTTCTGCCTCAGTACTTCTGCAAAAACATATGTTCAGCAGTGCAGGCAACTGTTGGGTTAAGGACACACTAAGGAAAAGAATACAAAGGATAGTCTCTGCTCCTGCATTCACAATGGTTTGAAGCATATTCACTTGTTCGGACTAGACAGTCAGCTGGTTCCTTTTGCAAGTGTAATTTCTTTCATTTCTCTTCAAGAGCACTTTTTTTTTGCTAATGTTTTACACTTCTTATAATCTGTCATGTATGGAAATCCTACTTCTGTCCTGATATAATTGATGTCATGCAAAAGATGTAGCCTGTTCCGAGGTAAATCACCCGTGCTTTTGAGGGTGCCAAGCCACTTTTGTAAGTTTAAGAACCCGAGTGGGCAAGCAATCCTGGCATCATAAGGTACAATTTTTAAAATTGAAGAGTTGAGTTAACGCAGAAAAATTGAATAATTTTAGACTGATTCTATTGTTTCTAGGTCATTCTTAAAGCTGTCTTTTTTGTAATTGGTTGAATCATTGAAATAACCACACCATATTAATGAACCTGAGGAATAAAATATCTGCTCATAACAATGTAAAAACAGAGTTAAGTTTGCTCAGTGCAAAAACGCTGAAACAAAATTTTCAAGCTCATTAAAAATAAGAGTTTAGGACTGTACCCCTGCTTCTCCACGCCACTTCAGACTTCCACATTGTACGCAAGACTGTTGTCTACATTCCTGTGAGCTGAAAAGTTAGCAAGTTTGTGTGAAAGTGCATAAGCTTTGACAACCAAATGATGAAGAATTGTTCAAAATGTCGTATAAACTCTAACAAACCACATCTGAATGTATTACTTAGGATTTAACAGAATTAAATATAATATGACAAATGAAAATTGAAACTTTGCCTCTAAGTAGGAAACATTTTCAATCATTCCTTTTAAAGTAATATCCATTTTGCAATATCCTTGGTTGTTTATGACTTGCATCTATTCATGCCTACTTTAAAAATAAATTAATTGGAAGTATCATTATCAAATTAATCTGGCTAAACACTGAAATATTTTAGATTTTTCATCAATGTCTCCCTTAACCCACACTGATAAAATGTGATTCGCAGAATGGAGTTGATCATTCTCTTGAAAGAGTGCTGATAAACTAACCTACTTTAAAGTTAAAGTTGTTGAAAATTATATTAAGATTTGAACCAATACCGTTGTTCAAATAAACTTAAGGGTGTATCAGTTTATTCAGTGAATATCTAAGTCAAACAGACCACAAGAGTCCCAGATATAATCTTGAGTCCATGCTGATAATTCTCCTAAGATGGGGTGGTATTCAAAGTGCTACCCAGTGAGTGTACATCTTGTTGATGTGCACTGTCAATTTGTTCATGTGAGTAATGTCTATTTGTGTAAGCAAGCAGAGGGAGTGGCTAACACCCTTGAAAAAGTTATTGAATCGAAAGTTATCATATTCCCAAAGGATCATAGGCGGCTCTATTTTAGAGAGAAATGACTGATGGTGGCTTTAACCTGAAGGTCGCCAAGCCTCAGAAAGGAATGACACTGGAAGGTGGGAACTTCATGGTGACCTCAGCCGATACAGGGATTATATACTTACTGTTGGTGTAAGGAATCAATTGTTTTATGGAAGAGAAAAATTGGCTTGAGCAAAAGTGAAGTTAACTGCTAAAAAGAAGGAATTACTCCTTCCTTTTCAAAGCATTAAATAAAAACTGCCAACACTTGGCAAGAATCCAATCCCTCTATGATCCTCGATAGATTACACAAGGGTCGCTAACTTAATTTGCTGGTCTTACTTGAAAGGGGTCCAATCTTTATCCAACATTCATGAAATCAGATGGGTACATTTAACAGACGCTGAACTCTTTTGAAGAGAGGTCAGTTGCTCTCTAACCCAAAGTTAAAGTAAACCACTGTAGGGTCTTAACAGCTGCTGCCAAAAGGAGTAGCAGCTTCCCTTGACACTGGTAACAGCCAGCATGTATCTGAGGATACTGCTTCTGCATTATTAGAAATAAAGAAGTGACTGGATGAAAGACTAGAACTAGATTTACACCAACATTAGATCCTTTTACAGAGGACCAATGCAACTTGGTCAAATGTTCAGAAATTCAAGATCTCCTAATGAAGTGAGGAAGGGAGAAAAATGGAGTGCTTCTAGGCACTGAAGTTAAAATGGAGAAATGGGGCATACCTTTAAACTTTAGAGTAGAAGTGTAATCAAATATACTAGGAGACAAATCAGAAAATACTTCTGTTTTGGGAATAACAATTTACATTTAATTTATTAAATATTTTATATTCAAAGTGAAGTTAGTGAGCAAAGAAGCAAGATACTTTAATCAACCCATCTGATAGCTGAGACTCAGTGATAATACCAAGTTAGCTGCAAAACAGCCTAAAACAAAAGAATAATAACTATTTCAACTCTTAAAAATTTATAATATTGTCACTGCTGTTTCCCTATAGCTTTATACGTCTAATACATTCCCAGTAGAGACACCAGAGTAACAACAGTAGTTTGTTGAATAACATAAACTCCTTTTTATAAATACCTTATATTTAATAATGTGGGAAGCTGAGAAATATGGAGAAGAACAGAAAAAATGTTGCTTCGTATGTGACAGACCAGTCAGATAATTTCTGCAGCAGTGAACACACCAGACATCAAATCCCATTTCCTGACTTAAAAAAAGGAATTACTTCATCAGTAGTAATTCTGCATTTTGCATGAAATATTGAAGATGTTTCAGAAAGCCAAACAGCTATGCATGCCGATCGTTTCACTAAACACATACCAAACCCAAATAGCCAGATGAGAACAAAACACTCGACTTGTATATCCAAATGTTAGGGACCAAATGATATACAGAAGTATGAATTATTTGATGTTTCCTGTGTTCCATATGGTCACTCATGTCTTTGGCAATTAATCACATTACAGAATCAGAGAATAATCCCAAATGCATTGGTGTCAGTGTTGAGCTGTAACTGTGCCAGTTGAGATACAGGGCTTGTAGGCACACAACATTGGAACAATGCACTGATGACTCTAAAGCCTAAGGAACTGGCCTTTGTAACAAACTCTTCCTAGTGTAGTTTTTCTTCCTGAAAGAAGCATTATTTTCTCCTCATGTCAAAAGCAGACAAATTACTGAGTGCAGCTTGAAATTCTTTTTTTCTCATGGTGTCCAGTTGTAAACAAAGCACATTACCTAAGTGGTTAATATTTAAGCCATAACCTGTCAACATTGCCTCTAAGCTATGTCATAACAATGAACTTTTCATTACACTATCATTGGAACCAAGTCTTAATGATAAGCTGGCTTTAAGACTTCTAAGCTACTGGCTCCAGGACTTTTGTGCCACCAACATCTCTTGACTGTTGTCCCTTGTCTACAGAAAAGAAGAGGAGAAAATCTAGAAAAGTATTAATAATTTCCACTTTTTTGTTGAATGTTTACTGTAGTAAAAATATGTTGGTTGATAACAAATAAAATGTAAAACAATCTTAGGCAGCATTTTGATCCAAACAGAAAATGTAATTTAGAGTCATGGTTTTACAACATGGAAAAAGGCCTTCAGCCTATGGTGTCTGCACCAGTCATCAAGCCTCTATCTATTCTAATCCCATTTTTCAGGCACTTGGCCTGTCGGCTTATATGCCATAGCATTTCAATTGTTCATTAAGTTCTTCTTAAATGCCTTGAGATTTCCCACCTCTACCTCAGTTTTAAGCCAGTGAATTTCAAATACCTACAACTTCCTGGGTAAAAAGAAATTCTCAAATCTCCTGTAAATCTTTTGTTCCTTACCTTGAAATGGTGTTCCCTGGTTATTGACCCCTGTACTAAGGGAAGAGTTTTATTCCTTACCTATACTACCTATGCCCATCATAACTTTGTACCACTCTGTCAGGTCTACCCAGCCTTCTCTACTCAAACTTGTCTCCTCAAGACCTCCATGAATCTTCTGTTTGTAAAATTGGGGTTGTTGTATTGTCCCAAGCCATATTTTCTTACTCTTTTGCCCTTTCTTTAGAATTGACTTAAATAAAAAAGGCCAAAAAAGTGCATCAAATGTGATTAACCTGCATCCATTATCCAGTAGCAAAATGTCCATGCTGCCTGTTCATGTAAATGTTTGTAACATGCAGCCAGTATAACAGAAGCTTTTGAGTGGCTACATGTTTGAGGAAGGGTGGTAAATTCATAAGAGGTTAGCACCACTTTAAAAATTGTCTGCACTGTTTAAAGTTGACTCATACTTCTTTAAAAGAAAGTAGATATAAGAACTGTTTGTAGTAGTGAGTTTGAATAAGAAAGAAACTGAAAAATGATGCAATAAGACAGAGAGACAGTGCCGAGGTTTACTGATGTTGCACTGGAGACCTTGGTGAAGGAGGGTCAAATATGATGCAAGGACCCAGCAGACACCCCCTTCCCTCCCACCCCATATCCTCCGATAAACACCCACATATAAATCAAAAGGCAGTGGAAATTGATAGCTATTGAAATCAATACCAGGAGTCTTGTCCTGAGGACCTTGATGCAGTCTTGAAATAAATTCAATGCCTTCACTAAGTAGCCAAATATGTATTACATCTTCAAATAACCTATCTCATGAATTAAAAATGTCTTTGCTCAACACAGCCACAACTAATCTGTCAACAATTTACCCATCAGGACTGAAACCTCGCATTCAGTAGCAACATAAGAATGAGGAGCAGGAGTATGCCATCTGGTCCTTTGAGCCCACTCCGCCATTCAATATGATCATGGCTGATCCTTTTGTGGCCTCAACTCCACCTACCCGCCCTCTCACCACATGCCTTGATTTATTTACTGTTCAAAAAAAATTCTATCTTAGCTTTAAAAACATTCAATGTTGAAGCCTCAACTATTTCACTGGGCAGGGAATTCCACAGATTCACAACCCTCTGGGTGAAGAAGCTCTTTCTCAATTTGGTCCTAAATTTGCTCCCTGTAACTTCGAAGCTATGCCCTTTAGTCCCAGTTTTACCGACCAGTGGAAACGTCCTCTCCATTTCTATCCTCATTCTTCTAAATTCCAATGAATATAATTCCGGACTACTCAATCTGTCCTTGTAAGTCAGCCCTCTCAATAGTGGAATCAACATAGTGAACCTCCT